>NC_140185.1:20649959-21242536 GCF_965226575.1 Pagrus pagrus | reverse complement strand
TGGCATAGCCCCCCTCTGTCTGCCTGAACTATTGGATGAATGAATGGATGAACGGATGGATGAATATATCACAAAACACTTTAGAGGAATGGATGTGTTTGGGAATGTCG
Source organism: Pagrus pagrus (assembly GCF_965226575.1). NCBI lineage: Eukaryota > Metazoa > Chordata > Actinopteri > Spariformes > Sparidae > Pagrus > Pagrus pagrus. Next base: position 21,242,426 of record NC_140185.1, on the reverse strand, counting down.
GCGGGAACCGCTCTTAAATGGGTCAGGTCCCTTCACACAATAGTGGCATTACTGTGGGAGTCGTAGGGGCAGACGGGGGAGGGGGTGGAGGGGAAGGAGAGATAGAGAGGGGGAACACCCAAGCCCCCTGCGCCAATTATGGACATAAATAACATCCACACAGAGCTGCCATTGGTATGAGGGTCAAAGGGTTAACTGTGTATTCTAAAGGTTCAGGCCAACTGAACTGAGTGGAGTGATTGAAGCACAAACCCACATTAGACCTACAGTAAATGTTGCATGGATTAGTCCCTACTGAACCAGAGGCTTACACTTTAGTATGGCATTTAGACCAAAGTGACCTGTGTTCAAACAGTGCAGGGGGCTGAATTAGTAGGGGTGTGTTGGTAGGGTACCAGTGAAGCAATGAAATACGATCCAGGAAGTCCAGGCTTACCTGATGCCAAAACACAGCACAATATTTAATACTCTCTGACAGGTTTTTAAAGCTCTGGAAAGAGGTGGTGGAATCTGTTTTATACTCAGAGGAACTCTTCAGATTGTCTGAGTATGAACTCCATCTCCCTCATTCAGTGCATTGACATGAACTATACCTTTTAACTCACCACACATCCTCTGGACTTGACCTCAACAGTTAAATACCATAACTAATGTAAACAAATGTTACTAGGTAACCATGTTAAATTCTTAACTTTAATGTGGATATTCACAATAATCAAGTTTTGGGCTGCAACTAATGATCATTTTATCATCGATTAATCTTGCTGATGAATCAATAAAGCGTTCTTTATCTATAAATTGTCTGAAAATACAAAAAACAAAAACAAAAAAATTACGCCTCATTGACTTAATAGTTTATTTGTCAAGTTTCTTGTTTGAAAGTTAATTATGCAGGTGATTTTTCATGTTTAGACACATTTAAGCATCTAAGAAATCTGTGTTCTTGTCTTTGAGTTCAGTTGAGTCTTTTTCCCAACAAAAGCACAGTATTATATGTCTGGGCAAGTAAAACATCAGACACTGTTCTCATCCGATACAGTCGGCAGCATTGCAGGGTGAACCTCCAGTGAACTGTGCAGTTAGGCTAAGGGAAGGTGATGACAGTAATGATCAGGATGATGTCAAAGATGATGGGTGAGATGGTTTGGGGATTAGGTGCTGATTAAGGGGTGAGGGAGTGAGATTATCACAATGATAGGGTGGACAGATGACATGGTGTGTTATTTTAAAAAGCTGATTATACCTAGAAGTTGTAGTAAATGAGCACCCTGCCACGTGTGGTGGTGTTTATGTTTTCCTTCCCCTGCCACACTGGACTGTGCTCAGCACTCTGCCACAGACAGCTGTACCATCACTCCCTGCAGGCAGACAGACAGACAGGACAGCAGTGTTGCTTCATCAGCTGGAGGGAACTGGAGTAAAGCTGTAATTTAAAACTGGGGACATAGCACTCTGCGATTTAAAATAAAACAGTCTTCTGAGACACAAATTGAGGAGTGTCTGTTTGACCTTTTATAGTAGTGACATTATCACATTTTCTGTGCTTCTTGTGGAGTTTCGGAATGGCAGACACACAAATTAAACAAAAAAGAAAGCCTTTGCTGAAAGATGAATCATGCATTAAGAGAAACCTGTGTCATGTCACTGACTTGGGAGTATGAGTGAAAGAAAAAGATGCCTGCCTAGCGTTGGTTTAATCCAGTGTGGCAGGTCAGAGGAGCATCTAAATACCTTCTTTGCTCAGATGACCCAGCCAGGAATAATATAGCGACATCTGCTTAGTCTTCTGAACCTGCCTGCCGTTTACTCATGTTGCTGTCATTCATAATCTTTTCACATGTAGACTTTTGGGTGTCCAGGACTTAGTTGTGCAAATAAGCCATAGAGTCGACCTTGCCAAACAAAAACTCTGTCTGATGACACTTAACAGGATATGAAAGCACATGTAGTTTTAAGACTGTCACTCTTACCTAGATCTACATATAAATTATGTTTTGTTTGCAGAATTTTACCAGTCATTTAATGACATATTGTATATGAGATAGCATTTTGTCAAACATATGTGCCTGATATATTGGCATCAAGATACTGATCCTTTCCTTTTTGTGTTGCAGAGTGCAGCGATGGAGGAAACAGTGATATGGGAACAGCACACAGTGACCCTTCACAGGGTAAGTGTTTACCACTCTTTCATCCACTCTCCCCTTTCTTCTCTTTTGTCTTTTTTCCCTCTTTGCCTGTCTCTGGCATCCTAAACTATGTCTCGTGTGTTCTTCACTTTTTCCTCCCTGTCCTCTGCCCATACACATCTTTTCTCTCTCTCTACTGAGAAGGCCAGCTGTAGCAGCAGGATGTGTGGTACTGAAACAATAGTCAAGGAAACCCAGATGGCAGGAAACAAGGCTAAGGAAGACAGAATCAGCATCCACTTCCTTACTACTTCATTTCACTTCCTTCCTGTATGGCTCCTTAACACAGCTCCAGGGAAAGAGCGGGATGATAGTTTTACTTTGTGTGCTTTTTCGTCCTGTGTCACATGTAATTATGATAGATTGTACTAACCTCAGTAGCTAAGATCAGTACATATGACTGATTACCTCCTCTGGCACGATCAGCATCATGCTTACTATCAAACTATTGAAAGCCATATTCCCCAGAGAGAGCTAATAAATTAATTTAGTCATTGTCTTGCATGCTAAATTTCTGAATGTACTTGTAATGAGACAGTAAACTCTCAGTTGATGCTATTGTGCCGCAGGATTGTGTAGAGCACCTGTCTAGACTGGCCTGCTTGCTGTAATCTAATTAGCAGCGGCTTTGAAGCTGAAGGAGCAGCCCAGAGTGGCCTGCGGTTCTTAGCCTCACAGCTCTCCTGTGTTGTTGTGGTTGTATGATTAGCAATTTACATCACATGGCTTGCTCCTTTGGAGCTGGCTGCATAAAACACAACACTCCTCAAAACATCCATGCACTGTAAATGCGTAGTTTTGTTCTTGTGCAAAGTTTTAAACCATTCCTCACCGTACAGAAGACACTACATTATTTTACCTAAATAACACTCTTACTGATAATCAGCCTGCAGACAGCCTATTAGCCTGTTTTTGTTTACAGCAAAGCCTGAGACAAGTCAAGTGTATGTGCTAGTCAGTAATCATCCAATATTGTGTGTATTTCTGTGTGTGTAGGCCCCAGGTTTTGGGTTTGGTATTGCAATATCTGGCGGGCGAGACAACCCTCATTTTCAGAGTGGGGAGACGTCCATTGTGATATCTGATGTGCTGAAAGGAGGTCCTGCAGAGGGACTGCTTCAGTAAGTCTCTGACTGTTACCATCAATATTTTGTGTTATGATAATGCTGGATTTTTTATGGATATTAATATGATCACACCATAGAGTGCTGCAGGAACGAGTCCTTAAAACAAGCTCCTGTTCGCCACTGGCCACCTCATCCGCCTTTTCCTCGTTAGCCTCCTATGTTTCACCTTGAACGTGATAATTAGTTAACTTCGGCTGATTTGACGCTTTGCTCTGTACTTACTTTGCCACCATTTGGCATTACAATATCCACACTGGAACTATACTATGAAGTTTTGTCGGAAACAGTAGGAGTTAAGGCACCTTGCAGCACTCTATTGGGTTGTGTCAGATTAATTAAAGTAAGCTCCTGTAAATATTTCCCTTCTTCCATTTTATTCAACATAAATATCTACCATGTTGGTATGAATTGTATAGATTGACATATATCTCTTCAACTATTAAGACATTGTTAATTGATTCTTTCAGAGAAAATGATCGAGTGGTGATGGTCAATGCAGTCTCTATGGACAACGTAGAACATGCCTATGCTGTGCAGCAACTCCGAAAGAGTGGCAAAAATGCAAAGATAGTAAGTTTGACACTGAAGATATTTAGCAAAATTTGAGTTCTTTGTGAACCACAGTCAGCCCTGAACATAACTAAAACTGCCATGTTTACCTAAAAAATAACTTCCTCTTTCTTCTTTAACACTCAAAACTTTCCATCTATTCTCAGACTATTCGTCGGAAAAGGAAAGTGCAGATCCCTGTTTCTCGGCCAGGGGACAGGGAGACAATGTCAGAGCACGAGGAAGAAGACAGTGATGAGGATGATGGCTATGAGCACCACACTGGTGGTGGCAGAAGTGCCTATGAAGGAGCGAGCGGAGGCACGGGCCCTGGCAGGCGTCACGATCGTGAACGGAGCAACAGCAGCAGACGGGATAACAGTGCCTCACGGGAGCGCAGCATCTCTCCGCGCTCTGATCGCCGATCACAAGCCTCCTCTGCTCCACCCAGGCCTGCCAAGGTCACTCTTGTCAAGTCCCGCAAGAATGAAGGTGGGCAGCACAATGTCCAAGAATCCAATTTACATAACGTTTTGATAATGTTTGTACATATCAAACTAAAGATTCTGGAGTTTTTCAACTTTACTGGTGCTCAAAGCGATGGTTCACTTGATGTGCTCTGTTAATATTACTTTGTTATACTCTATAAGCAGAGTATGGACTTCGGTTGGCCAGCCACATATTTGTCAAGGACATCTCCCCGGAAAGCCTTGCTGCCAGAGATGGGAACATCCAGGAGGGAGATGTTGTACTTAAGGTAAGAGAAGAAGTCTTTGCATGAATGAGCCTATGAGTAAGACAGGTTTTAGAAGTGGATTAAACACTGTAGTGGAGGAATGAACTGATAAAAAGATTATTAAAATGAACTTTAAAGATGGATGTGTAAAGAAAAAGCTTGAAATAATGTCAGTAACATGGGTGAGAAACAAGTATCCGGTATTCTTTATACTGAAAACTTTCTCTTGTCTGCTGTGGTAATCTGTGAGCTGCTGAAAGTGGATCGCAGAGTGAGGTCACAGTTCATTAGTATGCAGGCTCACCAGCAGGAATACCACACATTCCATTATTCCTTTGAATTTTTATCCACTCAATCTCTAAGGAGGAAAATATCCTCCTTCACAGTGAAGAGATGCATTCAAAATCTAATTTAGTGTATCAGTTGCTCTGAAGAGAGACGGAGGCATTTTGTAGCTGAAATGTGATTGCATGACAAAGACCAACAGAAATAGATACTTGAATAAAGATAATGAAGTTTTTCTTTATACAATATATACTACAATTCATCTTCTGTGGACTCAGTTTCTCTGGCAGCACTAAAAACATTGTAAGCCTTATTTTATTATACATTTATAAACTTGTTTATAACATTGCTTATTTAAGACATCATTATTGTTGTAGTAAGATTGAACTGGGCTGTTCACGATGACTAATTTGCTGGTGATGATCACATAGTTTCCATAGTTTTGTGGGCTTTACAAGAAAAACTGCAGTGAAGATGACTTGTCCTTGCAGTTCTTGTCCTGACCCGCTCCTCTTCCTCCTGCAGATCAATGGCACAGTTACAGAGAACTTATCACTGATAGATGCCAAGAAGCTGATTGAGAGGTCAAAGGGCAAGTTGAAGATGGTGGTGCAGAGAGATGAGCGAGCCACACTGCTCAACATTCCTGACCTTGATGACAGCATCCCATCAGCCAATAACTCCGACAGAGATGGTGAGACAACATTCATGTTGCCTTGTTGGATGTAGCTGTGACTGACAAAAAAACAAATATGTTGTGTTTTTAAACATCAGCAAGGAATAACTTCATAAATAAACTTCATAAATCATAAAATATTTCTTGTTATTTTAACTCTGTCTTGATTTATGCCATTGATTAAATGTTAATGCGTATTTGATTTAAATTTCACAGACATTTCAGAAATACATTCACTGACATCAGATCATTCCAATCGATCCCACGGGCGGGGTCGATCACGTTCGCCTGACAGGCCTGAAACATCGGACCACCTCCGTCACTCGCCTCGGCAGATCAGTAATGGCAGGTAAGCGAAGCACACACATACACTCACATGCATCTGACTGCAAATCAGGTGATGGGACACAGCTGTCACACATGCCACAGTCATACATCCATACTCCCACAGCTCCAACTTCATACATCATGTTCACACCCCCAGGTTAGTGGGTGCTGAGTAAGTACCTTGCACCACCGATGAATAAATCAATAGATTAAGACATTGCATGCATAAACCATCACACTCCCTCTGGAGCCATCACTGAGTTCCAATAATGCCTCGCTCTGGGAGAGGACTGGGGAAGAGGAGGGATTGATTCATCTCCTCCTGGTGGACCAAGGTCTTGTTTTGAAATGCACTAGATCTTTAAACCATTTTCTGTACAGAGAGTCACCTTCAAACAGCACAAGGTCATCTCAGCTTTATAGAATTACTCATTTAAATCTTGCAAAGCTCGGTTTATTTACTACTTAACACATTTTTTTGCGCGTTGCCATTACATGTTTAGATTGCTTAAACATCAGTGCTCGAAATAAGATCTGTATTTTTATAATGTGTACTGATTATGTGCTGTTCTTATGATTTATTCTAATGTCCATACTGTCTGTGTTTCCTCCTCTTTTCTTACTACCAGTTGGCGTTTCCAGTAAGTTGTCTTTCTTGTAGTTTAGAGTCTGTAGCTTCTTTTAGCTGACAAACAACATAGATGGCAAAGAAGAGCTAGATAAAAAGCGATGCAAGTGAAACTACAGTGTCTCTTAATTAGCGTGAAGCTTGAGCAGTGTACCCTTACTGCAAGATATTGAGCTTGGTTGAATGGGTCAAGATGATGAGCTCTCTCTGATGTGAATCCAGCTGATAAAACAGGACTGGGGAGTGAAACAGGCTTGCCACTTTGGGAGCAGAACCATGTCAATCTGTCATTGGCTACAGCGATAAAAGACGGGGTATGTTGTTGGTTCTGTTTGATATTGTGAAGTAGAAGTGGATATTGAATCAAGGACCCTGAATCTGTGCTACCTTCAAGCACTTGCTCTTGATTGAGCTGTCAGAGTCTTCTGTAACAAGACCTCTATTTCATCATGTTTGTATGGGCCTCGGGGTGCAGACACAGTGTGCTGTCACACTCCAAACAAAAAGGATGCACCAGAAAATAGAGAAAATAGACAATTAACCAGAGGTGCTATTTCAGGAAGCAGTCTTTTTCAAACTCATTGCCATCAAACAGGCAATTTTCTCCAGATGTCTGTTGTCTTGATGAAATGAGGGTCTGACTATGACGGATGCAGTATTGGTGCCAAACCTGCTGTTTTTAATAAAGTCTCCTCCTAAAGGACAAAACTAAACTTAAGCTGAAACGCCAGTAGGTGAGGTATTACTTACATTGCTTGCTTAAAACAATCTGTTGTAGCTGTAGGATGTTAGCTCAGTGTGCTGCTGCTAGTTTTGCTTTCTGGCTTACTACAGTAGTTGCTTGACAGTCATTACATTTAACTAAATTAACCTCCAGTGCTGTCATTTCAAGATGATGCATTGGGTGAGACTGTGGAGTAACCATACTTGTTTCAATGCAGGATGAGAGCAGGGTCACTGTTTCACAGATTTCTACCGATGTAAGTGAATTTATTCCTCTATAAACAGGCCAGTGTGTTTGTTTTAAGTATTTATCATTGTAATATTTGTATTGCTCTTTTCCCAAGCAATCTTTGTGTACTAAATATATGTCTGCACAAAAGTAAGACAAACATGTGAAGTGAGATATTTTTCTATACCAGTGCACATTTTGTATGACTGGTTATTCTGGTAAGCAGATAAAATGTCATATTAGGAGTTACACCTGCTTTTCATGGTGTTGTAGTTGAAAATAACAGTCGGACTGTCACTACGCTGTGATATCAGGGAATGTTTTTACTATCTCCCCAGTTGAGGAGGGGTAAAAGGAATTTGACATACTTCCCACAGTGCTTTGCCCCAAGCCAGATGGTTCGCATAACCTGATTGGCTGCAGGGTTTAGAGGCATTCTTTTGCCTAGGGCAAAACACAGTTTCTTGATTTTGAATACATGTAATCATCTCAGTGAGCATGAGTATACTTTGTTCAAAAGGCTCGTGTTGTGTTTCAAGGAATTGAACTCTCTTTAAAGCATCATGGTTCAACTTGGAGATAAATTTATGTGAGTAATTAGTTTTTGTTTTTAAGTAATTTAGTTTTTGACGGTGATATGTTTAATTTTTAGACTGAACTTTTGAGAGAAGAGATGTTGATGTATCTGGGGAGTTTTGTTGTGTCAGTTTTATTCTGTAAATATTTTGAGGCTTGTGGATGACTATGAAATTATTGTGGCTCAGACTGTAGAGACTCAGTACTATATTTTGCATTGTTTGTTGGTTTCTGTGTAGCCACATCTCTCCCGCTCCTTCACTTTTTCTGCCTCTCACTCACTTGCTCTCTCTCGCCTCTGCCCATACTGTAAGAATGTGTGTAAGCAAAGGGATTGAACAAAGGCTTCTGTCAAATGGTGTTTGTCAGTGTGAGACCTTTTTTTAGCACCATTCTGCAGCAAGGAACAGCAGATTTAGGCCACAACACTCTCCCTCGCTCCGCTCTCTCCTTCTGTCTCTTGCTGCGTTTGTCTCTCTCTCACTCTTTTTTTCCCCCGGTTTCTCACACCCTCTTTCTCATTCATCCATTACACACACACTCTGTCTCTCTCTCTCTCTCTTTCATTACAATTCTGTTATTTATCCTCGAGCTGCAGCTCTCATTTATCCTTCTTGCTCAACAACAAGCTCACATACAGGTCTCTGATTTTGATTCTGCTGACATGTACATTTGCACAGATCTGATTTGTGTGTTAAGCTGAATTGTAGGGAGAGCTGCCGGAGAAATTGAGGGACCTAGAAAAAGGTCATTCAGCGGTGAAAAATCTCAGTCTCTACACTGTTTTTCCACCTTTGTTTCCTTGTTTTATTGCGTGAATATGGGTGACTGCTCTGTAATGTATATTTGCTCATGGGAGAAGTTTCCTAGTGTGAGCTTGTGGCACAGCCTGCACATTCACATTCTTCTACAAAAGCTTCTGAATACAGCTCAAGTGCTGTGCCAGCCGGCAGTCATGTGACCAGATTGGAATTCAACCATTGTTTTAAGGAACAGAGCCTTTTCTACTCTGTTAGCCTTAGCCTACCAGACTCGCACATACACATTCAGTTTTCCCTTGTTTATTTTATCCAGGTTAAACAGGAACTTGGACTGAAAAGTATCCTAACTCAGGGTTTTATGTTGGGAGACTTGGTGTAGATTTCTTTCTCTGCCTGTGTGCTTTCATTGGAAAGGTTACTGGCTGGTCAATAAAAGGGAGGAGTTTAGATCAATCTTCAAAAGAAATGTGATGAGGAAATTAAAACATTAATAATCCCTGTCTACTCCATTTGAACTTTTAATAGTTTCTAGCCATTGACATACTGCATAGCCCACATAGTAATTATTGAAAGATGGAAGAAAAAACTCCACTGAAATACAGACGAAACACCTTCAAACTGGTAGCAAATTTGCAGCTTTTAACAGAGCTGCACATCCTTCTTTTAACTGCTTATTGTCTTCTCATCCATTTTTCTTTTCATGTATCCTCATCACGTAAATCATGGTCTGTGTTATTTCCTTTTGGGCTGACTTCAGTGACTGTATCTTCCTGGTGATGTCAGCACAAATCTATATAAACACTTACAGGACACATGAGATCATACTCACACACTGAACACTTAAGTCACTTAAGGAATGCATTAACGTAACTGTCAGTGTTGATAGCATTAACCGTCCACTCGTACTGATGGGCCATGTGTTATTTTTGGTATTTCAGCCTTCGAAGTCGAGATGAAGAACGCGTATCCAAACCAGGGGCCATGTCCACACCAGTGAAAAGCTCTGATGATGGTGTCTTGTCACAGGCCAGTGACCAAGCCAGCTCCAGTAATGACAAGCAGTTACCTCCGCTGCCAGGTAGAGAAACCTCTGTCCATCAAAGACAAACAGCGAGTGCCAAAAATTCAGATTCAGCCCTACACTAAACTCCACTGTTCCAGATTAAAGCACCTGGAAACACGCAAACTTGCCTGTTGTTCATTGTGTTATGTCTAATCAACACATGGTTGCAGAAGTTGTTAATGACTGCAAGTGAAATTTAGCACATCCTTTTTCATACATGTCAACATCTGAGAAAAATCAGTGAGATATTGCAAAACAAATAGTCATCACCAAATCAGACATGGATTCAGGTTGATGCTTTCATTTTTACTCTTGGTTTCACTGTTACCCGACACTTGCCTAACTATCTTTACTTTACAAAATAATGAAACTAATATGCTTCTACATCGCTCATGTACAAGTTTCCTAGAATGTGTGTTATTCTACTTACTGTGTTTGTATTTGTGGCAGAACCAAAGCCAGTTTATGCACAGCCTGGTCAGCCTGACGTGGATCTGCCTGTCAGCCCTTCTGATGCCCCTGTACCCAGCGCCGCTCATGATGACAGCATCCTGAGGTAAATGTCCTTGATGCTCTCATCCAAAGCACTTCACAGTATATTGAGTGCTTATGCTAAATAATCACTTTGATAATATGAGTGAACATATTATTTAAGTTACCTAAATTCTTAAACCTTAGTTTAGATTAGGGCCAAGATTCTGGTCAGCTTTTGTTTTGGCTTTGCTGTTACTCCACACTCTGCTTTTTTCAATAGCTGACTGTGTTTTGTGTCTCTAAGAATGGCTCTTTTTATAGTCACAGTTTGGTGACCTTTTTGCTTAATTCCACCTGTCTACCCGTGTTTTCCTGCAGGCCGAGTATGAAGCTGGTCAAGTTCAAGAAGGGGGAGAGTGTCGGTCTGCGGTTAGCAGGGGGGAACGACGTGGGAATTTTTGTGGCAGGAGTTTTGGAGGACAGTCCTGCGGCCAAGGAGGGGCTGGAGGAGGGAGACCAGATTCTCAGGGTACGATTCACTCCATCACTTAAGCAACGTGGTTTGCGCAATAACCTATTTTTTAAAGACATGTAAACTGTGTGAAATCAACTATTGAAATGTGGTGAGGGATTTAGAGAGGCTGAATTTACGCAGCTACATTTTTGCTGGAGAAACATGATTTAGTGGCAATGTCCTGTCAATGTTTCACCAGTTTTTAGATGTGTGCACACAAAAGTATCACAAAGGTAGCACATTGTGTTAAAAGAAAAGATCATTGTCATTGCTTTGTGTTGGATTCTGAATAATAAAAAAAAAAAAAAAAGCAGATCTAGGTTAGCTTCACACATGAAGTGGGCTATTTATAAAAATCTGTAAGAACTGTCTTCTCCTACAACTGAGACTGTCCTTTCTTTGGACCGTCAGTCCAAGCGCTGCAAGAAAAAGCCTTCTAAGGCTGAACTGTCATTTATCAAATATGCCAGCCTTGGTTGAAAAATAGAGCGTGTTGGGGAGAAATCTGCTGCATGCAAACACAGGTTTTACAGCTGTGTGCAACTGTATTTGAATCTTTAAACAGATTTCTCTCAATGACAACATAACATGTAAACGTAGATCATTTCAGTGCCTTGTAATTGCAGTGTGTTGTCCTATTATTTCTAGCTTGTAAGATAATTCAGAGGTATCGGTTCTTGTATTTAGAAATGATACTTTTGTCATTTTTTCCATGCCACATGTATGAAAGTGGGAAGAACATCTGGTGTTATTGTCAAAATAGACGAGCAGGAGCTGCCCACACTAACCTAGATAATCAGTGGTGAAACTATGTGATCCCTTGCTCACAATAGTTTTATCTCTGTGTAAAGGGATCTTGGGAATACAGCACAATGTATCCATTAGTCTATGAGTCATTCAGGCCTTGTGTCAAAACTCCCTTGTTTCCAATATGAAGACACAATAGAAGTGATTATTGCACTCTGACCTCGGAACAGTTGACTGTCTGTTCCAGCTAACACTGGACTAACATTGTTGATGGGATGATGGAAACCCTCTTGATGTCAGTGTTGGATCCATTCTGACATGTTTATACAACAGCCAAGAATTACACCTGCTATGTTTAATGCTGCAACTGTGCAGAGGAGCCTGAGCGTTTATGGACTGCATTTATCTGATAAACACAGCTGTCCATTACCCTATCTCCTTCTCTTAATGAATATACTATGTCTTATATTCCTCCCACTCCACAGCATAGATCTCTTTGCTGTGCTTGTATGTGTTCTCTTCCCTGTACAAACAGACCTGAGAGACTTCCAGGACATTGTTTTCCGTCTTTAGATGGTTTCCCTTCGGTCACAGTGTGCTAGTGGAGATAAAGACGTCAAGCCCTCCTGTTTCTGGGAAGGATAAAGGTGTCTTTCTGAGGTTCAGTGATTCAGTCCATGTGTTTCTGGTTCCCCTGCTGCCTCTCAAGTAGAGTCAATAAACAGCAGTTATTGTGTTTGGGACAGCAGCAGGGGGTGAGGAGGAGGCTGCTGAGTTGTAGGGGGAATACACCGCCCTGCTTCTGTTGAGAAACAATTTTTACTTGTATTCTTCTTGTTCTGTGAGAAACCAAATGAGTCATAGCTGGTCAAGATTTCTTTTTTTAAATCAAAGAGCAAAAGTACGCTTTAGTTCTATAGCTCTGAACTATTTTCAAAGTATTAACATTAGATTATGAGTTTATGATTTGCTGTTTTATGATCCACTTCTCCGTCAATCAGACTGTAAATTGATTTCCTCCACTTCTTGCATCTCTAGGTGAACAATGTGGACTTCGCTAACATCATCCGGGAGGAGGCTGTGTTGTTTCTGCTGGATCTCCCAAGAGGAGAAGAAGTTACAATTCTTGCTCAGAAAAAGAAAGATGGTGAGTGATGGGTGCATTAAGTACTGTGTTTGTTGTGTAAAAGCACCAGTAATCAAACCATCATATTTAGAGTTTTGCTCTAATCATCTCTGTTAATTTCTGCTTTTTCTTTAGTGTATCGGAGGATAGTGGAATCAGACGTGGGTGACTCCTTCTACATCCGGACACATTTTGAATATGAGAAAGAGTCGCCGTACGGGTTGAGCTTCAACAAGGGCGAGGTGTTCCGTGTAGTAGATACGCTCTACAACGGCAAATTAGGCTCCTGGCTCGCTATCCGTATTGGCAAGAACCATCAGGAAGTGGAAAGGGGCATCATTCCCAACAAAAACAGGTAAAAGAAGTTTCAGGTCACACCTTTATTACCTGTATGGCTTGTTCTGGTACTTTATGAATGGGCAGGGTTAGGGTTAGAGACGGAGGCAAAGGATTAGAAGCATTGTAGTCAATCTGGGAGTAGCAAGAGGAGATAGTTTCATTTACTCATTTAATTAATCTACTGTTCTCACACATTTATCATGATTTGAACTGCTTTTTATTTGTGTTTCTGGACTTAGACTTGGACTTAGAAAAACTTTGATGTCCTCTGAGAGGCAATTTATGGTACAGCACAGAACGTACAGACACATTAAAAACACATTAGGTCTGTGTTATATAGTGTGTCATAAACTGGAAGTGTTTTTAAAGTAGGGCATGTTTAACACATCCAGGAAAATGGATTTATGAGGATGTACAGTGTGAGGCTTACAAGGCCGTGTGTCTGAGGATATGAAGCATAGATCATGATCTAGCCAACAGCGTAATTTTATCTAGGCCTGTCTCTACAGCCTTCAGCAGCCTCTGGCAGTGTTTACACAGAGATTCCTCACTGTCCTGATGAAGGAGAAGACATAGCTTCCCTCATGGCGCATGCATTTTCATCACATGCATTTAGCATTGTGAAATATGTGTCAGCTTCCCAGCCAAGCTAAACCTGCCTCCCTGGATATTCTTTCAAAGCACAAAACCATAAAATCACACAAAGGATTCAATAATATTTTGATAAAACACACTTGAAAGGAAGACTGTTATTATTCAAAGCCACGAGGAATGAGTTCTTCCCCCCGCCGGCCTGCTGCCTTATTCACCTCACCACTAACCCTTGTTTCTTTGGTTTTCCAGTCATTTTCTTTGTGAAAATCTTATCTTCAGTGATCTAATAACATTAACATGAGGAAACAGATACTGCAAAAAATGGTTTCATGGTTTAGATATCTGTTATGATGGAAAGTGTGTCTGCGTTTCATGAATAAGGCTTGTGATTTCACTGCCAATTCTTTAACCTTGGGCTGCATTCACATTGGATCAGGCAGTGTGGTGAAAACGCACGTTTTCCCATTCATTTTAATGAGGAAAGTCCATTTTGGCTGCAGCGGTGCTGGCAGCAGGGGGCTCCGCATAAAAAAGCAGTCGACTGCGGTGAAAAAGTTGAAGTCAACTCAACTTTTTGAAAAATGCAGCTGGACGTCAGGATCCAGTGGCCAGTCACATAAAAGGGCCGTCTTCCAGTGATCGACCAGAAGACGCCCACATGAGAATTTAACCTTGTACCATGTAGCTTTGTAGCATTTTTTGCTACTCCCACATCACCACACAAGCCTGTGGCGTTTTGCCGCACCACCAGCTTTGTTGTGAAAGCAGCCTTAGTGTTATACAGTACTCTGTCCCACTAAAATGTGTATATCACAGTAACTTGTGTCATTACCTTTTTAAAGTAATGAGTTTACAGACATTTAAAAATGCTTACCATGTTATTTTGCCTCAGAGTGAAGCCTTTAATTCACAGAAAAATAATTTAGGATTATGACAATAAAGCTCTTCATAATATGAATACAAAGCTATACATTATATTGTACTAGCCTTCAAGACAACATTTCAATTATCCTGAATAGAAAATGGCTTTTAAGCCGTGTAAAACAGCAAAACTCATCAGCATTTCTTCAGTCAGTAATGCACACTACTCCATAATCAGTTTCACAACCATTTTCAGCTCAGTACTGTACTATACTGTTGCAGTTACAGTACCAGTTTATCACCCTGGCTTTTCTTTCCAAACAGTCTTAAGCTGCATTCTGAGTACCTGAAGTATCTAAAACTGGCCTTGATTGTAGTTCAGACTGAAGTCCTGACAGCTGACTGTGCTCCTACTCCTCTCTTTCCAGGGCTGAGCAGCTATCTAGTGTTCAGTACACCCTCCCCAAAACACCGGGGGGCGACAGAGCCGACTTCTGGAGATTCCGAGGATTGCGAAGCTCCAAGAGAAATTTGCGGAAGAGCAGGGAAGACCTGTCAGCCCAGCCGGTTCAGACCAAGTTCCCTGCCTATGAGAGGGTGGTGCTGAGGGAAGGTAAGAGCACAGACCCCATAGCAGTAACAGTAATCAACTGGAGACTCCCACATATCTTTATACGTAAGAATTTACAAAGTCGTAGACAGATTTCAACCTTGTAGCTAAAAAGAAATATGAGCAGTTTTCTGATCTGATTTAGTATTGTGTTTGTGTTACATAATGCTGACCTTTGGTAATCTCCATGACCTGGTCTTGCTCTTGTACAGCTGGGTTCCTGAGGCCTGTGGTTATCTTTGGGCCAATAGCAGACGTGGCCAGAGAGAAACTGGCCAGAGAGGAGCCAGACATTTTTGAACTAGCGAGTAAGTAATTAAGCACGAAATCACCCTCTTTTCTCACGTCCATTCTTTGTGTAATGTCCCTCTGTGTGTCTTTACTAATGGAGACCAGACTGTTAATTTGCGCATCACACATTGCTAAAGCTAAGGGCTGTTTAACTTCTCAGCATCCATCAAGTGTTCACATTAGGGGTCAGTATCTAATAGATGTTGAACATCTCACAACGTGTGAAGAGTCATGAGGCATCACTACTGCCTGTGACTGTCGTTTCTTCTTTTTTGAGGCTGCACACCAGATTAAACATTTTCACTTGATTTTGTATTTGATTAAAACACTTACTTAATTTTTAGCTGTAATGATCACAGCTCAGAATGAGAGAATGACAAACTAATTATGGAGTAAAAGATTGTAGGTGTGTAAATACAACAACCCCTCCTGTTTACATGTAGTTATAACCTACAGAAGTTAAGAAACATTATATTTTTGTAGATTTCCTTATTTTTTCAGAAGAAGTAAACCGTGGCTTTATACTGTTTAAATCTGAGATTTAAAGTCCAGCAAGTAGTCATGATCTGCTGGGTTCCTTCCATTTTCAGTACATGGCATTATGCTGAACTCTCTACTTCTAGATATTCCAAGTATATTTAAGTGGGTCAGTTTAAGTTTAGTCAAGTTTAGTCTGTCATTTCCTCTGTTTGTTTATAGCTTCTCTCTTCCCTTCTATCTTTGTATCTTCCACTCGCTACACTCCAAGCAGAGCTGTACACTCCTTTTCATTCACTCCTCATCCACTGCCTCTTACTTCGCCAAATTGCAAGCTCCCTAACGTCTGGTTTTTATACACTCAGTATTGAAATTCAATGACTTTAAGTGCACAAACGCACATGCCAGTGCAACCGCACACATTTCCAGTACACACCCAAATATGAAGTGATTCCATTCCTTGATGTTTATTTGCGCAACTCCAGTGATGTTTGTATAACTGTATTTTCTTTTCAGAAACACAGCAACAACAAGGAGGGGAAAGTATGTCATTTAGTGCATCAACTTTTATTTGTTTTATTTGGTTCAGTGAATGGCAGATAATCTGTAAGCTGGTGTTTGTTGGCTAGCTGATCTATAGATGTTTAAACAGTAGATTTAGCAGGGGAATAGCACTTGATTTAGAAATGTACATTTGTGTGTCATTCCAATTGGCAAGTGTTTTGGTAGATATTAGCAAGTGACAATTCTTGTAAAATGAATCACAGAAGACTTGACACTGAAGAATATGCATTATCACACTTACACGCAACTTCTTTATTAATCGACAAATAATTAATGAATCTGCTCTTTGCTACTGTACTTGACCTGCTGACTGAAATTGCACTTGATTCAGGCAAACAAACTAACATGATCAATGAAAATATGTCTTTGTAAGATTTTAAAAACCCTGTGCTGCATTAGTATGCCTCAAGTTTTGCTCATCAAAACCTATTCAGAAAGATGAACATTGATGAACATTTTCCTTGGAGCTGTGTGCCTTTGTGATATTGCATGTTGCATATGGACATAATGAGAGAATGCTGATTAATGTGCAGTAATGATTTTCTAGTTGAATTTAGTGCTACTCCCCTCTTAATTGCAGGTTGCATCATGTAGAAAGACAGAATATGGAGCCCTGCAGTTATTTTGCCATGCAAACTGAGAAGTTGCTTTTCAACAAAATCATTAGAAAAATTATAAGACAATGCAAAATAGATGGGAAATGTTGAGTTTCTTTAGTTTATTTGATACACTTTTATGCCCTTTAAATACCACATGCTACAAATAATTAGCAGCAAATCAACAAGGCATTCACTGTCCACTAAAATGCTCTGCAATGGACAGATTTTCATGAAAAAAATGCCTATAACACCATCCCCGCTGATAGAAAGCATGTAGTATTTATGAAATGAGATGAAATGGTAAAAAGTCACTGCAGTCTACTGAAATATTAACCATTTATTGATGTGTTTCCTAAAATAAATCTTACTACACTTTGTGCATTCAGATACATTATCCATACTAATATTAATGTAAGTTAGACCCAAAGTGTATCAGTATTTGGACCAAATGGGTAATTTATGGCTTACAGTTCAACCACTAGTGTGACACAACTCTACAAAAGCATAAAGCGGTATGTGTGTTTGTGTGTGTGTGTGTTTGTAACTTTTCACAACGCATTGATCAAAGTATAAAGCCCCTAAATTTTACTTTAACAGGACCCCGAGATTTAATTTTGAACATTGCTGCACACGCTTGAATCTTGACTTGTTGCATGGCTATATTTATCTGCTCTTTTGAAATTGTTTTTGGGTAGTTTAGAGCAGAGACTTTTATAGATCATAGATGCTGACATATTAGAATGTTAGAGATGAAGCCTCTGCCATCAATGTGTTTTAAGTCATATCCTCCCTGAACATCCTGGTGAGATGACTGACTGCCCTCCTTTGAACCTTGTGCATCTAGGCAGGAAACCATTGCTTATCTTTACGTGAATCATAAACTCCTCTACACATCCTTGCTTAAATCCCTGAAGCTTACAATGACACTGTTTTCACATTAATCCCAAATGACCCTCATGCTCTTGTATCTGCATTTTTTCATGTCAACGTTTCACATAACACGTTTTCTGCACCATAATTTCTACTGTTACGTGCAGTTGAATGCACACAGTCCATATACAGCAAATTTAATTTTCTAAAACCTACCCAAAATACCTTATGACTATTGCATGAATTGGCTGCTGTCCTCATTTCGTTTTTTACTCTCTAGCTGTTTTCAGACATGTACACTTGTCCTCTCCTGTACAGAGATTATATTTATTAAACAGCTCTATTTATGGGAGTCGACAACTGCACGCTACAAGGATGTCTAATTGGGGCACAGCCTATTTATTGTTGTGTGTCTCTTGTGTTGTGTTTGTGATGCAGTAACACTGTCTATTTGTCTCTCAAAGAGAGCGAACCCAGGGATGCAGGAACCGACCAGAAAAGCTCGGGCATCATTCGCCTGCACACCATTAAGCAGATCATTGACCGGGTGAGAGAAGCTTGATCTGCACACACATTCAAATATACAGGCAAAAGGTGTAGATATAAGCATCTATTGACAGATTTGTTATGGTAATGGGAAAATGGCAGCTAGCCATAATGATATGTACAGCTCACTGCTGCCCCCTGGTGTACTGGACTCCAGTTTTATTAGGTGCTTGAATCTCTGCTAAATGGTGAATTTGCACACAATATTTAGAAAAGAATCACCATGGTGTTGGCCATACAGTCCTCTATCTTTAATAGTCCTTAACTGTAACACACTTACAACACATTTAATGTTTTGCTTTGTTTTCTGTGTATTAAGGACAAGCATGCAGTGCTGGACATCACCCCTAATGCAGTGGACCGTCTGAACTACGCTCAGTGGTATCCAATTGTGGTGTTTCTCAACCCAGACACAAAGCAGGGCGTCAAGACCATGAGGACCAGACTCTGCCCCGAGTCTAGAAAGAGCGCCAGGAAGCTCTATGAACGAGCCCTCAAATTAAGGAAGAACAACCACCACCTCTTCACCAGTGAGTCGTGTGGGAGGGAGGGGATAGATGGATGCTCCAAACAAGTGGGAGAGATTTTACAGAGGGCAAAGACACATCTCAAAGGCAGTTGACAGTTGAGTGCCGCAGTGTTGGGCGCTGGGGCCACACGGCACTTGTTGTGAGTGGCCCTGTTCTGTCACATTTTTTACAAAAGCTTGTTCAGCACTGACCGTCACACAAGAGCACCCCCAGACCCCTTTCTCAGCATGCCTGTCAAGGGATGTGGTGACTGTGATTCAGGAGCATCTGTTGGTCATCAAGATATTAGAAAGTTCCTTGGGATCATTCTTCCCGGCTCACATTCAGTCTTTGCAGCACGTGCATCTTCTATCCAATCAGTCACACATCACGCTGCATCTGTACCTCTGTGTCTTATCCACTAGATTTCATTTGTCATTATTCTCAAAATCAAGTCTGATAATCATGTTGAAAGGGATGAAGCTGGAATATATGCATATTTTGAATCAGGCACATGGGATGAGGCATTGCAGAAAGCTACAATGCACTATACAAGAGATTGTTTTCTGCAACGTGCACCTAAGCTGCTGTGTTATCTTCTAAGATTGAGGGAGAGCAGTTTCAAAAGTTTGCATTTGAAGTATATGCTCCTTGTCCAAGTTAACAATTACTTTGAGAGAAGAAAACATTACCAGAGCAACTTTAAAATGTATCACTAGTCCTTTTTCAACGTAAAAGTGTTAAATGGTCGTTAGTACTTATTTAACTGGAGAGATGTTTTTTATTCTCTTCTGTCCCTCCTCTTTGTCTTTTCAGCAACCATTAACTTGAACAACATGAATGATGGTTGGTTTGGAGCATTGAAAGAGACAATCCAGCAGCAGCAGAACCAGCTGGTGTGGGTTTCAGAGGGCAAGGTAACACACACACACAAACACACACACACATACGCTCAACCAACCATTTAGACTGTAATTGATCTTTTCTCACTCTCTCACTTACTTGACTTTTTGTTTCTCAGGCTGATGGGGCAGCTGAGGATGACTTGGACATCCATGATGACCGCCTGTCCTACCTGTCGGCTCCAGGCAGTGAGTATTCCATGTACAGCACTGACAGCCGCCACACCTCCGACTACGAGGACACGGACACAGAGGGTGGAGCCTACACCGACCAGGAGCTGGATGAAACACTGAATGACGATGTGGGTCCACCCACGGAGCTTGCCATCACCCGCTCTTCTGAGCCTGTCCGTGAGGACCCGCCTGTCATCCAGGAGCCCCCCGGCTACGCTGGCTACCAGCACACAGTGCAGCCGGACCCCCTGAACCGCATCGACCCGGCTGGATTCAAGGCACCAGCGCCGCAGCAGGTAGCGTTTCTGAGAGCTGCACGTCTTCCCTGTTGTCTGGAGGACGTGGTGTGCGTTAGAAGGGTTTTCTGGAGGCGCTATTGAAGGCACTTTTTTATTTTTACAGTTATTCTGTCTATCTACTGTTACCAAACAATATCAGTGGGAAAGTGAAACCTTTTGTGGTCAGGTATTTATCGCAATATATAAATATTATATATAACATAAATATATCTATATTTATTATATTATTTATTTTATCTATTTGCCTTAATGTGTTTGTTGATTGATGTTTGTGAGCGTGTGTTTTTTATTTTTGAAAAGGAGAAGAACTTGAACTTAACGTTTTACTGTTACTCTTGTACTCTGTATTACCACAAGATGTCTTATTGGTGTGACTGTTGCTGATGTCACTGGGAAAAGAAACTTATGTTTGTCTAAGTGTCTGTACCAGTACTCACCTATGTGCACTTCCTACCTTTGTTCTACCTGTGATTGGGACTGTGACGCTACGACACAAGAAAGTATTATGTGCATGTTGGAAATGCCAGTGTTAATCCAGTGTACCTGTGAAATGTATTAATCAAAAACCGATTGGCCGCTGTGATACCCAAATCTAAACGTTTGTCGTCTAATGATGTGTTAATGGACATAAGAGGAAAAAACAAAGAAACTACTGTATTGTAACCGCAGCATTAAAATCAAATTAGTATACTCTAACGATGAAAACTTGTCCTGCTGCTAATTCCTCACTCTCACATGCCATTGATTGATCTCCAGATAGTGTTAAATGTGAAGGCGGGTGATTGGCTGTTTGAATCCGTGTAAGTTGTAGGCACAAGTAAGAAGCAGGTCGTTGTAGGGCGGCTGTAAAGGTAGTTGCACTTGTTACAACTGCACCCTAGTGTGTCAGCGCGTGTTATTAAACATTTCTGAACCACTTCACAGAAAGCAGAAGCCGCTGCCGTCCCTAGCATCCCCCAGCAGCCTGAGCCCCTGGCTGAGACAGTGCCCCCTGCTGTCGACGTTACTGTAAAAACTGTAGGGGGTCTGAGCCCTGACGAGGCTCCTGCAGCTCCTCACAGCCAGCCAAGCCCCATCCCAGAGGCTGGCTCGCTCAGGAGGCCCACACCTGAGCTAACCCCTCAGAGCGTGACACCAGAGCCTCTACAGTCTGGACCGGCAATTTCAGAACCAAAGGTATCCATCTGACCGTCACCGGACGCTCCGTGACCCGGGCCCAGCTCAGCTCGGTCTGGCCTGGCTGACCTCCTGTGCTGCTGCTGCTGCTGCTGCCTGTCTACCTACCTACCTACCTTCTGCTGCCACGCTTCTCTCTCTCTCCTTCCACCCTGCATGTCTGCTGACCACAGTGCTGCCCAGAAGAGACAGAGATGTGTGTGTGTGTGTCTGTGCGGGCGAGTGTGTATGTGTGTGCACGTGCCAGAGTGCGAGCAAACGCTGGTAAACAACAGTGGGCTTGGAGTTGATGGCTGCGCTGATATGCCTATATGTAGAGGAGCAGTGGACATCCTGCAGCTCTCACTGTTGCTTATCTTCTTTGCATGGCTGTAACATGTTTGCCTCATTCTCTGTTAACCACTAGAAGTAGATCTGTTTGTGCTGTATTTATCAGTGAAGATTGAATGGATCTTGTAAAAGTAGCCATTAATTTTCCAACCATTTTGTAATGTAAAGTAAAAGAAGTGTTTGTCAGATTTGGATGGATAATTAATGGTTACTTGTCAGAAATCAAAATTTTAAATATGTTTTTTTGTACAATGGGTATGTGCTTGTAACGTTAAATATTATTGTGGATGTTTAAGTTGCCTTTTATAATTGCACCAAGACAGTGGGTGACATTTTCCCTTGTGAATGCACACAATGTGTGGGAAAAACATCAAATGATTAGACAGACCTTCTATAAGTTGTTAACATACTTCTATATAACATTTTCACAATTTGTCAGTTTAGACAAGAAAAATGCTTCCCATTGTTTTGTTGCATTTCTTTTGATCAACTTTGTTGTTCTTTGTTTATTTAATTTTAGTGTTTAATTTGGGGTTGCAGTGTTAAATTGTGATGTTTTTAAGCTGATGTGTTTGGCTGTGCTGCGATTTCTGTTTATCTAATACATTATCTGACCAGTAACCCCTCCCTCTCAGTTTCTCTATTGCAGGTCTTTCCCTTCTCGTTTCCTCTTCTGCAATTAATTTCCTGGACTTGATTTAATATTCTCCTTTTCTCGTGCTTTAACTGATTTTCTTTTGTTTTTATATCACATATTTTATGTTTGTGCAGTATGTTATTGGATCATGTGCAGCTGTTAACCTTTTTCTTTGTTTTGTATTTGTTCATTAGATGTTTCAGAAGGATCCATACAGCACAGACAACACAGGGAGAATTGGTCACAGCATGAAGCCTGTGACTTACAGCCCTCAGCAGGGATATCACCCTGACCAGCCATACAGAGATTACGACCACCCACCCAGTCGGTATGATGTCAGCAGCAGCGGAGGTGGTTACCCAGAACCAAAGTACCGTAACTATGACTCTAACCTGCCCTACGAGAACAGTGTGCCTCACTACGACCAGCAACAGTGGAACCCGTACAGTCAGCCGCTCTCTACTGCCAACTCACAGGGCTACGATCCCCGTTTGCCATACGGTGATGGCCCTGATTCCCAGTACACACCTCCTTTACGCTACGACGAGCCCCCACCTCAGCAGGGATTCGACGGACGGCCTCGCTATGGAAAACCGACGGGTCCAGGGCCCGTCCGTTATGATGATCCTCCACCTCCTGCTCCAGTGTCTGACCTGCACTACGACCAGGATTCTCACCTGAGTACATTCCCCTCAGCTGCCCGTTCGCCAGAGCCCGCTGCCCAGCGGCCTGCCTATAACCAGGGACCAACACCGCAACAAAAGAGCTACAAACCTCAGCAGTATGACCCCATTCCTGTGAACTCTGAAACCAGCCCCACACCACCCCCCAAAGCAGAGGCCCCCTCGCCTTCCCCTGCGGACGCTCCAAAGCCTGTCCCCGCCAGAGAAGAGCAGCAGGATGACCCCGCCATGCGGCCACAGTCGGTCCTGACAAGGGTCAAGATGTTTGAGAACAAGCGCTCTGTGTCAGTGGACAGAGCCAGAGATGCAGGGGATTCAATTGGGAACAAGGTAAACTGTTTGCTTTGCAGACATATTACATGAAGCTTATAAAGTTAGATGATTTTCTGAAACATTCTCCTTTTAAATTTCTTGAGAAATTAGCCCATTAAAATTGAGCATTTATGATTTTTTTCATCCTACTGACGAGCTTTATTGTTTTTACTACTATAGGCAGCTGATTTACCTTTGAAAGCAGGAGGAGTAATCCCTAAGGCAAATTCTCTGAGCAACCTGGATCAAGAAAAGACCTTTAGGTAAGTCTATGCTGCTGTTACTGTGGTTCCACTCACCCTGATGTGTCAGAGTCATATTTGAATAGAATTGTGTGATAAGTCACATATTAATTTTCACATGGTGTCAGCCATTTCTCATTGTAAACTTTTCTTCTCCTGCTCTGACTGTTTCACCAACTCAGAGCTCCAGGTCCACAGAAGCCTCACTCCAGCGTAGCAGACGACATAGTGCGCTCAAACCATTACGACCCTGATGAAGACGAGGACTACTACAGGAAACAGCTGTCTTACTTTGACAAGCTCCAGACCGGTCCCAACAAACCCCAGCCACAAGCACAAGCAAGCCACAACTTCCCCAGGTGATTCTCCGTCCCATCCACACTCCCAAGCAATCCTAGATTGAGGATATTAATGTGTCTTTTCCAGCTATCTTAAACATCCTTTAAAGTGTTTATGTCTTGCTCATTTTTACTGTGGATCTCAAACTGATGGTTTTCTTTTTGTCATACAGGACAGAGTCAGTGGAAAAACCAAGTCCAGTGGAGAAAAAATATGAACCAGTTCCCCAGGTGACGCCTGCTCTGCCACCAGCCACACTGCCCAAACCTGCACCTGAAGGTACTTTATTCTCTCAGAGATAAGAAAAAGTCGTCAGGATTTAAGACTGTAGTCACGTCAAGATGCATCTGTGTTCTGTATCACACTGTATTGTGTCTAATGAGAGACTTTGCCTGCACACATACATGCACGTGACAACTCAGCTGACCCTCATGTCTCTCCCACAGCCAAGGCTCCTGCCCGAGAGGACACTGTCCAGACCAACTTCCTGCCTCACAAGAGTTTCCCTGAGAAGTCTCCAGTTAATGGCACAAGTGAACAACCTCCGAAAACTCTCACAAATACCGGGGCTCCACCAGTATCCAGCTACAACCGCTACACGCCTAAGCCCTACACCACGTCTGCCAAGCCTTTTGCTCGCATGTTCGACAGTCCTAAATTCAACCACAACCTTCTGCCCAATGACAAGCCAGAGATCGCTCCCAAGGTAAGATGATGTTGGTTTGCAGCACTCCAAGGAGGGTCAAATACACTGTAAGATGTCAGACACTAAAGCAAACGAAGTATTCTAATTTTGAAAAAAATGTCATTTTATATTTAATTTGCTATATTTTATAAGCAGCGAAAACAGGAGAACATTTTTCAAATAATGGGTTCAGGGTCAGTGATTTTCAATATTTGTATGCGTTTGTGTAATTTTGGGTTTGTTCTATCTCGTACTGTCCTCGCTGTGTATTTACAGCTTTTTACAGTTGGTTACAGGTGATAGTTCCCTTTTAAAAGATCTTCTGTAACTGTGATTTTGTCACTCTTTGTTGGTGAATACATACACAGTTACCTACTAGTTACCTACTAGCTCATTCATTTAGAGCTGAATTATAAAAACACATGTGTTACTGAAAGCTGATCCACACACACAGTTGTCAGTGGCTGTGACTTATACATCACTTTACCCTCCTGTGTTTGGGACAGGGTCGGAGCTCCAGTCCAGTAAAGCCTCAGATTCCCCCACAGCCCCAGAACACAGACCATGACAGCGGTCTGGACACTTTCACACGCACTATGGACCACCGTTCCAAACACCAGCACAACAACATCAACGCTGTTCCCAAGGCCATCCCCGTGAGGTAACAAACTCAGTCTGACCCGAGATTAAAGCTAACACATTCTGTTGTACATGAGTGTGTGACACTAAAGGTATCTGTCTCTTAGCCCCAGTGCCCTGGATGATGACGAGGATGAGGATGAGGGCCACACAGTGGTTGCAACAGCTCGAGGCATCTTCAACTCCAATGGTGGCGTCCTGAGCTCTATTGAGACAGGTGTCAGCATAATTATCCCACAGGGTGCCATCCCTGAAGGTGTGGAGCAGGAGATCTACTTCAAGGTCTGCAGAGACAACAGCATCCTGCCACCGCTCGACAAGGAGAAAGGTAACTTATCAAACGTGCCGGGGGGTTTCTTTCTTCCCATCTAAATTACTGGATGCTTGTGAAGCCAGTTCAAATTGTTCATTGGGATGATATGCTGGATCTGAAGTAGGATTGCGGCGACTATCGACCACTGAAGAGACAGTCACCAATAGCTTGTGTACGTGCCAGTTATGAGCTTAAAGTGTCTATAATCAAAAAAGCTTTACGGTGAGTTTGAGCTCATTTTTTAGCTGTCTGCCTGCAATTTCACTGTTTTGGTTCACTCCCACCACTCTTATAGTGTTGTTTTAGGCTGCAGCAGGCAGCTGTTTTCCGTGAAATAGCTCTCAAAGACCTTGTGCACCACCTGCTCAGTACAAGACAGCAGACAGACACAGTTAGAGACTAGCTGCTGAAGTATTTAGCAGCCAAAGAGCTAGATATTTACTTCAGGAACCGTGAAGAGACTGAAAATGGCTTTTAGAGTGTAAATATTGGACTTAATTCACCAGAGGCATGACTCCAAATGAATGATAATGTTGCTCTTTAACTGGTGGATGTGATATTGGATGTACTGTTTGCCAACAAGTTCAGTTTATCGACTTGAAAGGTGGTAAAATGTCAATTTTGTGGCCACAACTCGTCTCCGCTGTCCCAGTGGTCAAGGGATAATCATTTATATATTGATCAGGGGTTAAAATGTATCCTCATCAGTCTGCTGCAGTAACCCACTACTTCTTAAATATTTGTCTTGCATTAGGAACCAGAGTACCATTAAAAGAATCAGCCGTAGGTTGTACTGCTTCTAGTGAATATTGAACAGACAGAAAGTTTTCCTGGCAAAAGCTTCACTTTAAGCACTTTGAGGGAAACCAGCATTGATATTGCTCAAATTCTGCTCCTAAAATATGAAAAATCTGCTGTAGAAATCCAATGTGAGTGTTAATAATGTTGTTACTTCATCACTTAACAGCCTATACATGGCTGCTGTGTAGGATGGATACACTACCCACACCCTGATGTGAGAAACAGGATCTTTTAGTTACAGATTTTTATTAACTGAGGTCTGCATGAGTTTAATCCAGCTGTCATCTGCAGGCTGTATTAGAGTGCACTGTTGGGAAATAAAGTTACATTTGAGACCTACTTGTGTGTTTGTTTACTTCTAATCGTCTTGAAGTGAGTTTGTAACCACCTTCTGTTTGTGTTTACAGGAGAGACTCTGCTCAGCCCTCTGGTGATGTGTGGACCTCATGGCCTCAAGTTTTTGAAGCCTGTGGAGCTGCGCTTACCTCACTGTGCGTCAATGACCCCTGATGGTTGGTCTTTTGCTCTAAAATCCTCCGACTCCTCGTCGGGTATGCTGTGCTCTCTGTTCTTCCGGGGTCGTTTGGGCTGGCTGTGTGACAATTTGAGGGTTGTGGGTCACTGTTGAATCAGCTTTTACTCCTAGTTTTGGTTCTCTTCATTAAAAAAATTAACTAAACAAGATCATTTGGTCACTCAACATGTCTGAGAATCAATCTAGAGGTAAAATCTGTCTTTTTTTTCTATAATTATGGCTTTGGTTGATTCATTTTCATCATTTATACTAGTTAAATCACTCACTTAATCTCTTATTCACTGTATCACTGGTTTTCTTTATTTAATGCTGATATCAGACTCTCACCTTTGTTTTCACATGCTGAAATTGCAGTTTTCCTCTCTCGGTTTTCAGTCACCTTAACAAATTTCTCTGATTTCATTTAACATTCATGCTTCAGACACTTACAGTAGCTCTACAACAATTTAATTTCATTGGGTTAAAGTTGTAGTGCATGCTGCTCTGCTAAGAGTGATTTTTTTTCTCACATAGCCACCCAAATCCTAACCTGGAGAACAGCTTTTATGATGTCCCAGAAACTGGGACACTGTCATAACCAATAGTGCTTGTCATTATCCTGCAAAAAAAGAAAAGTTACACAAAGACATCTTGTTACCATGTTAAAAGATAGCTCTCTAAATTTAGCTTCCACCCTCCTCAGCGTGGAAACAGACTGGCCTCAGTTTGTTTACTAAAAGAACGCTGGTGTATGAAATTGGATGTGGGAAAGACAGGGAAGGATAAGAAGCAAATAAATAATAAAGCATTGACAGCTCTCAGTGGCTGCAGGAGATTCAAACACTTTATCCTTTATTTTTGGTCTGATAGTCCACCACTTAACAAAGAAGTTCCCATAAAAGCCCAAATAAAACCACAAAGCAGAAAGATGTTTGTGAAATCTGTATTTATATGTAGCATTAAAATTAATCCAGACAGAAGTGAAATAAAGAGAGAATGCTGCACGAATTCTGTTAATGGGAATCAAAACCAAGAAAAGCTTCTTTAAGCAGGTCAGTATTTGAATTGATTATGTAGCAAACAAGCTCAAATTTGAGAAATAATGTAAGTTGAACTCCTGCTAAGAAAGTGTAAGTTTTCTTAATACTGTCCTTCACATACCCATTCTTCAAAAACAGTGGTAATTTGGGCAGTGGTCAGGATTAGCTGCTAATTAGCCTCATTTTAAGGATGAGACTTGCAGGGCTGAATGAGATGTGAGCTCACTCCGTTGTCCTGCTGAATTGTTGGAGGATTATCAGGCTGCGTTGTAATCCTCTTATTGTAAAGCAAGGCCACTCTCTGGCCTCCTCCTGCCCCCTCTGTGGTTTTCTTCTCACTTTGCTTCACTGCTTCTCCTCTTTTCCTCCTATACAGCTCTCTGCATCTTACTGCCCCTCTGCTGTGTATGTTGTGTTATTCTGTCGATGTGTTAACTCGTAGGCTTAAATTAGATCCACTGTGATACACTTTACCTCTGAATTAACTTCTGTTAATGTCGAACAGAATCTGATTTGAAAATCTCATGAAACGTTAGATATTAATGATATCGTTCAGGCATTATTTTGTGATTGACCACCTTTGCTATTTATTGTTTGAAGGTACACTGTAGAGTTTGTTTGTTTTTACCATAATGGTGCTATAGAGTAATGTTTTGACCTGTTGGTGTTCAGCAAGCATGCAAGTAATGAGATACACATTGCTGCCAACAGTTTCAGGGTGTTTTGATCCGACCATCTGGGAGTCCTAAAGTCCCCAAAAACTTGGCTGTAAAACAGCAAAATGCAGTGAAGAAGACTACTAACTGATGTAAACAGATATAAATAACCCAGATTTTATCAACACTGTCATATTTTGGGTTAAAAACAAATCCTTAAGCTTGAAGGTTCATCAGTTTGACAGAAGTCTTGACACGAGGCCCATTTACTGAAGATTGTCAGGATCTTGCAGACACTTCTTTGGCCTTCTTCTTCAGATGGAGCAAACTCCCTGAGCAAACTCTCTCTGCTGATGAAGGCCACAAGATATGGCTGAAAGCTCCAGAAGATGTATGATAAATTGACCTTTAGTTCAAAGAATTAGTCAAATAGGAGAAGAAGTTGCAGCTAACATGAGGCTTTGAGGAAACACTGGAGCTGAAACTATGAGTTAATCAGTCGATTAGTAGAGTGAAACAAAATAAATCAAAAACCATTTATTTTCAAGCAAAAATGTTAAACAATCTCTTCAATATCAAATGCGAAATTTGCTGTTTTTCCTCTCTTTTAATATCACTTAAACTGAGCTAGCTCATTGAATTCTGGGAGGTTATAGCAGGAATTGTCCGTGTTGTCTTTTTATTGACACATTTATTAATCTAGAAATGACCTGACAGATTAATCAATACTGAAAAAACGGTTGCTGCAGCCTCGGGATACACACATGCGTTTATGGTGAGAAACACTATGTAAAAATACATGTTAATTTACAAATCTACCCAGGTTACCTTTAACAACATGTTCTGGGGTTCGTTTTAATATTGTTACTCTAAATTTAAAGGTCAGATTTCCTCCTGAATTTCATCTGAAATATTCAAGAATCTGAAATGAAAATCAGCTTTGACTTTCCGTTACCACTCTGACCACTTGATGTGGGACTGAAAGTGAATTCTCACCTGACTCTGGAAGGTGATGTCTCGCAGGCAGACATCAAAGACAGGAGCAGAAAGCGACAGGCTCGTAACTCAGATGCAATTTTCTGTTTGAAGTTCTATATATCCGTATATGGCCAGCTGCCTTCTTTCATCCGTCTCTTCTACTGTGTTTAATGCGGGCTACAAGAAACACCGGCTCTTGATTAGCATCAAGGCTAAGCTCACCCCCTCACAGACACTGTGTGTGTGAAAGAAAATAGGAATGAGTAAAGGGAAGAATTTGAATTCTGGCAGGCATCGAGTTGTTTTGGGCTTACCTTGAGCCAGTATTAGCAGCCAGCTCGAACAAAAGCCTCACGAGCGGCTAAATTATACTCACTGATGAAGACGTTCTCGTTAGAACTTTAAAACAAAGGGCTGCCTCTTTCTTTTATTTTGCATAGATTTTAAAAATGTTCTTAGATTTGTACTTGGACTTTCATCATTTCACTGCTGGGAAGATGGCCCTTGCACGAAACTGGGCTGTTTCTGCAGTAAAAAGATGTTTTTGAAATC
Source organism: Pagrus pagrus (assembly GCF_965226575.1). NCBI lineage: Eukaryota > Metazoa > Chordata > Actinopteri > Spariformes > Sparidae > Pagrus > Pagrus pagrus. The sequence continues at coordinate 21,212,164 of NC_140185.1, read as the reverse complement.
GGTGCTACATGAACAGAGAGAACGGAGATAAAGTGCTGTAGTTTTTCCTTTTTGCTCAAAAGGTAGAAACAACTAGAATGCTCTGTGCCGCACCTGCACCGATAAACACTCCCACTGGTGGGTGACGTACTGCGAGTTGGGCAGTGCTTAGTTTTGGCTGTAAACAGTCCACTGAAGTATGTTTCTGAAAACATTTTAAGCTAGAAATATACATTGAACAGGATTGTAAGTCACCTTTTATCAGCACTAACGTGATCATCCACTGCCTTGTTTAGACAGCTTGATTGGAGTTTGGTGAGACATCCCTTACTCGCTCGCTCTCTCAAGATCGGACTGTACTCTGTGTCCATTAATGCACGCTTAAAAAATGCAGAACAACAATCTGTATTTGCCAAAACGTGTCATCTGGAGGATTCTAGGGCTGTTGTATCAGATTTTTGCTAGCCAGAAAGTGCGTTCTGATGCTGATGAAGACGAGATCACGGTGATGGAAGACGGGACTGAAGCCAGGGGACAAATATTATTCAGTGGACTTAATAGGTTGCCAAACACGCAGCTTGGACGTTCATGAAACTCATACACAGGCTGCAACACGTGGCAGTTTGAGATGCATAATAGTAATAATAATATAATACAATGCACTTTATATCAATAGCACCTTTCAAAACAAGGTGCTTCACAGAATATAATACATTACAATTTAGGTGCAATAGCGAATCATAGAGAAATAAAACAAATAAAATGCAATAAAATCAGGGTTCAACAGCAATAAGCAGAAAATATAAAACACAGAGAGATGAAACAAAATATAAAAGCGCAACATTAAAACCAGCAGGAATCAGCATGAAGATCACATACTTCAAGTCAACCTTGCTTAGAGATAAGATCATTTCCAAGTCAAAGTAAAGTAAAATTAATAAATAATTACTTATAATTTTCTGCTAAATTACGCCAAAGTCTTTTTTATAAGTGAGGCCCCTAAAACAACAGATGATCCTCTGGTTTATTCTATAACACCCTGGTTTTAATACGAGCCATCGTGTCCATCGATGTGAACGAGGAGGCTGTATTTATATCGTCACATGTACAGTTAGCCTGTGGTGCATCGATGGACCTCTGCTGGGCCGCTTACTCTGATTGATTACTGGAACTTTCCTCTTGGCACAGACCTGAATGTTTATAATTGCAATTACACACAGACCCCAGAGTGACTGAGGTTTAATTTGCAGTCAACAAGAGGCTGGGGACGTTCAATAAAAATACGGACCTGCTTTTACTAGTCTCTTGTGTCACTGTGTTTGGATATAGGCCACAAGAACATGTGATATCATGGCTTTAACAGTAAATGCAGTTTCCTCTGGTAGCCAGGGCGGGTAATACACTGACTAGGGATAAGAACCTCACATCTAAATGAGACAAGTTGCTGATGAATTTGTCATACAGACGAGTTTGCAAGTGCTTATGAAAGCTTCAGTTATTACATAAAAAGCCGCTGTTATCACTCACCACCTCCCTCCCATCTGTCTGTCTGCAGGTGACCCAAAAAGCTGGCAGAACAAGTCTCTCCCCGGAGACCCCAACTACCTGGTGGGAGCCAACTGCGTTTCTGTGCTCATCGACCACTTTTAAGGACGGACGGAGCAGCAGGTGTGATGTTACTGAATGTGAAGCCGTGGGGGATAAAATGAAGAAGATGGATACACATAAACACATACATTCACACAGATGCACTCCAAATACACACTCACACACACACACACACCACATGATGGAGTATGAAGAAGACCCAGTCAGTGCTGTTTACTGCACCCATGGATGAAGGCGAGACACTGATGATCGTTACAAGCTGTTCTTTAAACTTTTCTCCCCGAGTTGAAGTTTTGATGTGAAACCAGTAATGCATGCCCCATGCCACTGAGGATTGACACTATATATACGGCGATGTTTAATGTCATTTTTACATGAATTTAAAAAGGATGGATGGTTTTTGAGGCAGCGTACATGCTTCGAACAATGTGTCGGTATATTTATGCTATATATGCATACAGTATATATAGTAGTATAGAGAAGATTTACTAAAAATTTTACTCATGAATTCAACTACCGGTCTTTTTTTTTCAGTTCGGGTGGCTCCACGTTTTTTCCACTTTGAGGGATTTTAATGAAGGTTTGAGACGTGAAGTAAAAAATGGTGATGCAAGTATCTGTTGAAGGCAAAACACAAGTTGGATATGAACCCAAGCAGCACACTTTTTCAAGACGTTCTTCCTCTTCTTCCTCCTTTTCCTACAGTAATATCTTGTAGCTTAATTTCTTACGGAGTACCACGTCTCTCCTTCCAGCCTGAGGGAGATCTATGCATGTTCTTTACTCAGGTCCAGTAGCCTCCTCAGTTCCTTCCTCACATCTGTTTCTCTTCTTCTTCTTCTTCTTCTTCTTCTTCTTCTTCTTCCTCTTCTTCTTCTTCTTCTACTACTCTTCTTCTATCTTTTTTCTCTCTGTGCACTCTTGCACTCACACACAAATAAGCAGTGATGCCTTATCTGCAGATTATTCACTTTTCATTAAGAGAAAAAAAGAATAAGTTATGATAAATTATGGTATAATGTCATTTGTTTTTGCCATTTCGTTGTGAACCCACTGTATAAATGAACTTGGGTTGAGCACACAATAACAGTCGATAAAGGATAACAAAGGTATGCTCTTCTTTTATCTGCTATGCATTACTTAAAAGAAAAAAAAACAACAACAGAAAAGAAGTGGCTGTAAATAAAGCTAGTATATTGCCTTGTTTTCTTTTGTTTGTAAATGAACTTTTTGTATGTCTTTCTTTTTTGTATAAAACTTAGAGAAAACATGTTTTAAAAAGTGGAAGACAGTGAACGTGGTTATCTTTGTATTCTGGATATACCCTCGAGCCTTGGAACTTGTAACCTAACAATAATACATCACACCTTTTCTACCGATATACTCAAACCATGTTAACGGTCACGAAACTTAAGAAAATAAAATAAAAAAAGAAGGTCTTTTTACGGCTCTTTAAGGATCGGGAATGTGCGTGGGCTAAAATACATTTAAAACATGTTTCTTTTCAAAGGGTGTGCTCTCAAAGTGTCCCCCTCACTGATTTGTGATACTGGATGCTGTATCGTGTGCCCTTAAATGTATTTTTGTACTAATAGACAATATATGATGTATGGCACACCAGTACCATTTTATTTTTAGATATAACACGGCTTTAATTGGATATTAGCTCTTCACGTGTGGCTGACTTTTTTTCTCTTCTGCAACACAATTTTAAGTATACCACTGTATTAATAAATAAAATCATTTTTAAAGTAAAAAGTGTGTCTGTGATGTTTTCTTTTACCTTTTTCTAAAGTTAGAAGTTGCTGCTGTCTTTCCTTTTCACCTCTGCCGATCACAACTTCTCTTTCGCATCATTTTTGTAGGACTGCTTGAACATATGTAGATATCTCATTATACAATGTACACTTAAACAAAGACCCACAATCTTAACGACCAAGTGAAGACAAGCTACACATCAAACAAGCTCAACTCAACCTCAGTGTGTCATATCTGCTCAATATAAATTAACACATACATCATATTGAACTCAAATACCATTTTCTCTTTTTTCACCAACTAAAAGTCATTTAGGTCTTTTAGATTCTGACAACTCAATTACTTTTTCTCTGCGGTGTTATTGCCTTCATGCCCTACACAGGAAAGAACAAGTTTTCATTATCACTTCATCCGACATTTAATTTTTCTTTGAAAAACAAAACGATCTTTATCACTAAAAAATTAGAGATTAGGCAATTTGAAGATGGATCCAGCAAATCCTGAGCATGTTTTCACTGTTTTGTCAGACCGACAGTCCAAAATCAGCGATGTAATGAGTTCTGCCACGTTATACTTCCCCTCTTCTACATTTTTGAGGCACCTATCGTCTTCTTTACTCCACTACATTTATTTGATAACTTATGCAGCGAGTTACTTTGCAGATTGCTGCTGCATCCGAGCCAAAGTAACATCATAGTATGCTTTAATTATTTTATTTTATTGTCAATCTGTAAAGAAAAAAAAAATGCTGAATATCAGATCCAACACTGAGCCAGGCCAATAATCTACTTTTGATACTTAACTTCATTTGATATCAGATACTTTTAGACATTTACTGAAGTCCTGTTTGCAGGTGTGATTTTCACTTCTACCAAATTAAGATTTTAACATGACATCTTCTTGCCACACTGTCCATAACTCACATGGACAAGCAGTAATCCCACCTTGTAGCAGCAGGAACCAGTGATCTGTTGGGTATTTTTGTCAGAAAAATGACTTAACTATCAAAATGATTGCAGATTAATTTAGTAATCCAATCAATTAATTGGCTGTTTTGTCTTTAATCACTGCTGATGAGTGTTGTGTTTCGGCTCTATAGCATCTCTCAGGTTTCACAGCTAGGTGGCGCAGGTGAGCTCTGAATGAGTCTGCAGCTGAACAAGGTCAGAGATGCTGAAGTCCTGCAGCTGTGATTTGAACGTCTCATTTAGCAAAAGAAACCCATCGTGCTACTTATACACACTCTACTTTATTCTGTTTAATCAGAGGAGAAGAGGAAAGAACAACTTCACTGTCCGGCCGAAGCAGGAAAATGTGTTTGGTCTAATGCAGGAAAATATCAACACAAACACAAACAGCCTCAATTATTCCTTTTAAATGTGTTTTCATTAAACTGTATTTTACTTTCTTTCTTCCTCAACACTCTTAAAACCCCTTCAATGAATCTCTGTGACCGAAATAAACAACTTTTTCTGAATAATGCGCCTCCAGCTTCCTGTCACGCAGCTGTGTGTGCGGGACCCTCACACGTCACCAGGTGTGTCGCAGTGATCGTACCTGCCCGTCGCCTCCACAGTGAAGGGCGGACGATACAGAGCACCGAGTTGAGCGACACTGCGGCGACTCTGCGTCACTTTGACTCTTCAGCCACTTTGTTTTATCAGACAAACCGCAATCTCCTCAAAGACCCGCAAACCTGACATGCTCTGAACGCGCACCATCCCGCACCACATCACGCACAGCGGTAACAAATCACGCGCAGGTTTTGTGTATTTATTTATTTATTTATTTATTGCCTGATAGTAGAGATCCTCCTCCTCCTCCTCCTCCTCTTCCTCCCCCTCCTCCTCCTTCACTATCGTAGTAAAACACACTCGGAGCTGCTCGCCGCCATGTAGACGCGCAGAGTGGCACATCTCCAATGCGCAGTGTGCGTCTCCTGTCCTGGCTCTTCACATTTTGCTGTCGTGTGTGAAAAAAAGAAAAGAAAAAAAACCCGGCGGCTGGTGCCTCACACAGAGGAGACAAACTGCGGACATCCAGAGACGGAAACCCACCAAACATCAGCGAGATTCACCGCGATCAGTCGCTTCATCCTCCAGGAGCGCAGCAGCTTCATTTCACAGGCTGTTTCTTTTTCTTTATTTTTTCATTTTCTTGCCGAGTTGTTGGAGAGCTGCAGGGGCGAGCATGACGGCGTGACAATGGTGCAAAGCTGGCTGACAGCAGGATGATGCGTTTCTTGCCTTTTTTCGACTCTTTTCAGATAACTCCGGCGCGTCATTTGATGCACCTCGACTTGGGAATGATCTCTGCCGCTGTGCGTGTGTTATGGTGAACATCTGGTGGCTGCTCCAGTCCGCTCCTGTCTCCGCACACCCGCCGCAGCAGCGCAGCGCTAATTGGAGCGAAGCCTCTTAATTGATGGGACTCGTCGCCGCCGGGCACTGACCTCGACTTACCAGCTCACTGCAGGCTGAAAACCCAGCGACTGTGCTCCCTCTGTGGATGTTATTGTCCTCCTCCGGCGCTGCTGTATCTGTCCTTCCCTTCAGTGACAATGCCGGTGAACGCGCTGCCCCGCGGCGGCGGCAGCAGCGGCATCGGCGGCGGCGGCGGCCCGGGGTCCCTGAGCCCCGCGTCGCTGTCCCGCAGCCTGTCCCGCCTCAGGGAGTTCCGGACCCGGACGAGGATCATGCTGGCTCTGGGGGTCTCTCAGATGGTCCTCGGGAGTCTGATCCTGGCCGTCAGCTTCGCGGCTCTGGCGCTCACCACATCACCCAGGGTCCGGCACTCGTGTCCCTTCTGGGCTGGTTTCTCTGTGAGTATCTGGAGACATGACGGAGAGAAGGAAATATAACCTTAATGCTTCATACTGTTTAAACTGAAGGGCCATGTTGTTGGATTGTGTTGACTTTTGTCACCTCTCACTGCATTGAACCAACATATGTGACTTTAGTCACTATTAAAGGGGTATTACGTGATTTTTTTGATGAAAAGGTTCGTTTTTATGAGACTCAGTAATAAGTGTGTCACTGCCATGAAAGAAATGAATCTGGAGGAAGAGAGCCAATCTGAGGCAATTAACTGTGAGGATACAGAGAGAGAGACAGAGAGGGAGACAGGAAGAGAGAGACAGGGAGAGAGAGACAGAGAGAGAGAGAGAGACAGGGAGAGAGAGAGAGACAGAGAGAGAGAGAGTCAGAGAGAGAGAGAGACAGGGAGAGAGAGAGAGAGACAGACAGAGAGAGAGACAGAGAGAGACAGTCAGAGAGAGAGAAAGAGAGAGAGAGAGACAGTCAGAGAGAGAGACAGAGAGAGAGAGAGACAGTCAGAGAGAGAGAGACAGGGAGAGAGAGAGTCAGAGAGAGAGACAGTCAGAGAGAGAGAGAGACAGGGAGAGAGAGAGTCAGAGAGAGAGACAGTCAGAGAGAGAGACAGTCAGAGAGAGAGAGACAGAGAGAGAGACAGAGAGAGAGAGAGAGACAGTCAGAGAGAGAGAGAGACAGCGAGAGAGAGACAGAGAGAGAGAGGTGTGTGTTTTAAATGCTAAACAGAGCTGCTCCTGTGTACAGTGGGATGTGTGTGTTTGGCAGGATCGTCTTGGAGATGTTGTGTTTTTCTTCACGTGAAATTTTCATGCTGCCTTCTGTAAATATTTATGAACGCACACTTCCCTGATTTCCTGCCAGCGACCCCGAGTCCATTAATTATAGAGGCAGTGGGGCAGAGTGCAGGGGTGAGGGGAGGTCTGTGGTACGAGGACCATCTGTGTGTGTGTGTGTATGTGTGTGTGTGTGTGTGTGTGTGTGTGTGTGTGTGTGTGTGAGGACATGTGTTCGGGCCTGTATGTGTGGGAGTGTGTAGTTACGGGGGAGTGGGAAGTCACAGCAGGGGTCAGAGAGCAAAGGTCAGCGCACATTCATGACCGCCGCCTCGAGCTGGTTTGACAGAATCGGGCCTGACAGCCTGTTGTTGTGCTGCATCTTCCCTTCTGTCGTCTCCGAACACCGAAACCTGATACATCTCAGTGCCCTGAGACACACACACACATCAACTGTGCACATTTTGTTGGTTCTGTTATTTATTTTTTCATGTACAAACAAGTTCAGCGCCCATAAAAGTACAGCCGCAGGGTTAAAAAACATTTGTCGGACAAGATCATCACAGGATCTACACGTTTTTTCTTCAGGTAGACCATCAAAGAGCCGCTTTCTAAAGCCAATGTCACTGTGAATGCAAAGCCCTTTGACTTTCGGCCAATGTTTGCTTCTCATACAGCTCCACACAATAAGATTGTTCTTGAAGGAAAAGTTCACCCAAACATAAAAAAATCAGTCATTTTCTACGAAAAGCCTTCGTAGTCTACAAAACGTTTCTGGAGATTCACAGCAAAACAGCAGAACACAAACACAAAATGGCTCCGTACATACCATCCAGTGTAATCCAAGTCCAAGTGGATTTGAAAAGACGTTATTCCCACCGTCAGTGCACGGTCGAGCTCATGCATCCACTTCAGACCGGGTGGCCGCTAACCCTCTGCAGCTTAGCAGCGACAGTGAAGATTTAGTTTTTTAAAAAATGAAATAACGTCTTTTCAGATCAATTTGGATGTCTGGGTTTCTGGAGATTTGGATTAAGCTGGATGAGCTATACGGTGCCGTATTTGTATCATTTTGAAACTAGTCCCCATCTACTGCAGTTATTTAGGAGAATGCTACAACGCTGCTTTGCTGTGAAGCGCCATTAAATGTTTTGTCGACTGTGAAACTTCACTTCAAACTTCCCGTCGTCATTTGAAATGAAGCTGAGCAGATGATTTTTATTTTTGGGTGGACTTATCCTTTAAAGTTTGCACCAAACATCCACAGACACTGTAAACTGTAAGAATAAGAAGTTAACGAATCACACAAAATCAAGGTTTCACCTCAGATCCCTGTCAGTGATGAACCAGTGAGGGAGGCAGCAGTTAGTTCGGGTTGAGGGGAATAGGAACTGTAACTGTTGCTGAAAACAAATAGCCTTCCAGCAGGAAGAACCATCAGCCTCAGCGGTGCCAAAACCCAGATAATGTGGTTTGAGATCAGCTCCCCATCTGGAAGGAAGTGATTTGCCCTGAAGCTATCAGATGGAGGTTGTCAGTCTTTTAAAGCTCCGAGCTCTAAACTGCGGACACAGAAAACATCACATTCACAGAATTAACAGTCAAGGTTATAAATGCAGAAGGATACTTTTCATCACTCTGACACCTGGAGTCAGGTTTTACATTTGGTCATCAATGCAGCATGTGTAGTTATTGGAGTGTGTCTGGGAGCTGAGCTCTGGGTAAATAAGACAAATACACAGCGTCTTAATTAGAAGGGATGCTTTTCACAGCTCTGCTCTGTGATTGAGTCTAATAACAAAAGCGTGTTTGCACACAAAAAGCAAAAAAGTGAAGCTCATCCATCCTTTCTCTCTGGCTCAACGTGCATGTGTGAGTGTGAGCGGTTGATAGTCCTCATCCTGAATATCTGATACATATGAACACGTGATATCCTGCAAACGGGCGTCCCGAAACCAGTGACTCTTGAGCTTCCTGCCATGTTGGTGAGCGGAGCTAACGAGGAGGCGGACGATAAACCCTCGGCCTATCTGCGCTCGTGTTTGTGTGGCCAACGTCATTAATGATCTCTGTGTGATGACGGGTGTTGTGGGATTTTGTCCCAGTCACAGTCGGAGAAGGTGTAATCTCGACTTCCTGCACAGCGATCACTGATGAGCTCATCCTGGCTGTCCCTCCCCACACATGCTCAGAGACACGCACTGATCCCACCTCAGTGCCGTGCATGTCAATGTATCCGTCGCCCTATTATGTATCATCCAGGCCAAGAAATCCTACAGACACCTCCCTCCTTCCGGCTCCTGACCCCGAGTCGTGTAATGATCCCACTTCCAGCCGCAGTCCCTTCTTGGAGATCTGATTCTGGTGACAAAAGATGACGCAGAGCTGTAACGACGAGCCCTGCGGACTCAGACTCTGCAGACCGCGCGAGGGCTCGTTCGGCCAGATTACCTGCAGGTCGAAGCTACCTGTTGGCGCTGAATCCTCGCCGCCCTGCTGGGTTTTTGGCGGATCGATGAGGCGACGCGGCCGAGCGAGCCAGAGGGCCGCTGCAGCTGTCAGCAGCTGACGTGCAGAACAAATTACCGTTCACCTCGCATCTCCATGAATTAAACTCGGAACTGATCCAAGCGTCCAAACGCACACACACAAACACACAAGCCGCCTGTCACAGAGAAAAAAAAGACATCAGACAAAATGTGTGAATACGTAAATCCATCAGAAGGAGTTGCCGCAGCATCATTTACAACTTCACATTCGATTTTGATGCTTTTCTGTCTCCTCTCCTGTCCTGGCGCTCCACGGAAGGATTTCCTTGTTTTTTTGCCCTCTCCTGGTTGTGTGTTGGAAGATGAAAGTGGATTGTGTGTACAGCCTCTCTAAAAGTAACACTGCAACATCCCAAATCTACACACTGCACCGCAACAAAGACGGCTTAAGATGGTATTCTTGGTGTTTGCTGTGAGGCGGTGTTTCCAGCACCAGCCCTCAGCAGATTCTGCACTGAGCTGCACAAGTGTGTGTGTGTGTGTGTGTGTTTGAATAACTCCAAAGTGTTTTGTAGTGCGGTCGTTGTGTTGAGGAGGCATATTGGGAGCCTCTCATTGTCTTTATATGTGTGGGTGTATGCGTGGAAGAAAGGCAAAGGTTCACATTGGAGAGAAGTTGGCAACAGCTTGGTTTTGAACTGCGGTAGTGGCTCAGGGGTGTTGGCGGATCCCTTGGTTGGGTCTCTTCTTTGTTGCAGTAGTAAAATATTTTCACAAATATTGAATGAATCCTTCTGTCTTTACTGATTCCCTGACTTTTCATTTCGCACCACCAGTCGGTCAAAGTTTTTATTCATCCTGTGAAATATGTCAACATCAGAGTTTTATACATTCGTTTTTTATGTCAATCAATCGACCTTTATTTATACTCAAGAGATCATTGAAGGGTAAACCTCATTCACAATGACATCCGAGGAACAATAACAAGCAAAAGTACTACAAAAAAACAAACATTCAGTTGCATAAAAACCCTTAAACTTTGCACTTGTGCCAGATAATTTAATAGATGAACTAAAATATTATTTGCTCTCAGATGAGAGTCAGCAATTTGTATGATACGGCCAGAATTTTATTCTAAAGCAATGAAAAAATTAACCAACATTATCGGCGGTGAGTGAAGAAACGACAGTGTTGATGTTCTGTCAAAGACGTCAGTGTATTGAGTTGTGAAGATGTCTACTGAAGTTAGCATGCTAACCAGCTAGCTGCAGCCCCTCATGTCTCCTGATACCCATCTGTAACTCACGCTGATAGTCTGACAGCTACCGTGGTTTCAGCTGGGAGGTGTGAAGGTGGCAAGTTCACTACTTCGTAAAATAATTAAGCAAAATAAACTCTCAACCTGTCACGAAAGGAAATGTTTTTTACGCTGATTTTCTTTATTCAACTCAACATAAACTAAATAAAACTCGCCAACTCAGTCCTGATTTGGTCTAAATAAATGGTGATTTCACCGAGCTGTGGACACCTCTCGTGTCCCCTTCCTGCTGTGTCGTCTCATCCCCGGACTAGTCTTGGTCAGAGCCGCTGTAAATCGCCTCTGTACTGTATTCCCTGTCTTCAAACTGGCATCTGTCCGTCTCAGAGGCTGTGTTCAGTCCCAGTGGTGTTCACTGGGAGGCCTGTTGACTGAGCCCCTGCTGCCCTCAGTTACTCCCTCCTTCTGTCTGTCCGTCTTTGAGCTCTTTTTTGAGAGCCAGGGAAATAGAAAAGATGATGCAAGCGCAGATCAACAGTTTGCCTCTACAAAGAAAAGTGCCGCTTAACCGCTTTGTAGTGGAAAGTGGAAACTTCGGGCACGTCTAATCTGGTTGTCGCAGGGAAATCACGTCGGCTGTATTTTCCTCGAGCGGTTGAGTTCTGGTAGTAGATGAAGAAAAAGAGCTGAACATGTTAATTGTTTTGTTGCTGTTGCTGCTGCTGTTGCTGCGTTTCTGCATCGAGGGACTGTGCTTCAACATTAATTAACCGGCTTATTAGCTGCTGCCAACAGGTCCACAGACGCAAACACACACAGACACACACGTTTGTATGTGTACATGCTTCACAGTGAAGTGTGCGGTGTTGGTTGAAAACGGACAAGAGATGTGGTTGTAGTCAGAAAAACATTAGGAATTACTTATAAGGTTTTTGCCTTTGGTGTTAGTCAGGACTCGTAACTTCAAAGTGAACACAGAAGCAAAGTTGCATCCAATCAGAAGCCGTTTTCTGCCTTCAAAGTGAAGATCAATACTTCCACCACAGTGTCAAGTGAGAGTAAAGCTTTTTATTTATCTTTTTTTAATATGGTTTTAAAAAAAAGATCGTTCTGAGTCACAGTTCCAGGTCCAGTGGATCTCCTCCAAAACACTTTAGTTAGTTTAGATATGCACCGTTGTTTCGGTTTCACTTGCAGAGCTTTGCCTTTCTTTGGAGTTTATTTCTGCTCAGTGATTGGGAACATTTTACCTTCTTCTTGTAAAACCTATTGAGTCACATCTTCCCAGGAACAATACCCTGGTTAGAAAGGATGCGTTCATCGTTTCTCATGTTACTATTTGTTCAGTAGAATGTCAGATATCTCAAAACATGGACAAATATAACCAAAACTACCTGAATGGCTGGTTGGCAGAAGTGATGCAGTTTGTAGAAGAAGCTCTTGATCTGGCTCGCACGTGCATTTGTTTTGGAAGCGAGTGAAAGAAATGCACAACAGTTTTTTGATGATGTTTCTTCTTCAAACACGGCTGTTTGCAGGATGCTTAGCGACGAGTTCACGTATCTATTTGTGGGCGTGTAAGATTAATAACTGTAAAATGATGAAGGTGAAACAAAGTCAACGTTGTTTTAGTGACATTCAACGTGTGGAGGAAACTGCTAAAATAAAGAAATAAAAAAGGAATAGTTAACTAACTTTACATAAATTGATATTTATGCTATTTATTTACCTTCGTATTATGTCCCTATTAATTTACTTTTCAGTTTTTTCCCCATTTTGTTTATTCATTTATTATTATTTTTATTTATATTACAAATGTATGTATAAATGTGTTATCTTGCAAATGCAAAAAGGAAAAACATACAGAAAAAATATATAGAAGCAAATTAAACCACAAATATCAATTTATTTCCCATTTAATAAATTAGTTGTCTACATTTCTGCTGCCTTAAATGGCATATTTATTGAGCATTTTATTTATTTATTTATTTGTTTTGGCTATTTCAGTCTTCCATACATACTCTTAGGTTACATACTGTATAATACTATATCTGAAAGATTCGGTTGCTCTGGAGACTACAGAGCAGCTTCTGTTCACAGACAGGCGTAAAGAATAACTACATATGGTCTTGTTTTCTTATGAAGGTGATAAAGATAAGACTGATTGATTGTTGGAGTCACAACTGTACAATATGTAACAGCCTCAGAAGTTCGTCCAGCAGCCATGATATCTCATGATTTGATGAGCATCCAGTTGGAAACAGAGTGACAGAGGGCTTTATAACTCTCCACTGGGCTGTTTGTTGTTTTGATGCAGCCATTAATTCCCAGCTGTCAATACTGGACGTGGCTCCTCAGCCGCTTTACTCATCTTGCCAGTTTAGATTAAATGGGGAGTGTGGTCAGCACACATGCTCTCAGACCAGACCGCTCTCGCCTGTCTTAGGTCTCATATTGATCAACTAATTAGATGGACCCCATCAATCATCTGACTGCTGTTTGCTTTCAGTTTTACTTGACCTGTTGTCGGTTTTCTTACATCTCTGCAGTGACTTCACTCGCAGTCGTGTGGTGTGATGATGTCATGTGGTTTTTAGCGCTCAGTCCGTCCCGAGGTGTCGCTGAACAGTTGTAATTCACTTTGCTGCTGCACCTTCCCATGATAAGTAAGTAGGCACTCAGCCTGCTGCTGCTCATTACTCTGAGGACCCTCCAGTGCATCCTGCCCCCACTCCAGTGCTACCAGTGAGCACCATAATGGTGGAGAGAACAGTTTGTCCTCGCTGCCACTTCATCACACACACACATATACAGCACACAGTGTTCGAGGGGGGGCTCTAATATTTCAAGTTGTCATCTTCACTTAATTCCCTGTCTCGGTGTGCTTTGCTATTTCACTCTGGAGACGCATCCAGACTTTCTGCCTCGTCTTCTCCTCCATCCACCGATATTTTTGGCTTGTTTCATGATCCGTGTTCAACGCCGGCAACAGGATGAGGATGAGCTGAGCTGTTAAAAGCTGAAGACGTCCCATTGTTACATGCAGTCCCTCTCTCTCTTCTATCTCTGTCTCTGTCTCTCTCTCTCTCTCTCTCTCTCTCTCTCTCTCTGCATATTACCTAATGAGGCAAAGAAGCAAACTAGCTGAAAAGCTGCCATTGTACCACGCCTGGTTGACAAAGCAGTCATCGGTGAAATCCAAAAGAAAAAAGATGAAGGTTAGGGTTGTATGTCTGTCGGAGATCTGATGACATTATTTGTGTCCGCTGCTGTTTCATGTTGTGTTCATTGAGGAGACTAAAGTGAATTTACCTTCAGATCAAACAAAAGGCCATGCTGTTTTACCAACGGTGTGTAAAAACAGCACCTCACCGAGGTCGTCGTCAGACCGGCTATAGTGAGGTGTCGACAAGTGCAGCTCTCCTCTGTTAAATGAAGAAGAAATTGAAAAACGTTTATATTGGCTTTATTTTTGCATTTTCATTGTGTGATTTTTGGGATAACATTAGGTCAGCAACCTTTTTGAATCTGATAACTAATTGCATGATCTATTGTTAAACATCAGAAAACAGTTCATCCCACTTTGCTTGTGAGGCGACTCTGTCTAATGAAATATTTTATCCGAACAAAGTAAAACGTTTTTATGTTCTTAGATGGAGAAAGTTAGGGAATTCTCTCATTTCATTTCTCTCTCATCATTTTATTTGGGATTTTTAGTTTAGTTGTTTCCTGTTTTATTTTGGTAAACGCACCCTCATGTGTCATGTTTTACTTCCCACTTCCTGTCTTTGTGTCTCTTCCCGCCTTTGTTGATTTCCCGATTAGTTTCACCAGTCTCTCATCAGTCTTCGCTCACTTGTGTATTTAGGCCTGGCTTATCTTTTAAGCCTGGCATTCACATGTTCCTCAGTTGGTCCCATTTCCTGGGTTGAAAAGTTAGCTTGGGGTTTATACTTCGTTTAGTTTCATGCTCTCAGATTACTCCCGTTGAGTTGCCTGCCTTTTGTTACTTCCATTTTGGAGTTTGAATCAATGGACGACAGCTTCTGTTCATTAAAGCTTATTTCAGCCGGCCTGTCTCCGTTTGTTTGCCAAACCTTAACAATTTTTGCTTGAAAAATGACTTTAATAATTAATGAATGATAGTTGCTGATTAGTCTGTTGCAGCTCATCTCAAATGATTGTCGGCATGATAACTTTCCAGATTTGTAAAGTCCTGTCTCGTACTGCTGGGCATTGTCGTGACGCCCAATAATTTTAATGTATTGTTTCTTATTTCCTCTTTAGTTTATGAAGCATCATCTTCATACCAACTCACAGCAGCACTTATTTAACACCACCTCTGGCTTGAACACCTGCTAACATCAAGCTTTATAGACGTGTTGAATCTGATGATACACGTGTGTTAAACGCTGACATCAACGTGTTACAGGAGGTGTTCGGGGTTGTTTTTTGTCTCACTGAAAGCACAGCCTGGACTGCAAGTTGTTCATTATGTTCTCCCAAATGTTAGAGTCTGAGCATGAGAGAAAATCAAGAAAACTGTCATTGTGACCTTTTCAAAAATAACCTTAAAGTCACCCTCTACTCCAATATGTGTTGCTTGTTGCTGCGCCTGCTTCACTTGGACGTTGCTCGTGCGTCATTCTGCAGAGTGTAGGTCAGAGTCTGAAGCCAGAAGACTGTTTTCACATTTATATGCTGAAGAGGGAAAGAGAGAAGTGTTCACCTGAAGTCTGAGTTTAGGACCACACAGTTTGGAAGAGTTTGGTAGAAGTAGTAGTAGAAACGAATGACATTTGTATATTTTATAAATTGTGGATTCTTCAATGAAGGAGAAGGAGGAGATGTAGAAGAATAATAAAGTAGTTATTTTAACTTTTTATGCCTCCCGTCGGCAACAGCTGTGGCCTGGAGGCGTTAAGTTTTTGGGTTGTCTGTCCCATTCTTGTGATTACTCAAGAACGCGTTGAGGGAATTTCTTCACATTTGACACAAATGTTGACTTGGGCTCATGGACACCAGAACTTGGCGGTCAAAGGTCAAAAGTCACTGTGACATCAGAAAAACATATTTTTGCCACAACATAACATCACAGAGTTTCAGACAAGTGTCTCGTAGGATAAGATGATCTCTGGCCATTATACATTTGTTCATGTCATATGCTGCATTCACATGCAGATGGTCGTTCGGTGTGTTCATGTGCACCAAGTCAGAATGAGGGAACGTGTTTCAAACTAATCTAGGTCACCCTACGTGGGCAGAGACTAACGAGGAGAGCTTGAAATACCATATGACAGAATACATGTGCGTTATACTTGATGTGCAATACATGACTTTGATTGAGTTTCTCACCATCAACCAGATGTTTGACTTCGTCCGCCATGTTTCTGCATTATATGACGTCAACTCGGCAACTTGTGTAACTTAATTTCCTCCGACTTTCCGAGTTGTTATTTTGACTCGATATCAATATGTTTATTCGTGCCATTTCTACAAACACTTTTCTTGAATTCCTTCAGAGTCTTTACCACATAGGTAAGTCGGGATGGACATTAATGTAAATCATATCAAACATAAATTATTCCACACATTCCTGCATGTGTGGAGGAGATCTTTAAGCGCTCAAACACGTATCTGTGCTTGCACATGTGCGCACACACATTACATCTCGGCGCGCCCGCCCTCTTTGTATTCACAGACACTTTCATGCGTGCACACACACACCCACATCAAACACAAACAGCCTCCATTATGAATCATTTTGATGTTTGAAGAGTGGGGCTGGTTGATGCGTGATGAAAGCTGTTGGTTTGTCTGTTTTTCTGGACATTTTTAGGGCCTGAACTGACCCTGCAGATACGTTTGGGAGGACAGAGGGACGTGTGTTTGAGGAAATGTGTTTTATGTTTTAAATGCATGACATATTTGTATGTGCGTGCGCCACAGATCTCTCTCATGAATCCAGCTTCTCTCTCCTCCTCCTGCTCTTGTTTGTAGTGCGCCAGTGTGCTAGTCTGACCTGTAGCCCGCGACGTGTCTGACAGAATGCTTGATGCTGCACTTCTTTACAAACAGCCTCGACCCGGCCGCCAGGAGGTCTGCCTGCGGACTGTTGAATAGAAAAGGCCAACAGGGTTGAACTGAGCTCACAGGCAGGGAGGAAACCAGAGCAGAGAGAGGCAGAAGATGACCACGTCTGTCATCAGATTCATGAGACGAGGGTATCGCACCTGTGTTTACATTTATTCTGCTGTTGTTTTCCTGTCAAATCCGACAGGAAAGAGAAGATTTATGTCTTTTATTTGGGCTGAATGGAGAGTTTTATCTTCCAGTGAAGCGACAGACATCCTGGCTTTGGCCTGGAGATGTTTTCTGATAAAAATAAAGAGCTTTTCAGTGGCGTGCTGCAACAAGCCACCATCAGTCTGAGTCTGATATCTGGCAGACAGATGCAGCTTTGTTGATATGTTTGACTTTTATCCTCTACCTGCTTTTGAGCTGTAACTTCTTCCTGGTTTAACAAAGCCGACTGTCGTCCCTCCCCGCTGCTCTCTGTGGCTGATCAATGGGAGCGCCTGCTGACTGGAGCCTCCCTTTGTTCTATGATTAGAAACTGTGTTGTGTCGGATGACGCTTTTCTGTGTGTACACATGTGGGAGGGCAGGTCAGGAGGATGTGGATGTGTGCCTTTATGGTCCATATGGAGCCGCTGCAGACATAAAGTCAGCGTGTATACCTTCCTTATCTGTTTGAACGCAGGCCACAGAGGCGTATAAACAGCTTATCAAACTGGGGCTACAGGCTGCGGCTGCACCTCTGGAACAGGAGGCAGGAGAAGAAGAGAGAGCGTGTAACATTTTATTTCATATATTTATTTCTGCTTTTATCTTCATACTCCCTCAGAAAGTAGCCGAACACTGTGTTGAGAGCTGAGGTTAATCAGGCGGTAAAAAAGATAAATCAAGAGCCCGAGGGCAAATCTGAGAGGCGACTCAGCTCTTATATAAACGTTGTTTTTTCAACATTGCAAACGTTTAACTTTTAGCCCGAACCCATAAAAAAGAAAAGAAACATGTTGAAAGAGAAACTGGAAGTTAAACGTCTGGTTTCTGTTCCAAAAGAAAGAAAGAAAGACGCAAATCCGTCCCTCCAGTCGCTGTCGAGACAGGAATAGTGAATCTTTTGAGACGGGAAGTCATATTTTATGTATTTTATATCTCTATAACAAAGACTCATTTCCATCAAGCTCAAAACCATCGCAGGTTAAATGTCACAGTTTTTACAGACTGTGCAGCTGTGGCTGTGAGGATATGAATCTTCTCACAGTTGGAAAAATAACAAGACAGACAGCGAGAGAAAGGTGCTGAAAGTAAGAAACCACAGGCAGTTATTAATAATAAAGAGGAGACAAAGCTTGCTAAGGCCTTAAAGAAGTATTTTCAACCTTTCTGCCTACACAGCAGAAAGTTAATCTAGTCTAAGAAATTGGGCTGTGGTGTAGACTTTTACTTGAACCTGCAACATCCAGAAGGCACAGGACCACTAAATGCTCTGGCTGGTGGACAGTTCTTGGTTTTTGGCTCAACCGTTTGGAAACAGGAAACCAAATGGCAGCTATCTGGTCACAAATGGGTATTACAGCTAAACAGCACACAAAAGTATCTTTCTGGAAAACAAATCAGGCAAGAAATAAGCTATAAATGAGCGGAGAGCTGCAGGAGACATGAAACACGGTTCAACATGTTCATACATGTGACTCAAGTGATGTGGTTCAAGTGTCAAGCAAGTCAAGGCAAGTCCTCAGGTTCTGGTCTTCATATCTTCATAGAGAGAAAAGACAAGGCGTCGTATTGTGTTACATTATGTATGATATTGATTTATCAAGCCTGTTCAAAATGTATTAAAATCAACTTAATTTGTGTGATAATTGTTGATATTTAGTGTCATAAATGGAATCGAACGAAATCCGAATCCTTTCAGAAAAGCTTATTCATTTCTTAAAGCTGCTGTAAGCGTTGTCGTTGTTTTAGCTAACTTCCTGTCTGTTTTGCAGCTAGCGATCCCCTCCCTCCAAGTCACAATGACTCCAACTACCTACATTAAAATGACACAAAACGTCCGCTAGCCATGATGCTACGTCAACACCTCGGCTCTCTATATCATGTTAAAATACAGTGAGGGTTAGGTGGGTAACAAGGATGAGATTTGTCTTTTTGGATGAATGAGCCTGGAGGATTAATTCTCCAGGTCGAAGGTCGAACCTTTGACGTTGTACCAAAGATCAACAGGTCGGCCGTTCAGTGGAAAACACACACACAATCATTCAACGTGCAGCCGTGATCAGATTTGTCACCTGTAATGTAGTCGCTGTTGTCTCCTGGCGGAGTCTGCAGCATCATCTTAAAGTCATTTTTCATAATAATCGCCTGCGTGATGCATTTCCTCGTGGCTTCCTGCTGCCCCTGTTGTCTCATCAATACAGCAGCGGCGAGACGGGCCGGACGGTTAATCTCTGGACGTTTCCCAAGGACTTTGTGTGTATACGCATACCCCTGCATGTGTGTATATATGAGTGCAGGAGGCCATTGAGATGCAGAGAACAAAGTGGAGGACTGATTGATCTGACAGTCTAACACATCAGCCTCTTAGAGGAGCCTCAGAGGGAGTTTAATAAGTGCAGAGCCTCCAGAAAAGACAGGAGGGGGTATTATTCTCTCTGTACAGGAACATCATCCTGCTTCTTCTCCTGAGTCTCTCTTTCTGTGCACACCTAGGTTCTAGTTTGTTTTTAAATCATTACACGATTAAAATTGCTCTTTTCAGGTTGAGAAAATGTACCTTGATCTCCATATTAGATGTGTTTTGTTCCTCTCTGTGTCTGCCGTCTTTGCTGTGGTGCACAGGAATGACACTGCAGATTCTGGGGGAGAGAAAAATCTCTTTTTCCTCTGTTTCTTGCTGAAGGGAACACTGCTACACGCTCATTTATTTCAGACTGTCCTGGGGCTGGAGTGGATTGTGGGAGCTGTTTTTTCTCACTGAATTCACACGTTGGTTTTTCTTTCTTTTTTCTCTGTTTGGGTTTTTAAAAATGCGCTTTTAACAGAGACAAGAGGAAGGGATTTATGCAAAAAATGAGAGAAATACGGAGGAACGTTGCTGCTGATTTCGATCCAACACTGCAGTGGATGATGGGGAGTCTGTAGGTGTTTACTCAGGCACACCAAGGCCAGCCGAGCTCCTCCCTCAGGTTGATATTCCAGCTCCCTCCTCTTCCTTTACAGCTCCAGAGTGTTTCTTTTGGCATCGCCTCAGCTTGGTTAGCATGCCTCATCCCCCCACCCACCCACCCTCTCATAATCGACACTCTTTTTGATCCGACTCGCTGCCTGTTTCTGTCCCTGGAGGTTACATCTCTGTAGGATCCGTGTTTCAGCTATGGCTCGGCTCGGGGGGTGTGGGCGCCTCTGGGACATCACTTTCAGATTTCAGGAGTGTGCACATGTCTTTCACAGAAACATGAAATGTGTTTTCTGGTTTGTTCCGCCCTGACAACCTTGTTTCATGTTATTTCATTTCTCCCGCTGAGCAAGATTTTCTCTTTCATATTTGACTTCTCTTTCTCGCTGCTCTTATCTGTATATTTCTGTTTTATTTAGTTGAAAAAACACAGAAGTCGTTGATGAAGCCACATCAGCAAAACATTTTCTGCTTATTAAGTCCGTGTTCAGCGCAGGTCTCCATCACTGCCACAGCACTGCAGCAGAAAACATAAAAATATGCTGATTTTTCTTTTTTTTTTTTTTTGCAATGATCAATACTGAGCTTAGTAAGCGAGGACCAAAGACAAAGAGCCTTCTGCATGAAGACTGTGTGTGTTTGCATATGTGTGTGTGTTTTATAGAGCTGAAAAGATAAGCCAATTGACGGAGAATCAATCAGCAACCGCTTTGATATCCGACGAGTCGTTTTTTTCACATCGTCTTGTTCGTGCTCCTCCTCTGTGATGATTTGCTGCCGTTCTCAGCTTTACATCTTCATAAACTTAGTACCTCTGGGTTTTTTAAAAAACTGTTTTTCAGGCAAAACAAGCAAAACAGAGGTTTCCAAGACTAGACTGTACAGTAGACAGGGACCCAATGCACTGAGCAACCTCTAGCTGTGAAAAGTTCTGCCGTCCACGCCTCAAAGGCCATCAGACAATTATTCCAGTCGGTCAAAGTGTTTCTGACATAAACAGATCTGATGTTTTCATCTTGTTATGTGTCGAGTTGTGGACACGAGGTCCTCCAAGAAGACAACGCTTTTGACTCAGGGTGGAAACAGAAGATACAATGACGAGCGATCTACAACTATGTGAACAGAAGCGCTGTTGTTACTCAATGTCGACTTTGATTAGGACCTCCTCGAGCTTGGTTACCATGGCAGCCAGAGACAGTTACTATGGCATCATTTGAGGGAAGTGAGGAAACCGGGGGTCTCTCTGTCGCTCTCTCTCTCTTTGTGTTGCCTGCTGAAATGAGCTTTAAGGAGATGGAGAAGTGGGGGTAAGACAGAGACAGAGAGAGAGAGAGAGCTTGTAGCTCATGAAGATCAGAGCGTCGAGAGGCTTGTCATTGGTGAAATGACAGACGGGCTGTGAGAGAGCGAGGATCAGTAATGTGGAAGCAGAGGAACAACAAAGGGTTGAGAGGAGAGTGACTTGTGTTAGTGCGACGTGGAGGGAGAGTGAAATGTTTTGGTTGAAGTCAATTACAGCTGTGGTTGTGCGGAGTAATGAGTCTGGCCGCGTCTCACGCCTCTGTATTCCTCTCATTAGCTGCCGCTGGTGGAGGACGAAAAACAGCATTGTGACAACCCTGGTTTATTTGTGTGTTTGTGTGAACGGAGCTCCTGTACTTCCTGCGGATCCTGGACAGCAGTTAGAGCAGTCAGGACAATAAGTCTTTATTCTGCTCCATCTTCATCCATGACTCATTCACTGTTTCTCACTTCCTCAATTTTGCATCCGTTTCTTCCTGCTCATGCTCCTCCTCCACAGCTTAGTCACCATTCATGGATTGATGTGAGGGAGGGGCTGGTTGGTTGCCCTCGGCAACACAATCAAACTGACTGACGTCTTGTTAGAAGTGATGCAGGATTTAAGTTGACATTGGATGATTCTGCGGTTCATGATTTACATCCAAAGCCACTCTTGAGTACCAGTGCGGGAAATAGTAGTGCTGCTTTTCATCTTTATATTTATTTATTATATAACCCACCTTAAAGGGATAGTTCGGGTCTTTTCATGTGGGGTTGTATAAGGTACCTATCCCTTGTCAGTGTATTACCTGCAGTAAATGACCGTCAGCGCCGACAGGGAAGCAGAGCATTGTACTGCTGAACGGCACCAACAGCAAGACGTATTTTAGCCGCCTAAAAGAAGGCCCAGCTAAAAAATATATATCCGTTTAAGTGTACACTATATTTTGAACATTTTTGGTGCTTTACACTGCCGTCAGACAGCCGTGTAATGCAGTGCGGGGCGGACGCAGCTGTGCGGTTGAGGGAATGTAGTCCCAAAGAAAACAGGTGGCGCTCGTTTTGCAAACATGTCAGTCAAATATAAATTATGATTAATTGTACGTGGAGTTTTCTGATCTCAACCTGCATTTTTCTTCTGCACAACAGCAACTGATGAGTGAAATACATGATGTTTTAGATTGTTACATCAATTAAATAAACATTTGTCTCCAGTATTGTTAATTAGTGACGACTATTAAAATCAGTTTACATGAGAGCGTGTTCAATTTCCACAGTGGAGCATGAAGTTTGACTGTCTTATCTGTACTGCAGTTGTTATAAGCAGATAATATGGGAATAATTAGATAAATCATTACATCACAGGTGTTGTCATTGAAGCTCATCTGTTGTTCTGCCGGAGGAGTGGGCTGATCAGAACACATGAAAGGAGACCTCAGAGCCTGTTTGATGAGTCTGTAGAAGTGGGGCTGACGCAACTGGTGTCTTTGAACAGTTGGGAGTTTTTCAAACAACAGAGAACCTGTGGGCTTCAAACATGGCAGGGCAGCAGTCCTTTGAAACATGACAAGTGAGGATCTGATCAAAATGTCATGATGTCAGAAAAAGGCAGAGTTGAAGCTTTGAGTGTAAAAGCATGTTGCTGGTGCGGTCACCTGCACAGGGGCAGCACAGTCCTGCAAAACATACCTACAAACTCAAAAAAATCAATAAGAAATTAACAAAGTGCAGCTTTCTTGTCATTCTTCTGTCCCACTTTGGAGTGTTCACTTCTGTCTGCACTGCAGTCTTTGCTGCTGCAAACTCCCACCACTCGTGTCTAGACAGAAGCAAACAGTGCAGACAGACCAGCAACAGCAAGTCACTGCTGCAAAAAGGACTCGATCCGTCACCAGCCAACAAGAATAACTGTGTTTGAGGCTGGAGATTGAGCCCTGGTTTCTGCAGCGTTGCACCACCGAGTCCCTTTCATCAATCAGCTGATTATAGCATCTCTTTCAGTGAGAACTGGTTCAAATTAGCTGCCAGTGATGGTGGCGTAGCAGCCATTTTGCTAACACAATGTTATTCCCGACATGGCGGCTTGCGATTATTACATTCTAAACAACCGAGTGTGAACCCGTGAAAGTTCACAGGTAAAAGGCTGCTTGCAGCTTTTACCTCTTGACGTGAGTATGAGAGTTACACAGCATGTTTAAGCAACAGAAGCAAGAAAATAAAAGTGACACTGATGGACCGGCTGTGCTGAACCAGGAAAAATGACAGTCCTCCTTCATCCCTCAACATGCACCGAAACTTGTTGTCACTTAATCTGCATTATTTTCTGCTTCGTCAGAGGAGACGAAATTCACCTCTGTAAAAACACATCCTCATTTTTAAACCAAGTGAAAACATCTCGTTCGCCCGTCGTAAATACGCCGCTATAAAACTGTAACTGATTTTAAAGTGGAGAGGAGCAAATGTGTGTCAACGTGTGAGATGAAAAGCAGGAGAGTGTAAGAAACGTTGACAGGACCCCCATTATTAGCATCCTCCCCTCACAGTGTGTGTCTGGCGCTCACACCTCCTGCTGTGTCATCTCTTCAAGGTCAGCTGATGTACGCATTCACACACACACTCTAAACCACAGCTGCTTTTTTTTTTAATTCCCAGTAGATGTCTGTTTCTCCCGAAGAGCACCATTAGAGATTTACTCCCCGGTGAGCAACAGGACTTTTTCTTCCTCCTCAGCCTCAGTCCGATGAGTGCAAATGAACAGCAGCAGGTCTCAAACAGCACCGGCCCAATGCATCGATTCTCTTCATGTGGCATCGACTCGTGTTTCTTCCGAGGCTCGGCCGCGGTTTCAGAAGGACTCGCTCTCCTCGGTTTTAATCGAGTTTAGCACTGCGGAGGCGCTCCCACTTGATTTAAGTCTGCGTTGTTTGTGTTAGGAAATGAAATATCAAGGTGAAGAATGTTTGAGTTGTGCATATTCAGTACGACCGCGGGGTTTAATGTGATTAACGCTGGATTTATTTTGTCAGGCCAGGAGCGGCTGGATAAACAGTGTTTATGAGGGAGGAAGAGGAGATCAGTTTGAATTTTAAGATTTTTAAGAAATGTTTTCTAATGTTTGGTGAAAGAAAGATAATGTGAGGATAAATGAAGTATTCCTGTCACTATTACAGTTAAAGCAGTAGCTTCACATTCCTGGGAAGAAAAAAAAACGACTTTGATTTTTGAGTTAGATGAGAAGGTCGATACCACACTCATATATTTCCATTCAGTATGTGTCATGGTTTGGATATTTGGTCAGTCACTTTTATTTTGTAGATTAATCCTCATGTGTCTTGTTGTGACTTTCCACTTCCTGTTTTAGTCTTTTTCCCGTCCATTTTTCCGTGTGCACCTGTGTTTTTTCCAAGTCTTCGTGTGCTCCCTGTGTTCTCATCTGTTCCTCGTGGTTTTTATGGTTTGTCCTCTGTTTTGGTGTGACTCTTAAGCTTTCTCAAATTCTCACTGTTGCCAGAGCTTTTTTGGTACCAACCAATCAGAAACTGGTACCAATTTAGTACCGTACCTTGGTGTCCATTCTACCAGCAACTCTAAACTCACTAATTAACTTATTTACTGAGGGTTATTTCCCAGTGGACTATTTCTTGGCTTGGTGCAGTAACTTCCTGGAGTCTCTGCTGCTCCTGGTCGTGGCAAAGAAATAGTTTGGCACATTACCTCGTGCAAAACCGTGAAATGTCAGACTGTAAACTGCTAGTACTGTAAACAAATGCTATATATGTTAGTTAGTGAGCTATACAGATGATTGCAGGTGGATTTGATCGCTTTTCGACAGAACCAGGCCAGCTGTTTCTGCCTGTTTCCAGTCTTTATGCTAAGCTAAGCTAGCTCTCTGCTGGCTGTAGGTTCATTTTGAACAGAGCACTTTGCTAATGTCATTAATCATCTCCTCTAACTCTCTGCCAGGAGGTGAATAAGCATATTTCGCAAAATGTCAAACTATCCCTTTAAGGCTTAAGCGGTACATATTTCGATTTCTCAGCTTATCTGAATTTCACAGATGGTTTGAAGCTGCAAAGTTTTCTCATTGCTGCAGAGTGGCGGCTGCACTGACAGACAAGGTCACACTCACTGCTGTGCTGGAGGTGTTCAGCATTTGGATTACAGGCATAATCCCTTTATTATTTGACAATATGTTACCTGAGTCTGGTCTGACCTCTACTGTGACGTGATCGTGTGATCAGGATCCGTTTGTGCAGCCTGGAGTGTGTGTGTTTGTGTACTATTATCCACACACGGATGATGGTTTTGCCTTTTCCCTGCTTTTGAGTTATTGCCTGAACTAAGACACGGTTATCTGATCTTTGCCTGTGATTTGATCAATAGACAAAATTACCGCAGCCTCCCAAAAGGCCAATATTGTTGTGTGGTAATGGAAATGCACTGCCACATGAGCCATGCTTTCTCCCAAAGTAATCCACATTGATTTGTGGGGCCACTTTGATAAATTGAGGGGGTTTTAGGTTTCGTGTTGGTCCGTTGCACAGAGCTCGGTTCCCTCTGTGATGTGAGTGGGTGGTTTGAATTGTCGCCTATGGATCAAACTACAGAACGAAACCCCTTTAGGACCCTTTGAAAAAGCACCTAAATCATAAAATCTGTGTTGGTTAACCTTCAGTGTTTGTGTTCTAAAAATATTGGCCGCCTAAAAAAGAGAGGACATCCTCACTTATTGTGTACTTGACTGCTGGCCAATTATTTTCATATGCTAATGATAAGTGAGTGGGCGAAAATGCTTATTAATATTTATGGAAGTGTGGGGGCTCGTTTGTGCATTCATTTGTTCCAGAGGCTGACAGTCAGTAACACACAGTTCATGATTCAAAGCAGCAGGAATACAAAAAACTGTCTTCTTTGTACTTTTTTGTGAAGTGACTCAGTGGGAGCTCCTGTAGGTGGGATACAGTTTATCATCATCGCTGCTAGATTATATCCACGGATTGTTCTTTCCATCAGCAGGAAGCCGTTAAATGTATGTGTGCAACCAGCTGACGTTTACCTGCGTTCAGTGATGCTTTATTCAGGTGTTCTGCAGACAACATTGTGGTGGGACAGAAATTAAATGGGGCAGCAATGCTTCTGAAAGTTAATCACACAGCCGTGAAATTAAAAAATGAGGGGGCAAACAAAAGATTACCGCACAGAGCCAGCATGGGGAAAAAATGCTGACTTCGCACAAAGCGCCGCGCTGCATCAACAACAAACAAAACGGCTAATCTAACTAACGGGGACAGAGAGACGGAGAGAACAGAATCATCTTTTTTCATCAGCAGTAGCTGCAAATAGTACAGATTAGATTACAGCCTGCAAATCACAGTGTAAACACATGTGGGACAAATAAAATACAAGGGAAGAGGTACAACGCCGGTGAAGCTGCACAGCCTCTCTACAACTGAATTACACTGAAAAAGGGACCACGGCCTGCGTTTACAATGTATGAATTCATGTTTTTCATACACCTTAACCCACACACAGAAAGTCACATTATATCAGATATAAACAAATTAAATGTACAGTACGGTGCACTGTTATTAACACTATAATCAGGCATCTTTCTCACACGTTTGTGATGCTTTGTGTTGATTGCAGTTACTGTAATTACTCATGTTTGCTTTAAACAAGTTTGTGAAGCATCAGTGATTTAATATATAAGAATATATATTAGATTTTATTCAAGCTAATGGTGCGTTTCATTCAGTCGTCTGTGGGTATAACATACAGGATAGGGTGCGGCAGGAAGTCCACAAATGTGACCAAGCGAACGTGAATATACCTTAAACGTTACCTCGTCCACGAACATTTGTGCGTGAGACACGTCAGATAGATTTTCATCAGCAGTGGTGACTTTGGGTGTTTGTTCCTCCAGAAGGTCTGGCTCTGCATCTGACGCTGTCCTCCAGGGCTGGTCGACTCTGAGCAGCTGCAGCAGCTTTTTTCTAAATACGTGTCTAAATTTTAAAATGAATAATACCAAATGTAATTTCTTTACAATATCAAGGTCCACTTGTCCTTACTCCTAACGACTTCCTTTCACTTCGACTGTCACCCCTGTGGTCCCTGTTAATGCCCTGTGTAAACTGAATGATCGCACTTCATTTTTGCGAGCTGTAGTCTGAAGTTTTACCACTAAAGGAAATGTGAGCAGTAAAGATAAAATTTGCCAAACTGCTTTTTTATACTCTATAAAAACTGCCCCTGAGAAGAACACATAAATCACATTGCTTGCAGAAAGATTAAGCCTTCAGGGCGCTCTCAAAGCAATATGATGTAGCAGATTTTTTTTCCAGGAATGCATTTCTTTGTAAAACTGAGACCTTTTTGGAGAAGGATATAACACAAGTTATTCCAGTTATTCTCAGGGGACATTTGAAGTAATGATCCTCCATCACTCTCTCTTTCACATGCATTCAGACACAAACTCACACCTACACAACCCAGAGGATTAAATATAGAGATAATTATAATAATAATTAAGAGGCAGTGATCTCACATGATGTCGCAGAACGCATGCAGCGCTGCGGTTACACTGTGAGTTTCCTCATCTGGTTTCAGCTGCACTGTATAGCTTCTAATCTTTCTTTCTCCTTGTGTAACACCCCATAATCACATAGAAAGTGTAATTAGTGTTCGTGTGTGATAATTGATCTTGGCCTCTCTGGTAATCTTCAGCGAGTTGGGAGTCAGCATTGCTCATTTGTTTATGCTTCCCTTGATGAAATGATGAATGTGCAGCGTGGAGGAAGACTGCTCTGACATGAAGCTAAGTGTGTTCATTAGCGTGATGCATGCTCTTCTTTGGCGTTGTCGTGCAATTATTCTGATAATGAGCTCTCACAACCCTCTCAGTCACAGTTGGAGTTGAAAATGTAGATAAGCTTCTATTTTGTTTCCGTTTGTTTACAAGTTATTTTTTGTTGGATTGTTGTGTGTGCAGGCTCGGCTCAGAATCACTGCCTAACGTGTCGACGATGTGCGTACAGCGAGTGTTTTTTCTCCTCCTTTGAAATGAGCAAACTAAATCGGGTTCAATTAGATGACAGTAATTCCCCATTAAGATCTGGAGGCTTAAGATCATCACAATTTACGGTTTGGAGTTTCCCACTCGAGGACAAAACCAGAAACCAAAGCCTCTCAACATCCACCACTCAACTTTATAATAACAGGGTCAGATCATGTTGTGAATTCAGGGTTGTTCTCTCAGACAAATAAGACTCACTGTTGATATGCTGCAGTGTGCTCTGTGAAGCTGGTTGTACTGCGCTATTCTTCAGTGTGTGAAAATAAACATGAATGTTGTTGCTGTTGGATGATCTTCTGAAAGATATTTTAGTTTCCTGAGCTCAGAGTTAATGTGGGGTTTTCCTTGAATATGTCATTGTCACGGTTTGTGGTTTTAGTTTGGATGTTTCCTGTTTTATTTTGTAGGGTCTCATGTGTCTTGTTATGACTCTCCACTTCCTTTCTTTGTCTCTATTCTTTTGTACACCGGCGTTTCATTTGTT
This sequence comes from Pagrus pagrus, assembly GCF_965226575.1. Classification (NCBI taxonomy): domain Eukaryota; kingdom Metazoa; phylum Chordata; class Actinopteri; order Spariformes; family Sparidae; genus Pagrus; species Pagrus pagrus. The sequence goes on along the minus strand of NC_140185.1, from coordinate 21,183,385 downwards.
CTCCCATCACTCTTTGTCAGTTTGTCTGTTTCCCAATGTCACTCCTGCGTTCTCTGTTTTCCCGTCCAGGTTTGTTCCTGGTGTCTCTGTGTTTGCTCCTCATGTTCTCTGGCCTCATGTGTTTTTGCGGTCCTGCCTGTGTTCCCCGAGTTTCATCCTGGCTTGTACTTTTATTTAGTTTATGCATTTCTCTTTAGTTTTTTGGAGTTACCCCACCCTGTTTCGTCAGTATTGTTGGCTGCCCTTTTCGTTGCCTGGATTTTGTTTTTTGGACGACAGCTCACTGTTAAAGCTCGCTTTTTGTTTCTTTACCTGCCTGTCGTTGCGTCTGAAGTTTGGTCCTCGCCTTTTTTGATTGATTGAATGAATGAAGACTTTTCACTGCAATGGCTTACGGTACACAGCATGAAAAAAGCTCATAAAAATACTATTTATAAAAAACGGAAACAACGAAACATAATTGTCATACAAGCGATATAGGAAACACAACTTGATATGATATTGCAGCAAATTTTTTCATAAATGCTCAGAGTGGAAGACAAAATCAAATGTCAAGATACCTCGATATTAATATTGCCACAACATTATAGGGATGAGTATTGGTATTTTCACCAAATATTAACACAAGGAGGTTTTCGATCAATAATCATCAGTAATGTGGATATAATGACTAAGTGGGTAAAGTAGTAAAATCGTCTGGTAAGTTCAGAAAATGACGTCACTTTACTGTAATGCAGCATTTAAAAACAAGGAAAATTCATCACTTATGCTGCATCACGCCAAAAATCTAAGACGTTATATATTGTAGTCTCATATCACGCCAAAGATATAACATTGATATATTACCCAGCCCAGTGCAAGTTTTTTAAAATATGGTACAGACTCAGCTGACCTCACAGTGAGGGGGGGGGGATCCATAGTGAAGTGCTCAGGAAGCCTGTAATGTAAGTGGGGCCAGAATGGGGATAATATACTCGCTTTGTTTGGTGTTTGTCAAAAGCCTGGCCCTTGCGTTCTCAACCAATCTAAGTCGAGCTACCGCAGACTCGCTCAAACAAGAAAATAAGGAGTTACATTAATCCAGGCGGGACTGTGCATAAACAATGACGCTGCTTCCTAACGGACCCTGCCATCAAAGTCACAAATGGCCGACAGTGGTGCATCCTGTGCCTGTCGCTGACAAAGTGAGCATTACTGTAATATGAGGATTCATGGGAAAGGTTCTGATTGTTTACAAATACTGCACATTCATAATTACTTCAAAATGTAACAACAGTTGCGTACAACTACATTATAGCGAGTTAAACGTGTGAATGTATGCATGAGCTCCACCTCCTATCTGTGCACCAACCAGACATAAAAGCATTTACTTTTCTACCTCGTCTTTAATATGCAAATGTGAAACAGCCATCGCACGAACATATGGCGAAATGCACAGCTTCTGACAGAGCTTTGAAGACAGCATGGGTGAGACATGAAGCTAAAAGTAGCTGTCTATTTATGATCCAATGAACAGCAGACCAGTTTGAGTCTGTGAGCGAGCTAACCACAGCCGCTGCCGTCGTCCATAAAGGTGGAAACTATAAAGGTTTTACATCGATACAAAGGCTGAGTGTTTGATACCTTAAATCGCTCGGCCTTTGTTTTATTGCTAGAGAGAGGTGAGGAGAGGAGGCTGTGCAGCAAAGGCCTTGTGGGTGCCTCGGCCTGTCTCTTCCACTCTCTTCAAAGCTTGTGTAAGGTCATACCGTATGAACTGCTCTCACCCCAGGCCACGGCGCCCGGCTGATGTGTAAGTGAGAACATTACCCAGTTGTAGGCTTGCGCCGGCTCTTCGCAGGGAGAGGCTTCCACGGAAATATTCAAACAAACCAAAAAACTCTCTGTTTTATAAAGAAGAAGAAAAAAAACAGCATCAGGCAGAATTAGTCAGTAAAAAGTGAGGCAAGAGGCTGATGGAGGTGACACCAAGGGATTATACTCTTACTTTGCTCAGAGTTTATTTTCCTCTAATGTAGTGGAACCAGCACATGGCTCATAAAGGGCTCACAAAGGCCTGGTTAACTGATTAAAGCACAGTCACAGTGGCAGTAAAGATTGTTGCTTTAATCATGTACAAGCCAACGGATGCCAGCTGCCTCAGTTCAGCACAGTCTTCAGTATTTAGACGTGTTCAATAAACTCCACCAGCCATTTTTTAAGCATCACACACATTAATTTCTTCAAATGAGACAGTAAACCTGGTTAGTGAGCCTGAGATGACTCTGTGTTTCAGGGAGATCTATCGTATCGGTCGAGAAATTAGAAGGCACTGAATGGAGCTTGTGGTCGTAATCATTCGCAGAGGCCTTCCTCGGTGTTAATTGCGTCTTGACTTAAAAGTGTCGGCTCAGTCGCCCCCCTGTGAGTGACAGTTTGGTGTTTCTTCATGGTTTCTACTAATGATTTGAGTTTGTGGTTTTGGAGACGGCGAGCTTTCCCACCAGCGCCGAGAGGAGAAGTGTGTGATGAGACGGTCTCTCATTAGGGGATGAAGAATTTGCAGCAGATGGAAAACTCTTTCAGATTCGTCTGTCGGGACTGAACGATCTCTGTTTTTTATGTCATGCTTTTAAAATCTAAATCTTTATTTTGAATACTAAACAAAAGGTAAAACATCTGATTTAGGGGCAGAAAGTGAATATTCATAACTTTAATATACAGCAACGGTAGTTTAAAGGGTGTTTTGTCAGATTGTGAGCCAAGCCGATGCAGAAGAGAGGATACAATTGACACACCCACCAAACCACGACTCAACACACACACACACAATCCCACACACACACACACACACACTCTCTCTCCCTCTCCTTTGAAATCTGGTTGGCTGCAGGGTGAGATTATCCTGTCAGCACAGGGCTGAAAGCCTGATTCAGCTCTTGGTGTCACTGCAGCCGTATCCAGGATGGATGTACGGCTGCTCGATGCTGCGCATTGCCGAGAGCCGCAGCCCTCTCCTCCTGAATTATGACCGCCGAGGCCCAGAAGTGCCCACCAGAACTTCGAACGGAAGTTTATGGTTGAAGTTCACACACACACAGGTGTGCTTGCTACAGTGTGTGAGTGATGGCTTGTGATAACCTGTGTGACCAGCGGTGTGTCGGGTCATTTTCAGCAGCAACTGACGCATCAACTTGACTTCAAGACAACTAAAAAGAGAAAGCAACAAAGAAAGAAAGAAAAACAAACTCCTGTGTGATATCGCAGCCTCATGTTCATGCATGGAAAACAGTTTCATGTGACTTCTGAGAGATATTTTTAGCGGCAACAAACCTCTTTCTGCAGATGAGCGATGCATCGTACCATCGGGAGGGAAAAGAGAGATATTGTCATGTGTCCATCATTCAAAACACTTTGAAGTAATCCTGCAGAGCCTCTTTGTTGTGCGCCTTGTAGTTTTCTCTGCCGGGAGGATTTAACAACCAAAGGTAACACAGATTCTGTCACATGTTGAAAACCAGGAGGTCCCACAGTGCACACAAATCTGGATAATTGAGAGGAAAGCATTATATGTTTTTCTTCTTCATATTCCATGTTCATTTGTTGCAGTATCAAAGAAGCCGTTGTGAAATGGGAAGTGGCAGTCCATGTGTTTGTGTGCGTTTGTGCTCATGCATGTGTGACGGACCTGTGTGGAAGATACAGAGAGTCTGACGGTGATCTAAATCAGGAAGAGGAGCCGCAGAGTCACCGAGCTGCCTCTCCTCTCCTCTTTCTTCCTCTCAGCTCACTCACAACCAGTCATCCCTGCTGTGTCCTCGCGACACTTGTGATGCACAGAAACAGGTCAAGGGTTTCTCACCCTCACCGGTCGCTCCTTTCTCGCTTCGGCGACTTTGTCTAAGATGAATGTTTTGCTAGAAGAAGGGAGGGAGGCATAAGAATCTCACATCAGGAAGCAAGGTGTCATGTTCATCTTAGGCTCATGGTACACTTGTTTTTAATCGCGCTCATGCACAGAGAAGCGTCTGCAACACAAGCGGCATCGTCCACACGCTTTGCTTCGTGCGTACCAGGAAGATTAAAAAAGTATATACATACGGAGCAGATCAGGGCACGTTTTTCTTTGACTGACAGTGGAATAACTTCAGGTTTCTCCCTTCTCATTCCCTGTCAGCTCCCCACACTGTTGGTATATTTACACCGTGTCTACGAAGAGCAAAAGGAAAATTTCAACAGCAGCAGCTTCAGTCGTCTGTCAGTGTCTACACAGGATGTGTTCAGGCACAGCGCCAGTGTAGGTCGCCTTAGGTCTGCAAAAAATAAATCATTTATATAACATTTTTGACACATATGAGTGATCATTTTAGCGAGAATGATAATTTTTGCATTTCATTTTAACTGAAAAGCATATTAATATTATGATGGTGTGATTTTTTGCTGGGGTCTGTACTGAGCGGGCATCTTCCCTTACTCCTGGAGGTGTGATTTGTTGGCAGTGTTATGAAAAGTACCCAAAAGTAATACTTGAGAAAAAGATGTTTTGTTAAAATATAACTTTGATTAAAGTGAAAGTTGAGTATAAGTCTTAAAGTAGCTGATATTGAATATACTCAAGTCTCAAAAGTATTTTTCTTGCAATAAATGTACAGTAATTATTTTGTATGTACGTACTGTATACTACAGATCTGTTGATGATCGTCCCGGCCTGGACTATCAGATCCCATATTCAGCATTCATTTATTTGATGCAATTGCTGATCAAATGAATTAATTTAAAAATGTGCTAATCTGGAAAGTAACTACTGTAGTAACTAAGACACTGATAAAAATGTAGTGATTAGAAGTACAATATTTGCCTCCAAGACGTAGTAGGGTGGAAATACAACATTGCAGAAAAGGAGATACTCAAGTAAAGTACATCAAAATTGTACTTAAGCACAGACCTTCAGTAAATGTACTTAGTTACATCCAATTACTGTTTGTAGGCTGTAACAACTCTGTTCCTCCCTTTACATTGACACTGACATGCATGCTTATAAATTTAGCATATGAGGTTGTACGTTGAAACAGTTGGGGCTGTGTGACTCCACCTCAAGTAGAAAGCAAGCACGTATATTTCTTAGCAGCCGAGAATTTGTTGTTTTCTGGCCAAACAAAAATGACAAATTTACAATAAATGCTCGTATCTTTGTTTAATGGAAGCTTGTAAATGTTGTATAGGAGCATTATCATACTCCAGTTGATGCCGTGTCGACCTACCATCTCGTTACAACGGCTGATGACTCTGGTTTGCTGTTGTTTGGTTGTGACTGATCCTGACCGATGTTCCTGTCTTGATTCATGGATCGAGCGGAGGTACCAGAGACCTCCATGAGCGAGAGGACAGGAGCAAAGGGGCGGCTCAGATGCCACGCCCCCAGGCAGCAGCGGCAGCCAACCTGCTGTTGTGCCACTGTTTCCATGGCAACGGCGGCGAGGTGCTGCTGCGCTCCGAAGTGAAGTGGTGATATACACAAGATGGGGGGGGAGGGGTTTGGAAGGAGGAGCAGGTGGTGGGTGGAGAGAGAAGAGGGGTGCTGCAGGAAAACGGATGTCAGGGAAGAAAAAAGGGGGGGAGGTGGAGGAGGAACGCTGCTGCTGAGGATGAAACAGCGGGAACACGAGGAGGCCAAATGTACACGTCTGTTAGCTTCGTCAGCAGGAGCTTCAGTTAGACTCGAACACCTCGACGTCCCTACAGCGTGGTGTACAACACGGACGCACATGTATAGATAAATACCGCAGGCTACGCGCACAGGCTGCTCGCTTCATGGCCAGCAGAGGTTACTTGAAGGTTGCTTGAAGCCCAAATTGTCACACAAGCATTAGGAGTTTAGATCCCCTGATGCTACAGCTCACCTTCATTTGTCTTTCATTTGGACACACACACACACACACACACACACACACACACACACACACACACACACACACACAAGGATACGCACACAAAAAATGTTCTCTTCTTCAAGGTGAAACACAAGGTGTTATTTCTGTCTTATCCACATTCAGAGCTTCATTCTTTTTCCTCTCGTGAACAATGAAGAAGCTAAACAGCCAAACCTTGAAGGTGTGATTTGTGGAATAGGCCAGAATTCGAAGGTAATTCCCAAATCATGAATGTTTCAAACTAAAACTCGGGCCTCGTCTTGCAAATTGCTCCTTTAATTGACGTTCTTAATCACCGTCGGTTTCTATGTAAGACACATATGAAGGAGGGTATAGGAGCATTTATAGCAGGAATAACTGCACTTTTTCTGGCGCTCGTCAGCTGCAGTGCAGGTTTCAGCTGGAGAGCAGTAACATATATATCCCCCCGATGATTCATACAGTAAAACCCAGCAGAAACACAACGGAGAGATGTGAGATACACAAAATTCACGAGGCAAGAGATGCACCAAGTATACTGATCTGTATGGCAACAGACTAGAACAGGATGAAGGTGGAAGTACTTTGAGCATGCCAACGTGCTTACAGGAGGTGTTTTACAAAAACAGAAGGCAGCGTATCACCAGAGTCACCAACAATGCTGCTCTTTGTGAGCTATCCTTGGCTGTAGCTAGCTACCATTAGCTAATTAGCCCAATGGCTACAAACTCAGAAATATTTATTTTTTCCATAAGTGAATAAACAAGCTGTTCTCAGAGGAAATAATAATAAGGCCCCCAGAACACTGTGTGAAGCTAAAAAGGTGGCAGGGTCCGCCACATATAAACAAGATAAAACAGTATGAAATGGTGTTGTCCTTTTAGGTCAGTTTGTTTACTCAGTTTATTCAGTCATGAATTGCTTATTTAGTTTGTTTAGGCATGAAAAATAATAATAATCTCTTCTGATTAAAATGTCCAGATACTGGTGCTAGATGAAAAGATACAGGACCACAATTCATCCTAAAGGGAAACATGGACATATGTACCCGATGTCATGGCGATCCATCCAACATTTGTTGAGACATTTCACAGAAATCCACAAGGGTCAGAAGATCACCAAAGTCACAGCATGCATCAAGATATTGAGATATTAGAGCATAGACCAAAGTGTTGGATCATCTGCCAGAGCTACTAAAAACCAGCGTCATGATAATCACAGTTAGTCAGGTCTGTGACTGTACTCACATTTAGAAGAAGACCCACCTATAGACGTCCATTTAATCAGGAGCGCTTCATTTCATTAAAGGCCGGGGTGGGGAGTTTCCCCTGAGATACTGTATCCACTCAGCCTTTACACGTGCCTGCACTTACGGCCGGAAACACGCACGTGAACACACACGCAGCGCTGTGCACACACACGCAGCGCTGTGCACACACTTTCACACATGTCAGATTACTGTGTGCTCAGAGGACGAGCTGAGAGAGAGAGAGACAGCTGACTCTCTTCTCTTGACCAACATGAAGCGAAAGTGAAAGGAAATAAGAGTCTGACTGAGAGCCATCCTGACAGCGTGTGTGTATGTGTGTGTGTGTGTGTTTATTTTGGCTCCCCTGTTAAGTTTTTACCCAGTATGTGTTTCCATATGACTAAGTGTGTGTGTGGGGGGAATCTGCTTGAATCAGCGAGGGTCCCTGCTCCCCTCAGCGCGGCAGCTGATGGGAAATCATTATGGATCCTGGCAAATGGGCAGTTCGTGGTTACCACGGCAACCGCACTGGCTCCATCCATCTTGGCGATGATGATGTTTGAGAAACGGCCTGCTTTCTCAACCCTCGCTCTCAGTAATGGCTTCTTTGATTGGCGCCATGCATAAATGAATAAGAATAAGGTCAAGACCGTGATTTAGGTGGAATCCATACTTGCATATCTTTTTTTGTAACTAAACAGTGATGTGGAGTTTTAATAAACACCTTCACTGCCATCTGGCTCATTATGGAGGTCCTCATTGTGGATATCAGGGTTAAGAGGTTTTTCATTCAGTACCTCGGAAATTGATTTTTTTTTTCAGAAGATAAAACATCTGAAGAAAAGTAAAAAGGGTTTTAAATAAAACATTCCTTTTTGTAATTTGCTTTTTTTTCTCTGTCCTCTCTCCATCTAGACGAAGGATCCCTTCTCTGTTGCCCTTACTGACGTTTCTTACATTATTTTCTCAGTTGAAAGCTTGTTTTCCTCACCTCAATGTCGTGTGCAAGGACAGATTGTAAAGCTCTTAGAGGACAACGTGTAATTTGGAATATTGGGCAATATAAATGAAGTTGACAAAGCTTTTAAGTCTCAGTTTAATAAATAATCCCATCTGATTTTACTTACGTCTACAGCAAGCGAACAAAAATGTGAAAATCAAAACATCTGCATGATGTAAAGCAATGCAATACAGCAGTAAATGTTTCACTCTGTCTGTGTGAGGCTGCACGTTGGTCTTGCGGAAAGGTGTTTCGAATATTTTGCCATTTACATGAAGTGTAGAGACACAAATATTAGAAAATCTTAATAGTTCGATATGATATAAGTACAATGCAAGCTTGGCTATTGTTTCTGTGGTCCTCTAATAATTCAGCCGGACATTTTTGCGGTTGATTCACTTATCTACTACCTGCAAATGGCAACCAAAATAGAACCGCGGGAATTAAATATTAAGTGCTAATAACTAGCTCCTTTGTCTGACTCCCATTAATCATCAAGTCGATCCTCGCAGCAGTGAGGCATTACTGCATTTTGCTGTCACGACATAAAAAGACTTTAATTCACTGTTTTCCTCTTCTTCCTGCAGCCAACCAATGAATGATGCAGGTGGCTGACTGAATCCTAATTTGCATTTCTCTTTCTGTGTTCGACATTTCAAAAATTTGCCTCAAATTCACTTGATAATTATATTATATAAAAACACGTAATTTATGTTTAACAGAGAAAAAATAAGGGATGAGAAGAGCTAATCACTTTTTCTTTGGTTCATGATGTACATTTCGACTGAGATGTAATGGAAATCCTTCTTCAGCATCAAGTTTCATCGTGTTACTAGACGCCCAGATGTCTTTTTTACGCCGAGGTTCCTTCTGGGGGGGGTTCCCTACGAGCTCCCAGGCCAGCAGGGAGATGCAAACCTTCCACTGTGTCCTGAATCTGCCCTCGGGTCTCCTCTCGGTCAGTAGTGCTCAGAGCATATTCAATGAGACTGCCTGCTGACTCCTCTGAATGTCAAGGGGAAGTCCCTCGATATCGAGGTCCTTCTGAATCACTGAGCTTCTTACTCCCTCACATACGCTAAGACCAGACATAAACTCAGCTGCTTATATCTGCAGTTTTCATTCTTTCAGTCGTTACTCGTTTCAAAGACTGAACAAGACCTCGAGAGCTTTGTTTCACAGCTCGGCTCCACCTTCCAACGGCTGGTCGATCTCATGATCCTCTTACAGTCATTAATGGATAATACACCCATGATAGCTAAACCTGTTACCTAAATCCTCGTCCTGATCGTGACACACTTGACTATGAATCACAAATCAGTGCATTTCACATCAGAGGTACCTGCAAGTATTTGAATCGTTTCCAGACCCACAAAATTGTTTTAATTTAAACCGAAGTTTAACAATGCCGGTCCTGAGTCCTTTTTGTTTTTTTGTTTTTTTTATTTTAGTCGTACAACTAACTAGAGAAATAGGCCAGAATTGATTTAGAAGAAAAGCACAAATGTTCCCTCTTTGGAGGTTATTTGTCTTCATGTGGACATTTCGTTCTCGCAGGATGGAAGTACAATAGCACACAAACACCCACACAGAGTGTCATTTTGTCTGATTAAATTCACTGTTTTTGCGCCGTTCATGAAAAGACTCTTTCATGTTTTCCACAGTAAAATGCAGGTTTTGCTGTATTGGAGCAGTGCACTGGGTTGTGACTGTGATGTGCGTATGGCTGGAATTTGCTGTGGCAGCTACACACACTTACTGCACACTGGGTCTCTGACATCCAGGGATCCAGCGGGGCTCACACGCTTTTATTCTGTCATAAAGCAGTTTGAGTTCAACCTTTTCACATCGACTTTGCAGTACGTCACTGCTCTGTTAGGAGGGAATTCGAAGTTGTTGTATTTCTAAATGTTTGCTTTGTGATGGGCCTCAAATGACATGTCACCTCTGGGTATCTGTGTGTGTGTCTGTGTGTGTGTGTGTGTGTGTGTGTGTGTGTGTGTGTGTGTGTGTGTGTGTGTGTGTGTGTAGGTGTTAGTTGTCAGAGAATCAGAGTAATGCATTCTTTCATGGCGATGACACCGGCTCCTCTAATCCAGTCCTGTGAAAAGCCAAAGCCTTGCTTTTATCTCTCCGTTCCATTTACACTTGTCAGTACTTATGTGTGTGTGTGTGTGTGTGTGTGTGTGTGTGTGTGTGTGTGTGTGTGTGTGTGTGTGTGTGTGTGTGTGTGTCCTTGAAAATCTGCATGTGAGTGTGCTGTTTGTGTGTGTGTTGAGAAAACCCCTTACTAGTTCATATTAGTCTCGCAACATTGCACTTGTATGAATTTATGATTTTGTATGCTCAAGTTGTTGCTTTGAGTTGTTTCCCAGTAGCTGAGATGTTTAACGATCTGAACATCTTGCCCTGCTGACAGCTATCAAAGATGAGATGTCTTTAAATGTGATCAAACTCTAAAATGAATTCTTTCTCACAGTGTTTACCTCTTTCTTGAGCCTTTCCGAACCCTCTGCTGGGAAATGTTTACACATGTTGCCTAAAAATAGATTTAATTTCCTTCAGATTTGTTTATTGCAGTTCCATTTTTTATTATTATTTTCTTTATTTTTCATGATTTGTTGTCAACTCATCTCAAATTAAATTTGAGCTCTCACAGCTCTGACTTGTTAAAGGATCGAGGATTAAGGTGATTTATTTGTCCTCAAAATAAATTAAAAGTTTGTTGTCCCCTTCATGCTGCACACAAAGATCATACAGTGTACAGGGGAAATTAAATTTAGAATATAATAGGATGAAAAAATAATAAAATAACAATAAATACAGTTATTTATATACATCTATGGGACCTATAAAAGAAGACAGAGACATTGTGTTGTCCTTCCAACTTTCTTGGTGCCAGATTCTGGTGCCAGTTCTGTTGCAGTCTCTAGGAGATACTTGGACAAGTGGACTAAAACCCGAAATATCTACGTCATATGATCTTTGATTATGAAATGCCTCTACGAAATGAAAGATAAGACTTAAGAGGATTTGCAAATGACTGGTTTTTCCAATGGGCACTTTCATTTATTTGCTGCTGGTCTCCAAATAGTATCCAAAAATGATTATATGCATACTAACAGGATTCAGTGCGAGTCTAATTAAAATGCTCACCACGGTAAGTAAGAAAAAGTTGCAAGTGTCTCGTCTCTCCAAAATGTCACAAAATCTGTATTCATCATTCCCTCTCTCTTCCTTTTATTATGACTGGAGGCTGCTTTGCAGTGATTGACAGGGGTGATAGCTAATGTTCATATTCAAATGAAAGGTTTAAAATTCTCCTCTGATTATTGATTGTGCTATAAACTGACCTTTAGCTATAAAACAACAAAGATATACATCATGGCTATTAGAAAACTGCAGAATAACATTCATCAGAAATGATTGCAATGTAATTATGAAGCAATCTCTGCTGTTATCAGGTCAACACATGGCTAATACCTGAAACTTGGTCACTGGTAGATTACATTACTTAGCTAACAGCTGTATTACCACAGTTTATCCAACTTACTCCCTTGGATTTATAACTAACCTCAGTCAGAAGTCCATTACAAATCCAGCATATCCTTCCTCCATCACCTAGATTGATAACCTGCAAAACATTTTCCACTATGATAACCATGCTGAGAGCTCTCATTTCTGGCACCAGTGACGTAAAGACCCTTGTATACATCCAGGAAATAATTCTGTTGTGCATTTTCTAAATCTCGGTCTGGGTGAATGTAAGCAGCAGCAACAGTGGTGAAGAGAACGTGGTTGGCATCTTCACATTAAAAGTTTGACATCTGGGAAACACTGTCTATCCTGTGTTTGACCACCAAGCATCAATGATGTAAACACAGGGTCCACCTCTCCTTGTGCTGCCCTCTGTTGGCCCGAAACACAGTTGCAACTGTCAAATGCAACAGCCTGATGCAGCACGTTGTGGTGTAGACACTGGACAGGTTTAATTTAAATGTCCTTTATTAACAGTATGTCATACTCAGACTTTACTGCACCAAGACATCTCATAGCTGCTGTTGTAGCTACTATAATAGCTTTTCTTTGGCTCAAAAAATGCAATAAATGTTCCTGTACTCATTATCAGGTTCAGTGCATCTTCAAAAAATCCTCTTTATGCAGATTTTTTAAGTCATAACTTGTTGCCCCGCTACTCCTGTTTCTGTTGTTCTGTTTTTTCTTTACTTTCACCAAACTTTTTAATTGGTCTCTGTTAGAAATACTCTAACACGTCCAAAGATTATTCAGCATTTTTTCACTTCGTTAGTGTGTGCAGGGCAGGTTTCAGTGACTAATGCTGCTAAGTATTGCATGTTAATCCTGTTCTGGAAGCAGCCAAGGGGAAAAGCCTCCAGTGACTGACAACCAGCAAAGCTATCTCATGGTTGCTGCTCTCACATCACTTCTGCCCACAAACCAACAGACACACACACGGACACACAGGTGCACACATAGTCCTTCAACACATGTATACATGAGAACACAGTCATGCATCGCACAGCCGAGGGAGAGGAGGTATGAGCATGAGGGAAAGAGCGGGATCAGGAGAGAGAGGGAGCAACGTTCAGTCTCTGCTGCAGTGGTGATCATTCCACCATCAGTCTGTGTGTGTCGTGGTTTGATTGCACCCTTGATATCTACATCAATATGACGTGGCGTGAATGTTAAAATCTGTTTCTTTACTCTTATAATGGATGAAAGAAAGAGCGCTAGATCAAGCACATCACCTGCTCAATACGTCTACATCAATGTCAGCAGATAGTTATGATCTAAAAAACTGAATAAATGTGTGAGACGTGGCTGGGTGAAAAAATTATCACTTTGGACACAGACTGTTTTGATTTTTATGCTCTTATGCTATTATACGGATCCAAGTCCTGTGTCGTGTATGACCCAATCCGATCGGCAGAATAAATGTTTGCATTGCTCGTTTCTGCAAAGCACGGATATGTTTCAGTTTTCAATTTCATGTTGTGACAGCCCTGTACTTGAGGCCTGGTTAGGTTAAGGCACAAAAACTGCTTGGTTAAGGTTAGGTTAAGATTATGTTTCGCCTTAAAATACCCAGTTTATTTTACCACAAACACATTCGGACAATGTCCCGACATCTCGTTAGACAATATTTTCTTTTGTTGCCATAAACGTGCTGTCATGGTCTGAGGTTTTGGTTTTGTTATTTACCGTTTTATTTTGAAGCTCTGTCCTCATGTGTCATGTTTAGCTTTTCATTTGTTCCCTTTGTCTATTTTTCCCGCCCTTTTTGCTCCTCACCTGTGTGCTATCAGTTAATCATCCCTTGTGTACTTTCTCTTTGTCAGTTCGTCTCTCCTGTTTTGCGCTTGTGTTCCTGTGTCTCCCTGTCGCATCTTCTACTCGTGTGTTTCCTGCTTTTCCTTCCTGATTCCTTGCGTTATTCCTGGTTTGTCCTTTGCCTTTTGATTTGTACTTCGTTTGCTTTTGCTCTTGGTTTTCAGCTGTTTTGTTGTCTACCTTTTGTTGCTTCAATTTTTGGATTTTGGATTATCAGCTTTATGTTAAGTTACCTATCTGTCTGTGTGTCTTGCGTTTGGGTTCCCTGGTGAAGTGAACTGTAGACAGTTCACTTCACCGATGTACATCCCGATGTGCATCTTTTATTATCCAGTGGATAATAAAAGATGCACCACAGCCACAGTCTGTTCACCCTGCTGCCATCTGACAAAAGATACAGAAGTATCCGCTGCTGAACCACCAGACTACCACTAGACTACTGCAGCTTCATTCCCCAGGCCGTGAGACTCCTGAACTCAGATTCAACAACAACACTAGATGATAAGCAAGGACTCAAGAACTCTAACATTATTTCATTTCGACACCTAATGTAATGATGTGATCTCAAGTTGCATAATTATGTAAATTTCTGAGACTGTGACTATTCGGACACAATGATGGGAAGAAGTTCCCTCCAGCCTTGATTGTGCGTTGTGCTTTGCTCTCTGCTGCCTGAAGAGCACCCAGCCGAGAGAAAGGGAGGCTTGTTATAGTGACACAACATCTCTGGACTCGTTGTCGCAGTGCCTGACACCGGTACAGAGGGGGTGAACGTTACCTGCAGTCACACAGGAGTAACACAAGCCTCTGTCTCCTGCTGCAGTTTTCACCAGCAATGAACAGAGCTGAGACAGCATAGAGACGCTATTAGTGTAGCTGGATGTCAACTGCAGCTCTTACAGATCTGTCTCACTTCCTCTGTCCACAGGTGACAGTTTAGAAGTGGAGCTATTTGTTCTTAGGAAGCCACATTTCTATGTTGAGGCTGTTCTTTGCTTGTTTTAATTAACTGTGCAGCGTATTATCTTCCTATCTGTATTACCCTAATAGTGCATATTGGCAGACTGTATTGCTACACTATATTTAAAGACGACTAATGAAAGGCATCATTTGAAGTCAGTTTGATTTTCCCTGGTGCAGAATCAATAAGCTCTTATCTTTTCTTTCTTGTCGCTTGGTATAGGCATTTACATACAATGACAAGTGAATTTTGCACTTAACAGCCGTGGGCTGCTTCGGCAAAAATAGACCCAGCTTGTCAAGAATCAAGATAGTTGAATAATAAAAGAGACAAGTGATGTTGGACACTGGTTATTATAGCTGCAAATCATCTGGCAGGCGCAACAGACAGCAACATAATACATTTCAGGTGTCTACTAGAAAATGTTTACATGCTTTCATGTTCAAAAACGCTTCCTGTCTCTTTAAAGACTCCCCCTCCTGAAACTTTACATTTCTTTAGGTTCAGTTTTCATCATGGTGTTGCATCATTTTATCTTGTGACAGCGTTGCACTTTGGTCTGGTTAGGTTTCGGCACTTAAACCATGTCGCTGGTGTGAGGAAAAGATTTTGTTTCGGCTTAAAATACGTGTTTCGGTCGTCACAAGCACGGCTGGAAATCGTACCTAAAATCACCTTAAAACATCCAGTGGGTCCACAGTTACAGATGTTGAAATGCCATGGCAACATGTCCTCGCACCTAAAGAACAGAATAGGTTCATTCTCTGTGACATATCACTGTTTCCATAACAACATGCAGTGTGCACAACGACACACGTGGCGGACCCTCATTGTACGTTTTGCCAAGAAAACCAGTCGGTTAAGATTTGGCAACAAAATTACTTGGTTTTGGTTGAAAGTGAATGAAAGTCCACTCCTTGTTAAAAGGTCCAGCATCCTCGAGCCATTCTCTACATGGGCTTGTGCCTCCATCACAGCTGTAACACCTAATGAAGCCACTAATTATACTTCGTTTTGACCTGCTTGTTTTTCGACCTATATGATCGTTTCCCTGAGGAGGGCGCCCTGGCACGATATGAAAGTCAGGTCATAAACATATAATGTGAACCTAAAATGACACGTTTTGTAGAAAATGTCAATGTAGTACGTTGTTCTACTTGCTTTATAATAAAAGAGACAGGAAATCTCACTTTCTACAATATGGGACCTTTAAAAGTCATACTGTTGCATGTTAATAAAATGATTTGCTTATTTAACGTTTGGCTTTTATGTATTTTTAATTGTTTTATGATAAAGATGATGGAGCTCTGTGCCTTTTCAAAAGCAATACTTGCCTGTTGGATATAGTTATTGCGGGTTTTTGATATTTATGTCGAATTTCTTAAACGACAAACGAGCACAGGCTCTATCCTTTTAATCCCGGTCTCTATCTATCTGGCTCATGTGTCTGTGTGTGTGTGTGTGCATGTGTGTGTGAGCTCAAATGAAATATTGACATCCCGTTTGCCAGGTC
The DNA here is from genome assembly GCF_965226575.1 of Pagrus pagrus. Lineage (NCBI taxonomy): Eukaryota > Metazoa > Chordata > Actinopteri > Spariformes > Sparidae > Pagrus > Pagrus pagrus. The sequence continues at coordinate 21,167,422 of NC_140185.1, read as the reverse complement.
CTGTGAGAATCAAGGTGAGTGAAGAAGTGGAAGATTGACTAGAGAGTGGAAAGAGATGGAGAGGCAAATAGAAACGAGAAGGCTGGATAGCGAGCGGTGAAAGTGAGTGTGAGAGTGCAGAAATACACTGCGACTGTGTGGGCGCAGTGCAGGAGCAAGAAATACAGAGATGGAGTGTGATACGGGGAGAAATTGGAATGGGAAGGATGACAAAATTGCAAGAGAGGGAGTAGATATCAAGAAAGTCAGTGCAGAGAAGGAAGGAGGAGAGCAGGAAATGGGGAGAGCATGTTGGTGTTTAATGGAGGGTGAAAGGCAGAGAGAGACCACGGAGGAATAGAGCGCCGGAGGCTATGAGTACCCTTTGTTCACACACGTTTCGATCATACGCGGATTCACACCTACAGTAGCGAGGACTGTTAAAATGCAACACCACACACGCCCAGAGTGAAACGTGCTGAGAAAACCAATGAGTGCTTTTTCTTTCAAAATCTAAATCTGATGTAATCAAGTGTTTTATTTTGTTCTTTAGACAAAAGACAAACACTAGAATTGTTTGGATTTAAATCAAACGGACGGATCGATAACAGGATGGGAGTAATCGATACGAGAGGGAGCCACAGACATCACGGCAAGATGGGTCCAGATAGCTTGAATTGTTTCATTACGAGCTGCGGGGGAACTGGTTCCAGGTAGACGGAGCACAAAATCTAAAAGCAAATCAGAGCTAATGGAAAAACCTGGAGCACCAATAAGTCCTGAGAGACAGTCTGATGGAGTCACAATGGAAGTAACACAAGATTTTGCATTTTCAGCGAGTCCTCTAAGATGAACGACGCAACACTTTATCCTGTAGATGCCCTCGAGAACGACACATCTGTTGCCCTGATCAGTCGAACGTCACCATGTCTCTGCCCTCCAGGAAGGTTACAAATCACTGTAGAAAATGACATCTGTTTTATGATGGGACAGCCCTGTGGTTAAGTTTGGTTAAATTAGGTACAAGAGAACGACTTGGTTAGGTTTGGGGAAGATCATGGTTTTGATCAGTCGGTTTTGGTAACAGTTGGGCTCTCTTCAGGTCAGAGCTTCCTGCTGTTCACTGGCTATTTGTCAGTAATTCTCCTTGAAGTCAACACTGAGACCAGACGGTCTACTTTCAGCAGCCTTTGTGTTCGATTTCAGCCACTCGCTGTGTGAAAAAATAAATGTGGCGTGCTTAGTTTTTCTGTAGGTTGTGTAAGGAGTGAATCACCCTTGCAAGAAGCTGGGAACACATAAGAATAGCTTGTAAAATCCTTATCAACTGTGGAAAAATGTGGCATTGAATTCACTATAACCACTTAAAACCACAGGATCACGTTGTTCGCTTGTTCCCGGCTGAAGGGAAAAGAATCGACTGAGCCTGTGAACACGGAGACCAGTTGACAAAGAAATCCACATCCACGCTGAAACACGGGTGACAAATCTGATGACAGATGGGCTCAGAATTACAAAACAGGAGCGATAACTCCCACCTGATCTCTGCATTAGTCAGCCCATCATGTAGGAGATGATCTTTTCAGGGAGTATTTACCAGAGAAGCCAAAGAAGAAGTGAATCCCATATTGAAAGTCTGTGTTTATGTACCAGACGACAGTTTTGGTTTATCACAGCTTTGATTTTATTTTTATAGAGTTTGCCATCATTTCACTTGGTATTGATAAAACTGCACTGGCCCAAGTAGTTGCAGAGATCTGGGAACGTGGCAACAGATACAGTGAAGTGTGACAGAGCAAGAAACAAGTGGTCAGACGGTCATACTGCACAGACTATAAACAGATCAGCCGGATTATCCAAAACACTTAACTTGGAGGTGAAACTAAATAGCGAGGTCTCCTGAAATGTTTGTAATGTCTGCTCACATACGGAAAGCATCCTAACAAGTCTCACATCGACAGCCATGCTAACAGTTGCGTGAGGCTGTATGTTGGCAGTGTTGCTTCTTCATGCCAACATGCTTACAGTAGTAATGTTAACATGCATGGCAACTTTTCAACTTTCCCCCATCCAGGACATGTAGTGAATATCTGTCCGTTAACTTGTTATACCTCATCTCTCTCCCTCTCCGTCTTCTTTGCGTACTGCATCAGGGGGTCATTTCTTTCACAGTGTAAAGTGTCCACAGTTATGACATAACCGTTAACTGGGTATAGTGACCAAGGAAAACAATGCCTCTTCCTGTTTTGGTTGCACAATGTCCGACACGCTTCCTTTGTGCCGTAATTTCACCTTAATTTTTCTGGTGGCAGTCCGAACAGCAAAGTGAGAGCGAGGTTCAAAGGGAAACAATCTACACGTGGATGTTGTTGTATTTCTACAACAATGACAATTAAAGCAGATGTAATGACAACTTTGTTCAGCTTCTTCATTGATGATGTTAGCATGCTTTTATTTAAGCCACTTAGTGCAAAGCATTGAGTCAGCTGGAGCTGATGCTTTTAGTTTCGTATGATCTAGTCATAAAACCAAAAAAGTGTTGGACCAGGTGGCGTTGCTGGATGAAAAGTTATGGGATCACCAAAGTTTGTACAGCTGATGGTGAGGGGGACATGAATGTCTGTACTAAATTTGATCAAAATCCATCCATGAAAGAGGAAATGTCAGGGAATCACCAAAGTCAGCAAGATTTGTCTTCTGGATACAATGAATGTCTGTACAAATGTCATGTCAATCGATCAAAAGGTTGTTTGGATGTTTTAGTCTGACCAAAAGTTTTAAATGACAGATTGACGATGCCGTCATCAGAGCTGAGTCACTAGCATGGCTAAAAATGGAGAAAGGCACATGGGAAATACTTTTAATGTCACGCTAAAACAGTTTACTTGTGTCATTAGATAGTGAGTTGAACATGATTTCAAATATGGATCAAAGGTCAAAGTACACTGTAAAAGAAGGATTTACATTTCTCAGATCACAGCAGTTATCTTGGTGATGACACTGTCAGGGAAACTGGCCAAAATCACAATAATAATATCTCTTTAATTCATCATATGAATATGTGTAATATGAACATCTGTCAGTCCTTGTTTCCGCTTACTTACAGCATCTGTTGTCTCTTCCAGGTGCTGCTCTCTGGACTGATCGGAGTGGTGTCATGGAAGAGGCCGCTCTCTCTGGTGGTGAGTGTCCTCTGAACGCCCACACTCAGCTGCTACTCTGAACAAAGCAGTCGTACTCAAGAGGGAGTTGTTCATTGTGATGACGGGGTCGAGGGAGATGTGACGACGTGCGAGACGCATACTTACCTACTGAAAACAGATGCTTTTCCTCCGTAGCGTCACCACGTGTAGATTAGCATACACACCGCACCAGATACAAACCATGACAAAGACATTGTTAACTACTGCGTATGATTGCCTGAGATGACTACAAGTAGTCCTCAAACTGTCATCTCAGTTTATCGCCACAGTGCTGACAAATCCAAACCTTGTTTTTTGTCACACTGTTACTGTCTGCGAACACAGTCTCAACTTTGGGGCATGTTCAGGTTGTGTTAGAAATCTCTGGATCACTGCTGCAGTGTTGTATGTTTTCACAGCCGCTGACCTGGAAACTACAGGAGCAGGAGTCCTGGCAGTTTTCACTTTTCTTGTGTCTACAGGACACAGATGAATAATTGTTGAGCTGTGTTCCTCAGTTCAAAAACACATAGCATCATTGTGGATAGAAACCTCTGTGCTGACTCTCAACTCAGATCACAGGATGTTGGACCTATAGGTTTCTTGAGGTGCAGAAACACTGAAGATATATGTGTAATTCAGAACAGGATACCTTAGCTCAACATTTGCTTTTACTTTTGGTCTTGCAGTGTTGCTTTACATCCAAGTGGTGAAATGCTTCAGAGTCATCGCTCTGCCATAATACAGCCTGAAAACCTTGAATTGACTGTCAGGTAGGGCACGCTGTAGCCCACACTCCTTTTATCTGCACGTATGATACGTTGCATAACATGAATCCCTCTTTTTTTTTCCTGCTTTGCACTACAAAAAGACATACAGTGCATATGCAGTATGGCTGCACTGAAGACGATGATCTCTGCCTACAGATCTTTCAGTCTTTTAAAGCAGAGATCAGGATTGGTGTGCAGCACTAACAAGCTCCTGCCCAATTCTGTTTCAACCTTTCTTAATGCCATAGATAATCTCATCTCGTCTCTGCTGCTATACCACATCATGGTGGATCCTTTCCCGCTCGCTGCACATCACTCGTCTCGCTCCCTTTAGTTTTATCACCTTGCTTCTATTCACATTTCCCCTTCCCCCCCTTCGTTTCCTCGCCTTTGTGTAATGTTAGACCACAGAAAGAGATCTGAATCATCTCAGCTCTTGAGGATCAAAGGAAATATCCCATTATTGAGGTGTGAGTAGAAATTGGTCACACGTTATGCTCTGTAAAAGACTTAAATCCTCTTACCTCTCTTTCGTTAAAATGCATGACTAAATTACTGGAATAGTCTTCACCTGCCAGCGTGCAGAGATGTCAGTCTGTGGACACTGCTTCCTGTCGTTAGAGGGGTCTAACAGCTAATATCTGGTGGGGTTTTTGTTACTGTAGCATGTAATATTCAAGCTTTTCCATTTTCTGGCCTCGACCCAGCGCTGACTGGCAGGTGACTAATACACCGCCTGGACGCTTTAAGTCCTGGTAACCATCTGCTCACTGTGGGTGGCCATCATGATTTGTAATAACTGGAGTTTCTCCAGTTTAAGTAAGCGTGTTGAAGACTTACTTATGTGAGGATGGTTTCTTATATGATAAAACAAGGTCCAGAGGTTAAATGTATGATCACAGCTGTTAAATGATTTCAGAATTTAATACTGAAAGGATCGCTCTATACGTAGGTGGACAAAGGATTAATCTGCAACTGTTTCTTTTATGATTTTTTAAGTCATTCATCAGGAAAAAATGTGAAAGAAACTAAACAGTAATACAAAAATGGAGGACAAACCATAAAGTCATGGGGGACAAATCAGGAACACAGGGAACATGAGGAACAGACACAGGATAAAAACAGAGGAACCAAGGAAGAGGAAATGTACTGGAAAACAGACAAAGACAAGAAGTGGAAAGTCAAACGTGACACATGAGGATAAGCTTTGAACATAAACCAGGAAATCAACTGAACTAAGAGCTAGGACCATGACAACGGCTTCAAGAAATAGTTTTAGAAAAAATGTTCATTTGCCTTTTTGCAGAGAGTTAGATCAGAGGATCGATACCACCACTCACTGTCTGATAAATAGATTATTTTAGCTTAGCACGAGGGAAACAGCTAGCCTGGATTTATCCAAAAGTTTTAAAAGATGACTTTACTTTTAAAAAAAATCGAGGAAACCAATTACCTCACAATTATCAAGTACAGTGGACGATTAAATTTAAGTTGTACGCGCTCAACAGTTTTAACAACTTGAAATTATTACTCTACTTTAGTTGGTAATTTTGAGGTAATTGGTTTCTTCAATTTTTTAAATTAAGATTTTACAGTGTTCCAAAATCTCTGCAGCTCACTAATTGACACGTTATGTCTCGTTTGTTTTACCAATTAAGAAAAGTGAAGTGTAAAAACATACAGTGTGTGTGTGTGTTTTTACACCTCAGACTATTTCTTGGCCAAGTACAGCGACTTCCTGGTGTCACCGCTTGTTGCCTGGCAACCATACGGTGACGACAAGTCTTTAAGCTAATTTGCCGCTGACTGTGACGGGGAGAAGAAAAGGGTATTCTCGTCTATTGGCAAGAAGGCAATGAAAATAAATGTATTTTTTATATTTTCTTTTATGGTTTAGTGCAATTAAATTGTTTTATTATTTCATGACACTTTATAGACTCATGATTAATTAAGTGATCAAAAAACGCAACAACAGGCAAATCAATCACAAAAATAACCGTTACTTGCAGCCAGAAAACAAAGTATAAAAATACTAAGATAGATTTCTGTATCATTCTGACATCTTTATATACATACCGTAGTATTAGAGTGGCAGATATGAGTTATAAATAGAAAAAGCGAGACAGGGCATAAAGAGGTGTGCAACATCGCTGGTTCTGACACATTGCAAGCAAGTCAGCGTATGACACCTATCACAGCGTTTGATGGTCGAAAGATGTTTTTAGGGACAAACAGATTTTGGGGAGAGAAGATGTTTTGAATATGAAAGTCTGTCTACCCCAAACTCTGCTTGTAAACTCCACATCAAAGATGTGTTGAAGTATTGTGCTCAGCAGGCGAGGAAACACATGTTGAAGCGAGCGTCCGCCTATCTGAAACAGCTAATAAACATGGTAGTTTTCCATCCAGTCAAGTCTGCTGCGTTAATACCACGGCAGATTTACCCGGCATCAGTCGGAGACAGGAGAAAGACAAGACTACCTGCAGTCTTCTGCTGTTTGTGACTGTGATGGATTATGTGTTTAGAGAGAGAGACAGAAAGACAGAGAGCGAGTTAGAGGGCAGTAAATCCTTGTTTGGCCTGTCGGGAAACAAGACGGTGATAGTCTGCAGCATGGAGAATTAGTCTGAGGAAGTCTCCACTGTTGTTATTAGTTTGTTTCTATATTTGTTTCTATAGGGGAAAAGGGAGCAGTTTTACCTGTAGTATCTTGTCTCTATAGACAGAAACAACAAGGTAGTACCTGTCCAAAATAATATTATTGGCCAATTTAACTAACCTGTTTCTTCTCAGTCAGAAAAATATTCACACAGCCTCAGTATAAGTCAAGTCTCCTTTCATTTATTTTCTGTCATTGAAGTTGCAATTCATCAAAACAGTGACTAGAGTGGCAACACTCAAGTCCACATTACTGCTACAGACCCAGTATGTTAGTTTACACATATATCTGTTGGCCAGTTTCATTCATAAAATAAATATATACTCGGTAGTGGAGTGATTCTTCTCTGGACTGAAGTGTTGCACGGAGAGATTTAAATAATGGAGAGGTACAGCAGTCTTGAGGTGAAACGGTCACTGCACATGTGAGGTGTCAGACAGCAAGAGAGTCTAACGCGTGCAGCTATTTTACATTCGTGTTTCCACAGGGATGGAGAACAAGTTGTCCTTTAGTGGCAGAGCACAGGGCTCTGTAGCTGAACAATGGTCTGACAGTCACACAGGGCTTCGCTGCACCACTGACTATGTTTGTGAGGACTGCCACTGTTTTTCATCAAGCTTTTGTGGTGGACAGAAGAATTATGTTCCCGTTTATCGAGCATACAGCAAAGAGTGCTTCTGTTTATGTTACGTTTTGAGATGCACGTTTAAGCTAGGCTTTCAACATGGCAGTCAGTCCACCACTTTGACACTCGTGGTGCCCAGAGGATGACTCCCACAGACTTTGATGATCCCTTGACTTGCCTTCTGAACATGCACTGTATGATTGCTGACTCAAAGCTCTCCTGTAGACTTTTAGACCAAGATTAGCTTGTATATGCCCTTTATTTAGCTATGGGTAAACCTACTGGACATAGGCGTTTGACTCTTTTCCCGTTGCCCATTTTTGTTTTCTGGTGCGTCGCGTCTCGACATTACAAACGCGCCAAAAACAGGTAGCAGTAGAAAGCAGCGTCATACTCTCTTTCGAAGTCAATGTCGACTGAATGATGTTCAAGTGCTGCTTGAATGGAGACTGGTGGAAAATGAAGGTGTCCACCACAGCAGTCATATAACCTAGGGATTTTTGTCCAGTGTAAAAAAAGGGCAATCCAATTTTTTAGTAACCTTATTGTCTAAATCAGGTCGCTGTAATTTTTACATATGACAGACTCTATAACTGCATTCACCAGCTGGTTGGAGCTTGTGTAACAAGCAGAGGAAACATTGTCTTTACCACACTCTCTATACTCTAGACATGTCAGAAAATTAATTCAAGTTCATTGCTGCTCTTGCCTTCCACCACAATGCATTTAATCACCTGAGCTGCAAAGGTTTATCTCGACGCCAGCGAGTGTTCGACCTATACAGTACACCCCGAGAATATTAAACCTGCTTCTCAGCTGGGAAAATCTCTTTTCAGTGCTCGCTTCTTTTGCTCATTGTTTTCAATGGAATTGAGACCCTGGTGTACGTTCCCAGGAGTGCTTCAAGCAAAGCACGTTTTCAGCTCTCGTAACACCGTGGACTCCTTGACAATACCTTAATTATCGCAAACAATAGCCATGACCGGCGATTCTTGAACGGAGAACTGTCGGCTAAAACAGAAAGCTTTCAGTTGTCGGAGCGGGAACATTTTTCATCTCTCCCAAAACAGCCACTTCGATGTGGCGCGCTGATTTATCCATTAACCTTTTGATTGGCAGGTTGGACCCAGAGCATGTTTCTGACCTGATGCGAGGGATGTACACATCCTTCTGCTGCCTGCTCATCCAGGCTTAGGACACTAAAACCAATCATTCATGTTTGATCTGTAAAGATTAGAGGCTGCCAACATGTGTTGTCACCCCCATATTTCTCACACCATATATCAATATTACTGCAGCATTCTCACTTACTGCGCTCCTCGACTGGATAACATGCACATACTGTACATAAAGGACCGTTGCTATCAAAGTATATTTCAAATTATGAGCAAATATCAGTGTATATTATAATTTCTCTAAATGAATTAAACTACTTTTGGTGTAGAAACAGCAGTTAAACCTTTATAAGCACAATCATGCGCATTTAAAGGGGCAATGTGTCAGAATTTCATTTTAAAAAAACATTCAAAAATTAACTAAATTATCAGCAGAATGTAAAGAAATCATTTTGATGTTACGATGTCTATGCATAGTGCAGAGAAATACTGAAGTTAGCATGCTAACCAGTTAGCCCTGGCCCTAAGATCAAGTGTCAAACACTTTAAGCTCCAAGTCCGGGCTGAGCTAACCAGCAGTTAGCTTTGTGACATACTGCCCCCTATTTGTTTGACAGGTTTGCCAATTCTTACACATCGCTCCTTTAATCACTAAAAAGGAGCAGAAACAGATGTTACCAGCCCTTTTCTGAGGAAAAATCAAAAATAGCATCATGCATTTCCTGCCAGTCTATATTAAATATTTTCTCTAAGTAAGGAAATCACTGCTGCAGGGTAACCAAGGCAACCCTGAGGCAACACGTTATGCAAAGGGTTTTGAAACAAATGTGAGGCTCTTAAGAATAATGCCTGAGTCTTTCAATGCGACGCACAGCCAGAGAAAGAAACAGTGATACGGACACAGAGGGAGGTCATGATTGGTTTGTGGATTTTAAAAATTGATCAAAACAAATACGTTGTGATAAAGATTTGAGTTTTAGGAGTAGGCGTAAAAACACGGGGTTATTTTTAATGAATCGATTCTGGAATAAATGCTTGAAGATTGCAGATATAACTGAACGGCTGTAGAGAAATATTATGCCTGTGTGAGGACTGAGCAGTGCCAGGAGTGTTGACCCTTCTGGCACGAACGTGTGTGTGCGCATGTTTATCTCAGATCAGCGACCGAAAGAGTGTGTGTGATTTACAGTACCATCCCAGTGACATGCGGATGGCTGAAGATTTCCTGGGGATAAATCCCCCACAAACACACACACAGCTCGTGCCCACTGTATGGTCATGAGAGCAGCAGCTTGCCTCTTCTTTTAAACAATCAAAACCCCCCCACACACACACACATGCTCCCCACATCTCCAAATATCTAGCTAACGATACACACAAATCACATCACGTACACATCGTAACCGTAGACTTTCCATTACGATCACATAACTGCAGAAGGGCCAGCAGGACATCGGTGAAAGGTTTTATGAGGGGCTCTCTGTGACAGCCTGTGACCCTGACAGGCCATAAATATTACTGTAGCTGATGAAGGAGGGAGAGAAAGAGAGAGAGGGGGAGATGGCACACTGACTGATTGCGATGAGGAAACAGACGTCTCTACATACACTGGTGGAATAAAGATTTATAGTCTGACATCACAATAACAAAAAAAAAAACAAGCGACACAGTTTGTGGGTGCCATTTTTTTATCTTTCAATTAATGAAATGATTAACAGGATGTGCATCAGACCAGTATAGGTGGAGACAGTCCAACCCAGTTTTGCCCTCCAATACTTTTGCAGCATTTTTCATACAGACCTAAATGGACAAATTAATCCTCTAAGTAGGAGTGAAATTAGCCCATTAGCAGCCTCTCTTCCTGGCTCCGTGGCCTGCAGGGATTGGCTCGTGTGCATTTTTTTTCCTGAGCCTGCCTAAGCTTTAAGTGGTCTAACTTATTGCTCTGGGCCCCTGGTTTTTGGCCCCGGACAGACAATGTTGGACTCCTCCTTAATCCTAAATCATTTAGGCGTTCCCCTCCCCTTATTTGTTGGCTATTTCCATGAAAGCACACAGTCAGTTTAGTCGTGTGCGACCTCTAGAAAATTCATCGATACAAAACTAGGACGAGTGCTTTGTGTAAACAGAAATGACTCAGTCACATGATAAAAGGGAGTATTTTAAAGAAGATGTTTGTGAACATGCAGTAAACAAGGGATGTTCCCCGGTTTATACGCCCACCACTATCATGCCCTCTGAGACTAGTATTATATCTTTAATTCATGAATAGCTTATGAGAAACAGAAGCTCTGTGATGAGAAGCTGCAGCTTTTAGTCTTCGGCGGTTTGGTTGTCTTTTGATCTTAATGATCCCACAGCGGATTATTTATAGTAGCGTTGTTCATATTACACTGTAAATATAAATTCAGAGGCGGGTGGTGACGTGATTGTGCGGCTGTGCACGTGTGAGAAAATCATAGTTTGCAGCTGTATTTCTATTTTTTGCATGTGTAGGAATATGAATTGCATGGAAATATTATTATTATTGTGGCTTTGTATTTTTTCTCTGAACATAAAGAGCACCGGTTTCATACAGCACATTCACACTTATTGTACCTGCTTGCTGTCTTTAATAAAAAAAATATATATATAGAAAAATATACATCAGCTGTTACCTTTTATCAATTTGAAAGTAAAAGATATGTAAATAAAGAAGGAGAGGAACCAGGTTTTTTTTATCAGTAATGACCATCGATGGCCTAGCAACTGTAATTGGGAACACCGGCTCGTCATGTTTTCAGCCTCTCCTGAGCCTGAAAAAGGAGCATAAATGAAAGAAAGAGATTAAAGTGATTCAAAATGAATGATTCAGAATTTGATCCATTCAGTTTAATAACATTTGGAAAGTCTGAAAGACCAAATTATTTTATTCAATTTAAGTTAGCAGCGGGCTAATCAGAAGTTAGCCAGCTCGGCCGGTGGAAGTCTCTGGTGGGTGTCAACATGGATCCGACCAGGACCCGCCCTACTCCACCTATGAGTGATTTCCTTCATTGGTTGCATTCTTTACACTTGACTAAAAGCTATTAACTCACACAGTAGCTGTTCTGATACAGTGGTTTATCTGTAGTTTCCCCAGTAAACACACCAACTGGTTGTTCAACAGGCACTCGACTCGCTCCATCGATTTCCCTCCCTCTTGTTGTCCAGTGGACTACCAGGGTCGTCAAAATCTCTGTCAGACTTATTCAGTTTTCGCGAAGTTATTGTGGTTTTTGTCACAAGAAAAAGACAGCCAATCGGAGGCGGGGTAGGGTAGGTCTTACAAGGAGTCTGGTAGGATATATAATTATACCTCATTGGTGCATTTGACTTTGAAAACCCAGCTCACTTTGGTTAGTGACTCATACAAACCATGTGTCAGGATGCTCAACTTTTGGGTGGGATGTGTTAGCTTAAGCCTCCATCTTTCAGCAAAATGATCATACAGCGAGTGCTTGTTTAAGACCTCTTTACACAGTCGACTATCCACCAACTTCGTCAATTCAGCTAGCAAAAAGGACAGGCTGCTATTGCCTGCCACTGTCTGAAATAAAGGACAATTTTTTTAAACAAGAATTTTAGAGTGATAAATTGATCACTGTAAACTGCTTGTACTTTTCTCTAGAAAGCAAGATAAGTCGCGTCCTAGCATATGTGGGCACGAACATCGTAAGTGTCAGAATATGTCCCTAAATCCAACGCATTACTGTGGGTGAATCCAACAGACCACAAGGTAAATGTATACACATTATGTGTCGGTACCCGGCCAAAGCATCCAGTTTGTTGTACACACACAAACTCACATAAAGGAGCTCACACATCTATTGTACAGTGAAAAAGACCAGGATGAAAAGACTTGTTTTTCTAGTCAGTCCAAAATATAACTCTTCTAAAATTTCAAATGCCATATTGACAGCATACGATTATAAAAATATCACAGCTGATGATAAATTCATTGCAGCCATTCAAAGCAGAGGCACACATACAAAATAATGCTTGTGCTCTCCGTTCAGCTTTTGTTAACCAGCACAAATAGTCCCCACTTGCTTCTCCCTCCCGTCACACTGGTGCCAATCTCTTTCTCCAGCAAACGCTTAGAACAGTGTGTGACATCGCAGTGATTGTGTTTTGGGCAAATAGAGGCATTAGAGGCAGGGTCCACCAGTTTATTCTCCACAGTTGACTGAACAACTAGTGCTCTGTGGTCACTTGTCAGGGACTCTAGACGTAATTGTGGTTTGCACACAATCATGTCAGCCATATTTCACAGCTGAGTGAGTTGATACTGCAGCATTCCTGCAGCCACTACTTCACAGCCCTGGCAGTCCCGGCTTATAGCTCACCCAGTGCTTGGAGTCTGGGTACAGGAAGCCACCTTTCACAGACTTGTGACCTTTGGTGTCAGCAGGAGGCACATGGATGAAGCAAGGGCTGAGACAGTATAATGTAGGTATGCTTTAATCACAGTAACCTGCATCGATGTTGGCTTGATCCAGACCTTACCCTGCAGATACCTTTATGCCAGCACTGTTTGATGCTGCAGCTCCCTCCAAAACCCCAAACTCCTCCTTATGTGCAAACATTTTTGGTATCATTGAAAATGCAGTCATTATCGACTCACCCTGATGCAGATGGAAAGTCTGGTGTAATTTTGTAGTAAAAAATGGGCTCCATATTAATCTGGCGTAGTCCTCCGGAAGCCCCAAAATCCCAAGTTGATTTGAAAACACCCACGGTCAAGCTTGTGCACCCACTTCAGACAATGTGTGCACTCACGCTTCGAGCTCAGCAGCTACACTGAAGATTTTGGCTTTAAAAAGGGTGTAAACATTGTCAGGGTTGGATAGCACAAGAATACATTATACAGCTGTTTCTGCAGGCTAATAATTGAGGAGCAAACAACACTAGCTACTGTTACTCTGGGAGGGCGGCTCACTATGATAAACCACATCAATCTTCATTGCCTCTTGATCACTGACAGGGGGAAATGAAAGCTGAAAGCCTGCGTGTGAATAAATATTAGAGCTGAGGTTTGTTTTTATCTGCCATGAATTGATTGTTCATGAAGAGTAAAGAAGAGCTCCCGTGAGACCGGTAAAAGCAGTCCAGCAAACCTTCAAGCAATCCTGAAGCCATTGATTTCTATGACAAGTTAAAGTGTACAGTGATATCAGAGCAGCTCGTATATCCTGAAATGGTTGATGCAATATACAATATATCGTTATGATGTCGTTTTTAACCCCATTATTTTTAGAAAAGACAGCATACCTTGTTTTAAAACCTCCTCCAGGAGGGTTTTGCTTCATGTGCTGCATGTGTCAGGCCTGTGCGTGTTCACATGTGGTTGTTCGAATGAACTAGAACAAAGATGGTGTGGGGGGAGCTCTCATCCTCTCTTTGGCATAACTGCTTACTGATGCTACTATTTGCTGCAGCTATCTTTGGCGGAAGCGATTAGCTGCCGTCATCAGCAGCAGGCGAAAATGTCTTACTCGGTCCATTGAGGATATATTTCAACAAAACCAGAGGTGGGTGCGTAAAGACAAACACGGCTTTTTTTGATTACGTGTTTTATGGCGAGTAAATGAGGCAGTTAAGCTCTTCTTAGTTTGGTAAAAGAGACTTTGATTCAGAAGGTGCACGTTTGTACTGTTCTGTTTGTAAGGAAAAATTAATATAAAATATCCTTTTTCTTTTTTATGTTTACTTATTAGACAACGTTGCAAACTCACCACTTTAACATCTCCCAGCTGAAAATGCAGGATCACCTCTTGAGGTACAATGTAGTTTTATGGGACAGGCTGGGGCTAGCTGGTTAGCATGCTAACTTCAGTAGACATCTCTGCAACACAATACACAGATGTCTTTGACATAACAACACTGTTGTTTTTTCACACTCTGTTGATAATGTTAGTTTTATATATATTTGTAGCATCTGTTATGGAGTTTCCTCACAATTTAAACCATGTGAACTGCCAGGTATTGTGCAGCCAGCTTCCCATGTCAAAAACATGTCCCCATAAGGTCAAAATCAAGTCCCCAAAGAATAAAAAAAAGGGAACACCAGACTGAATCACAAAGTAATAACAAAATAGCCATTCAGTCTGAATTAGACAAAAGCACAAAATTACTTTGACCTATTTGGCAGGAACAGTCTCTTTCCTTTGTATTCATTATCTTGAAATTATCAGGGGTGCAAACAGCAAGAGCAAAAGTCCATGAAATTTGCATATTAGGCGAGCACACGTTTCCTTCATCTTACATTTTGTATATAATCTAACATGTGAATCCCTTTAATAGACCGACGGTCTAAAAGCTGCCCACTTCTACCAGCCATTTTGTGTAATTAGGGAGCTGTGAAGAGGCTCTGCTGTTGTTCCAGGCTCGAGGTTTCAGTCCCACAAAGGCACAGCACGTGCAGACATACAGTACAGCCAGAGACATGAAGCCAGCACGCAGACATATGCCGTGATGCGCACATGCATCCACACATGAAGAATTCAGTCGCACCGACACACACAGTTTCGGATCACCCTCTGCGTTTGCATTATGTGTGTGTGTGTGTGTCTGTCTGCGTGTCTGTGTGTGCGTCTTCTGTCTCCCGCTTCCTCAGAGGCCTGTTATCCTCTGACTTGACCCAGATGGAGAGGCTTTTGACGGAGATATAGCTTACTGCCAACAGAGATGGGCCCCGCAGGACCACCTGTCAGAAGCTGCTAAAGGAAAACAGAGGGACAGGAAGTGTGTGTAGCAGACAGACAGAGAGAGAGAAAGAGGGAGAGAGAGAGGGAGAGAGGGGGAGAGATGAAAACAAAAGTGCATACGTGTGTGAATGTGTGAGCGGAGTGTGAGGTGGTGTTTTGGGGTGGAGCGGCAGGGAACAAAGAACAAATCTGCAGGAGACTTTATTAAACTTCCAACAGAAGGAAAACACTCAAAAATAGCGTTGGGACTGTATCACTCCCATTCACGTGTTCTCTGTAGGATTTTATGAGTTTTTTGTTAGATTTTCTTTCCTTTTGGTTTGTTTAACTGAGCTGACAGGAGACCAGGAGGAGGAGAAGCCCTGCAATGAGAGCCAGCCCGATGTGCTAAATCATGATTTTGTTTTTGTGCTCACGGGGAAAGTTTCATCCGTGCTAGTTTTAATAACCGCTCATTGGTATTTTATCTACACCACACTGTAGATAAAAGTGTCCTTGTTTCATCTGTGGCACAGTTTAACTGAATTGATATAGAAACATTCAATGTACAATATGTAACTTCTGCTGCTAGGGGGCTCTTTATCAAAACTAAAGAAAAGATGTTGCGTGGAGGGCCGAGCGAGCAGGAGGCATGAGAGTCTGGATTAGAGCCATTCCTGTTAAGCGACTTGACTGCAGCAGAAATCCGCAAAGCTGATCTTCATTGTCGGGTGTTTATTGATTATGACCGCACACACACACACACACACACACACACTCTTGGTGTGTGTTGTTCTTGCTTATGTTAGCTTAAGGTTAGTGTACAGTAAAGTAAACTGGCTGTTTGGGGCATATAAACACTGCATGAGTAACACAAATAAACACAACTGTTCCTGCCTCAAACCTACTTAGCTGTTCACCATTAAACAACCTACACTGCTGATGAACATCTATCTGATGTGACTCGGGCAGAAATGTTTACAGATGAGGTAAAGTTTTATTCATCTTAAATTTCGTGTCATGCGCTGACTTCTAATACAGAATTGATGCATATTGTACTTTTCAGTAAAGAAGAAGCGCTCCTGTGTGGCAGGTTTCCGTCTGAATGTAGCGCAAACTTTAACCCTAATTTCAGATAATATTCAAAAGGCACTATCTCATCCACTATTATGCATGATTATTATTATATCATAAAATTAATTTTCTAAATGATTTGCGGAACAAATTTTCAGTGTTTAGTCACTTTATTTAACAGAAAGCTGAAAGACAGTTTATTTCAATAAATCAGCATTACTGTGGAACGGTGGTAGAAAAGACTGAAGAGCTCACGCTCCCTCCCTCCACATAAAGGCCCTTATTTCACTCAAGTTTCAACAGCAAGCTCACCCAGAGCTGTGTAATTAGGCATTTCCATGTCTCATCTTAAATGGTTTGGGGAAAAAAACTAGAAAGTAACATCTAAAAAGAAGATTTCTACCGTGAGATAGTGGCGCTGCTGTGATGTGTCCGTGGGCACAGAAACAAAAGCAGGGACAGAAGCTTTTGGGTTTGTTTTGGTACATTTTCTTTGGTCCGTGGCCAAGAAAAAATATTTTTCCCATTGCTAGGCAACATCTTTTCAACATCCTTTGTTATATATTTAAATATTTTTATTTTTTGCTCAGTGTGGATGTTTTTCTGAATGTGCTCAAGTTGATCTAACTCTGTGTTTCTAGTAACGGAAATGTGAGAAGTTGACTGCAGACAAATGATTCTTAGTCGGGGTTTCTTTGTTGCGATGACAGCAATTGTGGCTAGTTTCTCATCCAATCACAATGCAGCATCAGCAGGAAATATTGTATAATGACCTATGGACGCGTCTTGCTCGGGGACACTTCAGCAGGGTGGATGTCAGCCAACACGGAGGCGTCACCCCTCGCGCTCCTGTTGATGAGTGACCTCTCGAAGCCACCTCGCTGCCAGTCTGAATAAAGAGTGTGCGTTATTTCTTTGTGCAGCAGGCGAGCTGAAAGAGAGAGTGTGTGTGTGTGTGTGTGTGTGTGTGTGTGTGTGCTCCAGGAGTGTTTTCCCCTCTGGTCGCAGTTTGCTTGTCACCACTGGTCAGCTTGCATTAGCACTGCCACTCTTCGTCTCCCACTGCTCCTCAGATCACCTCCTCTCCTCTCTCACACCGTGTATCTGCCAAGAAGGCATTCGAATGAGAAAAAGAGTCTTTGCTAATAACCCTCTTAAAAGGCTGAAAGAGGGAAGAAGGGGGTGAATAACGAAGCATCTTCGGAGCAGTGATTCTCAGCTCCCAGGGAAGCTCGCTGACATCACCCTCCAGTAGTTTTACTGTCTTGTGTGAACTGTGTCAGATAAGAGGCTCGTCCTCAGGCGACGCGCCGCCGCTGATGCTGAGACCATGCTGGATTGTTACGATACCTCTGTTATATCCTGATTCGATCATTCAGAAGTTGCTGGATCGCTGCAGGAGTTCATAACTTGGTTAACCATTTTATTGTTCCTCGTTTTTGTGTTTGTCTACACGGTGTGGTTTGTGAAGTTCACTAATCCTCAACCAATCTTCTTTAGATCTAGAAACCTTCATTAAAGGGGCTCTGTGGAGCTTCTCTGTTGTGCTGGGAGGAGGTCGTTAGTTTAGATTAGTGGACTCCATTTCTAACATTAGCTACTGCTGCTCTCTGTTAACGAAGCCGAGGGGCGCTGAGACGAGGCACATCCTTTGGACTGTCGTGGAAAATCCGACCCGAGTGCTTCACAAAGAAAAACACAGTTCAGCAGCAGTAAACAACTTTCGTCCACAGGCTTATATATGTAAACTGCTACAAACTGTTAGATAATGCCACTTTAAGTACTCATTTCAACCCAAACCATAATGTTTTCCTCAACATAACCCAGTAGTTTTTGTGCCTGAACCGAACGAAAACATATTATATCTTTTCACATCATAAATCTTTCAGAGTTTCATCACTGATTCATAATGAGGCATCAAATCAGAAAACTCTTCCTTGTGTTTCTCGATGCTGTTTACAAACAACTTATTTTGTGATTTAGTTTGTCAGACGTATTGGTCATGGAAGGTGGATGGTTTTTAAAATGTTAGTAAGCTTTGAAAAATGTCATAGCATGCATCATACACAACCCGATCGCCAGAATAAATGTTGGCAAAGTAAATTTCATAGGTTTCTTTACGTTGCAACTTTGTGTTTCTTTAGGTTCAAAGTTCCTTTAGTTTTTTTATGCTCTAGTTAGGTTTAGGCAAAAACAAACCCACTTGGTTTGTGTTGGTTGCCACAGACATGGCTGGAGATGTCCCAAGTTCTCGTAAAAACTCAGATTTTGTCGCCACAAACACAGCAGGTAATTCTCTCCTTTTCCCTTAAAAATATCCAGTTGTGTCACACTTACAAATGTTGAAACGCTGTGGTCCTTCGCCAAACTTATCCTGTGGTGTCACACTCGAACAAGGACTGCGGTCACTGGCTTAGAAGCCTTGTTGCCTGTAGCTCCTCTAGCAGGGGAGGGAAGGGTAGTGGAGGATATGGAGGTTTCTACAAAGCACAATATGATATGTGTGCAGTAATGTCAATACGGTGCGTAGCCTTCTATGGATAGACAAAGAACAAGTTGTTGAATATCAGTGGTAATGACCCTGAATTTTCACAGGGCACATTTTCACTTTGGAGCTGCAGCCCACATTTCTCTTTTGCACTTCTTAGTCTGAAGTTTTAATCATTTTGTCCTACATGTTGAGAACTGCAGGACACATGTTTAGCGCTTTTCTTATGCAAATATCAAATTTCACATTCTTATTTATACTTTGCCACTCTGTTTAGTACATTTATTGTATTGTTAAACCACATCTTAGAGTCTACATGGCTATTTCTTTTTAAGCATCACATGTCCTTGTACAAAAGTGGGTTTAGCTTAACTTTAAACCTGCAGGCAACTTCAAACCCTCCTATCTTGAATGTGAATCTTTCAGTGATGCAAGAAGAAGAACAATAATTTTATGATAATTGCAAATCATAAAAGAAATCTGGTTTATTTCTTGTGGTTATAACTTGAACTATATATACAGATGGCTTTTTATGGAGGCCCAATGCTTTTAAACAATGTACAAATCCAATTATGATGTAATCACATAGATTAACATGACAGGATTTGATTCCACCTTTCTGAATAAGGAAGCGATTTACTCCCCAAAATGATGAGATACAGTTCATTAATACTACTATTCTCATCACTGCCTGCACCTCCACTAAATCTAGTGTACACCTCTGCCTTAGCTTTGTTTTGTGTTTATCTTATTGTCCGTCAAAGTCAGGCTGTTGCGATGTATTCATTCTGCTCATGCAGTGACGTTAAAGGAGCTGAATTGAATATGAATAAAAAGAAACAATATGAGATGAGGTTTTCTCCTCACTGTGGAAAAAAACGATGATCGACTCCGCTGCTCCCCCACACAGACTAAATGACGTCCCTCTTGAGGCAAATTGGGAAGCTCTTTGAATCCCGTTGTCTCCTTTTTCCCTCTTGATTCCTCTCCCCTGCATTTATATCTCTCTGCATATGAAAGCGCACACCTACGGTAACCATCTTTGAGTCTGTATTTCTATCATCCACCTGCTCTTATTATGTGTAAAATGACAGGAAGTGACAGGTAAGGGATCGGACAAAGGGATGAGCGTGAGAGAGAGCCGAGCAGAGTGCGAAAGAGCACGGCTGGCTGGGTGAACAGGAACCTTTTCGAGTCGAGATAATGCCTGATGAATGATGTCCTCCCCTAAGGCCCTGAGAAGCAGGAAGTGTGGCTCCATATTAATTAGAATATGAATTGGATAGACCCCGTTATCTGATGGCTCATAGCAGTGAGAGCAGCATAATCCAGGCAGCAGCAGCAGTGGTATCAGAGGTGTTTCGGCAAATAGTCACAGCTCGGGTCACGTTGCTTTTCTTCAGTCATTGTGACCTTTTGCTGCTTAAAATAAAAAGCGTGAGTTGTTGGATGTCAATAGCTCGGTTTCTATATTTGCTTTTACAGATACAGATTTATTATATTTATGCAGGAAGACTCAAAAGATAACAGATACATATTACTGAAGACTTCAGGAGAAGCCTGTACCTCAGTTCAATGCTGTTGACCCACAGATTACAAAATTGACTATTTCGATTTTATTTGAAGTGTGCAAAATAGTGTGCAAAATACAGCACGTCTCGGGGGTCTTTGACCCTTTAATAAATATTAAGCTGCACTGGAAATTTTATTTGAGTGTTGAAATGCTGAAAGATGAAGAGAAGCACAAGAACTGCCACTGACAGTGAGCAGCCGCTAACATATCATATCTTACTGGTGCTACAGCTGCTGGCATAACTCTGGCTTAGACACTTATTTAATCACCCTTCTTTGAAAGTCTATGTGGTCTCATTTAGCCACTTGTTCGTGACTTTTTCTCAGACATGGAAGCGCTTTGTAATTCACGCCACTCACACATTTTCTGACTTATTTCATATCATAGAACAAAACTTGAAAATCGCATACCGTATTTCAGACATGTAATCGAAAACCCATGAAAAAAAAACTAATGACCTCAAGACGAGGGACCTGGAAGTGCAAAAATGTCATCAACAAACAAAAAATCGTTCATGTTTTAAAATTTTGACCGGATGATGGTGCTTGATGAGAAGTTGAGAGTTCACTTGAGTTATTACAATTCATCCCGAGCGGGACGTGAGCCTGTACTAAATGTTGTGGCAATCCATCAGCCATATCCAAGTCAACCTGCAGGTGGCGTTAGAGGAACCATCAGTAGGCTTCATCATCTGGGAACCATGAATGTTTGTACAACATTTCATGGCAATCCATGCAATGTTGATTGTGACCAACTGACCAACCGTCACACGAGCCATAGTGCTGTGTGGCTGTGTGTCATGTATCAGATTTGACAGTGTTTTTACAATCGTTATCGCTCACTTACAGAAACGTCATCCTTGATTTTCAATGAACCGTCATCAGCAAGCCGCATCTTCTACAACGTTCCTGCAGTCCTTTTGTGTGGCACGAGAGCCTGCTGGGACCAGGTTCATTATAGCCTGTCTCATTACAGCAGCCCCCACAGCCAAGAGCCCGGGGAGGTGGAGGTGGCAGGGAAGACAGAGCTCCTTGTTTTAGCTCTTAAGAAGTCACTGGTTGATTAAAACGTTGAGAAGTGGAGGTTAATCAGCCACTGACCCTCAGGGTGATACTGTCTTTCATGGTCGGTTTTAATCAATAAGTGTGAGCACTGGCACAGAGATGAACTCCTCCACCTCCTCAGTCAGAGCACCTCTACTTCCTTTATACATACTCCCTTTCTGGTTACCTATTATCTATCCTCTCCTCGTGGATGTCTAGGAGAATTCAAAAAAGTACTCTGACATGTACCTTGTAGTTCAACACACTTGATGTAGGTCTCACATCTCATCTGCCAGGAAGAAGTGTTAGACTGCAACTTCCACATGATGTGTCTAACCACAGGAACTAATCCATCACATCCTGTGGAGATGCAGGCTGACATGCTGTCAACATGACTACACATCAAAGTCAAGAGGCGAGGTGGTTTTTTTTTACACTTACAGTCAACTAAAAAAATAGAAATAACATCTGGTATTCTCTCCTGACCAACAATTAGATTTAGCCAGCAGCAAAAAAAATGTACGGCTACTTTTAAAGGGACAGTTCACTCAAAAGGACAGTTCCTCTGACCTGTGGTGCTATTTTTCCATCTGGATTGTCTTCGTGTCGTAGAGATATCTGCCTTCTCAGCACCGTCTCATCTTAGAAATCATGATCCAGTTACTGAAGGTGATCCACAGACCTTGTTGTGAGAAGTTTCACGTGGGAACTATTTTCTTTTTACCGAACTACACCCACCAACTGTTATCTAGTTAACTAAGGCTAGTTAACTAAGCTAACTCAGCTAGCTAAAGTTACAACTGCTACTGTTGCTTCTCATCTCCACGGCCGATATCTCGAAAAGATGGCAACTTACAGTAAATAATCTAGATGGAAGCATTTTTTACTTCTAGGGACTTGTTCCTTCCTTGATCAGCGGCGTACTGAGCAGAGCGGAGGGCTTGAGCAAGTGGAGGAACAAGTGACACATGTCAGGCAGGGTGTTTACATGCGCTCACCTCTTCCTCTGGGTTGGGTTTCCAGGTACCATGACGCGCATCCCGCAAGAAACTCAGACACTGCCGTTTCATTAGTGAACTATGAAATTGAGAGTTGGGGTGTTTGGGTTTCTGAATGCAGGTTGAAAGGGGATGTGTGCTCCTGTGATGAAGCTATTCCCCGGCAGGATTAGAGGTCTGTGGAAGTCGTTACGTCTGGTTTAGTGTGACGTCCCCTGGGTTCTGCTGCTGAGAGTTAGTATCAACACCTCCATTGTTTATTTGGACCGCCACTGAACTCCGGGTCACTCAACCTCGATCACAACTAATCCTGGTGATGTGGTCTGAAGACACACACACACACGCACACACTCACGTTCATGCATAAATATACACCAGGGCCCGAGGAGGGAGCAGAGAGGTGGAAACTACCTCAGTTAGCCAATGAGAAGCAGCTGTTACGCCGCTGGATTTGCTTTCTCTCGAGTGTTTGTAATGTCAGCAGGAGGGACAGCATTGTTATCTTTACTGATTGTGGTTTAATCCCCACCTTGTGTGCAATTTAGCATTTTTACAGTCTGTTAAGTAGCAGAACAATTTAACAGACCTGTTTCTTCTTGATCAATAGTCAGTAATGTTATTCTCATTGCCCTAAAAGTGTCTTTTGTTCACCGATGTTTCTGAGCTCTGCAGAGGCCTGAGGATTGATGTACAACAGTGGTTGAAACAGAATCGGAGGGTTTGTGATCTGCTGAGCGCGAGCGAAAACAAAACATTGCTTCCGACTCTCGTGGCTCAGGGATAATTGAAAATAAACAGCCTTGTGTGTCGCAGTGCTGCTGCAGACTAAATACTAATTTGTGCTGCAGACAAAAGAAACTAACAGTGTCTCAAATTCTGCTTTTGTGCAACTCCCCTCTGATAAAAACTGCCCAAAGGATTAAACCCCAGCTGGATGTCATGATTTCTTCTCGAAGAGGCTTATTTGAATGTGTCCCACAGAGCACTTACTGTTTACTACTTGGGTACTCTTCATTGTGAGTCCATATCTCATTGTCTCACCACATTAGCATTAACTACTGCTGCTGAACTGGACTTCTCCGCGACAGTAAAGTGATCTGCACCTGCCTGGTACCTGGTTTGGCAGAGTAGAAACAAAAGAGCTTCTTGATTTTGATTGTGGAGGAGTTGAGTTATTTAAACAGTTGCCAGTTTTCCATCGATGTTCTAACGATGTGACTGTTCTGCTCCTGAACACCGTGTTTCTATTAAGTTAACTGGGAACGTACTGTAATTGTCCACATGATGAAAAATTAGCTTCATCGCTCAACATTAAAAACAACATAAACGATTAATGAGCACAAACTACATCAACAAACAATACAACCCCAAATTTGTCTGAAGGAGCCGTACGATCCATACAGCATACAACACCTATCATTAGGAATGTTTTTGGTCCTCATATCCGACAGATTTCCTGATTGTCACACATGCTAAAAATGCACCACATCCACTCTAGAAGTAGTGATGTTTATGTGCTGTCTATGCTGCATATCATGCTGCGGCTTGCACGTTCGATGCATCTTTGATAAGCCTTTACCCTGTTGCAATTTCATCGTCTGCTTTACTCAGAGGCAGATAATCAGGGGAACTAATACATACGTGAAGGTTGTTATGCACAAGGTTATTTTTATCCATCTGTATTTTACTGAGTGCCTGAGTTTGTGATGCTGACACCATCATAAAGTTTACTGTTAACACTGAATTAATGGACAAGGCTGCGTCGCATTGTGTTTTTGCTTTAAGCAGCTGAATGAATGAATGAATGTATCTTTTCTGCACATACACTTGAACTGTCATCCACAAATATATTATCACCATAAGACTAGCGGACATATTGAGTGGATTTGCATATTGTCAGATTTGCACCACGTATGATGCCTCCAGCACATGACATTTGTTTAATGTCTTGTTTTTGCCGACTACATGGCAGTTTCTGGCACATGTGTAAGCTTCAGACCAAATACTCCAAGTAAAATATTCATACATGTCTGCTTAAAACCACTGCAGAAACTGTCAGCTGATGATAAATGAGCCAGACTTCTGTTCTTATTTCTCTTTAATATCTTTGTATTTCTTATTAGTTGGCTTATAATGAAACAACTAAAGTCTGTTGCTGTCGGCAGCTGCATCTGTCCAGTTTCCCCACTAAGATGCTTATCTTATCTCCGATTCTCCGAATAAACAAAAGGTGATGAATGAGCTTGGTTTTTTGTTGTTTTTGTTGGTGGCAGCACAGACAGATGGGGAGAGCTTAACAAAAGAAAGATGTGTTTGAATTGCAGGCGTGCCGACATCTGTTTTTCTTGAGACTTTTTGTTTAGACAAATGTATTGAAAGTGAGCCGTGAATGTTGATGTTCAGAGTTTGTGTGAATCGTTGAATCGACATTGTTTTACAAAGATTTTCCAAATTCATTGAAACCAAAAAGAAAAGTTTGACAGATTACAGCTTTTTACATGAGATGACTGATACAGCTAGTAGCTGGTTAGCTCACCTGAGCTCAAAGACTGGAAACAGGGGGAACATTCAGCCTGGCTATTTCCAAAATTAACTAAATCCAACGCTCAAGCTCAGTACTTGAAACCAGTTCAGATACCTTGTTTGTTTAATAAGGCAAAGTGGTATAAATCCTCCAATCTAACTCGCTACCAGTGAGTAAAGGCTCATTTCCCAAAATTAATTGCCCGGTGGAGTTTGCCTGTAATCAAAGTTGACATTTGCTTTCATAGAAAATGCCATTATTCGAATCCTTGACACCTAAGAAGTATTTTAAATCCTGCATTGTTTACAACCCTGATTGCAAAGGGTCTTCGCTGTTCTCCTCAAAAGGCTGTAGGGAGGTAAATGTTCCCTGTCTACTGCTGCCAGCTGATTTTTAAATCCCCCGGCTGTGGGTCGACCACTTGACACGTCATCAGAACATCAAGCTCCTGCTCCGTGCCGCTGGCTTCTCCATTCACACAAGCCCTTTTCACACAGAGACTCTGCATTATCTCCGCAGCGACGGCTCGCCAATTCTCCGCATATGTTTGTTCACACAGAACCAAGCAGCTCCGGCGTAAAGTCGCACCAGTGTGTCAATTTATACAGCACTCAGGCGCTGCGGATCCAAAAGAGGCGTGGCGGTACACATCACGGCGTTGAGATCTGTGTGGTTTTTTTAACGTGTTTCCCCGGGTGTCCACCTGTTAATCTAAACATGTATCAGCTGACTGTTTATAATCATAAGGCTGCTGTTATTATGTGTTGTGATTGACACCATGCACCCTGGAAAGTGACAAAGTTACGTTTTCTGCTCTAAATTACATAATCTACTGCTGTAGTCCTGCACTGTCAGTTCAAAACACAGTCCGCCTGTCGAGTGTAACAGCTTGATCCAGGGTGTTGTGGTGGTGACAGGGCTCTGTAAAGATGGGGACACAACAGTTCTACCTCGTCAATGTCACCTCCCTGCGAGGGACATTAACCAGGAACAGCCTTAAATCCAAACTGGATCAGCAAGACTTGTATCCTGACTCCTGCTGCTCATAAACCAAACCCAATGCTGATTAAGTTATTTCTGCCACAGGCAATATGTGTCATGTGAAACCAGCCAGAAAATATTGCCCCTATAGCGCTACTAGTGGTCAAAAACGCCACAGGGCACCTTTAATATTACAACCCCGTACATGCAGCCCACCTCTTCGGGGCACACAAGAACAAAATTCTCCCCAGTCTGGTTTTTGTACTGTATACTATATGGTTCATCCAAAATTCATCCATTTTCTCTGCAGTTTGAAGAGGTACTGAGGCTGGATGAATAATAGGAAGAGGCAAAGCTAAAGCCAAATGTTTTCCACCTCAGTGACAGTTATGGAGAATTACAGTGATCCACCTGAACCTTGGGTCTGCTATTGTAATCTATGAGTGTTTGTCATGGAGATGAATGCTGATTGTATTGTCCTCCACAGTGAGCGCTAAACGATGTGATGATGACATGCAGCGTAAATCTGCCTCGGCTGTTATAGCGACAGAGTGGCGTCACGTGCGTGGCTTTTCGTGTGTGTGTGTGTGTGTTTTCCTCTTTGACATGCAGAGGGCAGCGCAGCAGTAATTAATGACTAGCTGCTAAATGGTGCTATGTGATCCTACATGGTAATGAGAAGGCATTGGTGCGGGGCCAGCCGTGACAATCAGCTCAGCAGGGAGAAAGCGTAGGGGACATCCGGCTTAACGCGGGCCTGAGGAGGACTGTTTGGGTATCAAGAGAATTATTGTGTGACTGTTTCACCGTTGGTCTATAAAAACACAATTTAGTCAGAGTGTCTCTCTGAGTCAGCAGGCTAGCGGGGGCATCATCTCTGTTGTTTCATGGCTGTACACTTTTTATTGTAGCTGTAGTTTAGGGTAATTGGAAGATCTGACACAGATTTATGTGAGACTTATGCAAATTCACACGCGAGAAAAAAATTAAATATCCCTTTAAAGCGGTGTGATATCATGGCAGAGCTCTCCGGCAGTCGCTGGAGCTGTGATGAAGTGAGATTGTTTTCTGCAGCTGGTTATTGTTTGAGATGCAGCATTGTGTCCGACCGGCTCATCTGGCAGAGAGGCTTCATTAAAATACGACTTATGGTCTTCGTGTCAGGGAAGCTTTTACTGTCATTGGTTTGTGCATTACAATATCCTCGCAGTGATAGTGATTGTGAGGGCATCATTTGTGTAACACGCTCCCGAAGAACTAATGAAGATGCTTTCGGCTTGTACTCTTCAGCAGAGCAGCACTCTGAAAATGTTAACTAATGCTGACACACGGTGTAATCAATCGATGTTATTACAAAGTTGTGTTGCCCTCACTTCACATTGAAGTGCACTCAGATTTGGTTGTTTCTTCCTGCAAGAAAAGAAATAAATTCAAGTTGGCCGTAGAAACTTGTCTGAACAAGTGTAAAGAGATCTTTAAAGAGGAATGTCGAAACACTGTCTTGAACTGCGATCAGCCCTCTCACCCGTAACTCATTTTGTGATGCAGTTTGAGAAAACGGGTGAATTTTTTGTAAAATCCTGCCAAATTAATCTATTTCTGGATCATGTGTTTCTGGACGTCATCTGTCATTGGTCAATGGGAAACATGAGGCAGGAAACATCTTCAGGCTTTTGAATATCTGTACTCGTAGTACATTAATACACAGGTCCTTCTCTTAATGAGTGTTGTTGAACTTGGACTTATGTCCCTTATACATTTTTGCTAAAATAATAATTTCATGATGTTCCCGCAGTTTCGTCTGTGGCCACTATATGAAACCACTGAGTTGTCTTCCCGGATGCTTGATTACATTCTCATGCAGCGGATCAACCAGAGAAGCAGACGGCTCATATCACATTCAAATGAAATGCTAATTAATCAGATCTACACGTCTTCACCCCCAATGCACCATGGGACTACAGTCTTGTTCTGTCTGTCTCGCTGTCTATCTCCTCTCCTCCTCTGTCAATGTCTATTAATGACTGTCTCGTTCCCCTTTTTTCTTGCCTTCATTTGTTGTCTGCATTTTTACTGTTTTCTTCTGCATTTCCTCGCTGCCATCCGAGCAGGTGCTCCTCAGGCTCGCCCATCAGCCTCTCAATCTTTCAATTTTCTGCCATGGTGAAAAGCACTTAAACTTATCGCTCCATCTGTTTATTACATGCCACCTCCACTACCTTCTCCACCCCCTTTTCCTTCTCTCCTCCTCTCCATCTGTGTATTTGTGTTCTCAACAACCTTTATATCCGTCAAACTCCGCCTGCTAGTGCCCTTTATGTCCTCTACCAACACCCCCCTGGGGTTTTTCTTTAACACTTTATGAATGCAAACTTTGAAAATAGGCTATTACTGTGGTTCTTAATTAAATGGAGCCATTATGAGCTTGTGAAACTCGTTAAGTTTCCACAAAACCAGGAGTGAGTTCAGAAAATGCTGGCGACTGGTTTGCAGCTTCCTGGAAGGCTGGTTGTCCGTTTGAAATTCTATTTAAACTCTTTCTGTTACGCTTGACCTGTAAATGAAAGTACTGGAAATGGTAGCCATATTTCTGCTAACGGGATTGATATCCACGGGGCTGTCAGCTAGAAAAGAAAAAGACTCCTTTTCCCTGAGGAGAAGGGGGCTAAGGGAATATCTGGAGTGAAAGTGTATTAGGCCTAACCTGCCAGCTCTCTCAGCTTGAAGCAGAGAGAAATATTAGTCTCTGTTGAGACGAGTGTGTGTTCACGTGTGTGTTTCATACTGACTGAAAGACTTTAGCTGCTGTTCAGATGTCGAGGAAGATAGAAACTGTTCACCACGGGTGGGGAGTTTCCCTCCATCAGTATGTAGTTACTTGTGTCATCGGGTGAAAAGCTTCTGTGTAATTATGATTTCTCTCTCCTTCACACTCTGGAGGTCTGAGGAGAAACGGGTTATTGATTCCTCTTGACATCAGCGCTAATTTCCTCTTTGGTGATCTGTTGAAATCACTTTGAGTGACGAGTCATTAGCAAAGTACGCCCTGCCTCTGGTAATACAGCTGCTTTCAAAGATGTAAGAGTTGAAGCGGCTACATTTTCTCATGATCTCGTCCTTTTTCTTCTTCTCTGCCACAGATCACATTCTTCATGCTCCTGTCTGCGGTGTGTGTGATGCTCAACCTGGCGGGCTCCATCCTCTCCTGCCAGAACGCTCAGCTAGTCAACTCCCTCGAAGACTGTCAGCTGGTGAGACCAACACATGCACTCTCCACCCCTGTGCTGCACAGTCGAAAAAGCATGGACGAAACGATGCCAATCTAAAGTCTCTCAGGCTGTCTTTTTTTTGAGAACTTTTCCTGTATCTCTCTGGCAGCGCAGTTGGTCGAAGTACAAAGGGTTTCTTGAATTGAATGTCTGAACCTGATGGATGCAATATGCCTCAGAAAACACACCCTTCTTCCCAGGAATAACTCAACGCCACACAGACTCTTCCCAGTCACATTATTGACTTTCCATGGTGCAGATTTACTTAAAGCTTGGAGCTAGCCAGTGCCTACCTCATAATGACAACAAAATCCATTAAGATCAGCTTTTATACATTTCACTGAACATTACCAAGGTGTCCCATCAACTGCCACTCCCATATACCAGTTATAGTATGTATCTGATATCACCGTGAAGCTATGTTAAGACAGCAGGCAAATTTGTATCTCAAATCAGGCAGAGTGTCCTCACTATTATTTGCAAGTGATCAGAACGGATTTTTGGGTCTAGACATCACCAACATATCTGCATGGGTTGCTGTGGTACTGACATAGGCATCAGTAATCCTGTATGCTGGTGATGTAAGTTTCCAATCAGCCTCCTCGCTCTCCAAACGTTCACGCTGTCAAGTCGCAGAGCAGACAGTTTATTTCAGCGTGACCCCACAGGTCTCTCTGGATTTGATGTTGTGTGTCGCGCTGCAAGTGACGCACTGACGCTGGAGCACTCTGGAGCAAGCTGCTGTAGCTGAGAGGGTCACATGCAGGACTCTCAGTCAGGAGATGGTGGTTTGAATCCTGTTTGCAACATTTTATTTTCAATTAACTTTAATCGTAAAATAACTTTACACTCAGTTCACATATTCTTTTCCCGTGTCTTTACAGTTTTCCGGTGGTGTTTGGTTAGCTTTTGGGAGCTACAATAATTGGATGGATTCAGAAACATGGTTTGGGTTAAAACGACTCTTTCACACCATTAGACATGTACTTTTTTCCCTGAGTCGCAAAGCTATATCAGATGATGCTTCCCATTACTTATGAAGAGTTCATTTTCAAACACGTAAAACCAAACTTACCTCAAAACCAGTTTGACTGATATTCCCTCAAGTGCAAAAAAGAAATGAATTGGGAAAATAAATCAAAATGGTTGTTTTTACAAACTAGTCCTTCATATATAATGAATAATATATATTAAAAAAATCCTTTATGTTGAAAATATGTGGACGTACAGTCCAAAAAATCTGCAACAAAAAATTTTTTTCCCGGTAATATTGTTTTTGATGGCATGTCTGAGCAGCCTAACACGATATGTATCATATCGGTAACAGATCATCAGTTACTCATGAAATGAGTCATAAGACCGTAAACAAAGACGAAAACAGCCAAAGGTCTGAAGTGTTTGTGGTTAATGAGTCGGATCACTTCAGAAACTTGTGTTGAATTGTTGTTGCAGTTTGGTTTAACTGTGAAGCCAGCAACTTTGAAGTCAGTGAGTAATAGGCATGTGCTCATTATTGTCTGCATGCGAGTCCACATTTAAATTCATGAAGGTCGGCACATGTCAGACAGCACTTCTGTTCTGAGCAGCCTGTAGAACTGAGTCAACATCAAAAAGTAAACTGAACTATTTGTCTGTTGGTGACTAATGGCTCATGATTATCACATCCATCTCTGCCAGAATCAAAGATAGCTAAAACACAGATAAACAACTTTGAAAGAGTACTTGAGCTCCACTCGATGATGTTTGGAGACTCAAAAGAGACGGTTTTAAAAAGAAGAAGCGTGGTCAAAATCATCCATCATCAAAGCAGCAGAGACCGAGACTTCGACTGATGCAGCTTTCACACGTACAGGCTCATTAAAGGGGCCGGTTTATTTCAGAAGAAGTGCTTGTTTGATGGGCGAAACTGCTTGTTCGATGTCTGAATGCAGGGGGAGGCTGCGTTCAAACACTTCGGTAACTTTCTGGAACAATTTGACATTCACAGCGACTTCACAGAACGACTGGGCGGTTGTGCTGAGGTGAGAGAGTTAGCAGGGTTTGAACCTCTCTATCAAGCTTTTTATTTATTCTTTACTCTTTCTGTCACTTTGCTTGTAGAATCAAGTGCAACGCCCTGGAAAGTGCTTCAAACGCCTTCATCCCGATATTTATAAGATATTAAATCTCGCCCCTCTGATGTGATTTGAAACAACTATAAACACTTTCACCTTTCTTTTCTCACATGAAACGACCGTTACTTTGAAGTACTCTTTCATCGTTGAGTGGAGTAGAAAACAACCATGTGCTTTGATTTCACAAGGTTATAATAGCCGGCGCAAATGTCAGAGACATTTACAGGTACATAAAGTTTAACCTTTCTTAACTTCACATTGTACCGCAGGGCAACTTTTGAGTTTTTGAGTAATTGTTTTTTGAGGTTCAATTCATGATGAATGGGAACATGTCACAGTGTCCTTATGTGTAAACTTTGTCCCCTCAGTTACAAAATGCAACCAATGCCTTTTTCCTTGTAAATGCCCCTGTATTTCAAACATTATAACCCTAATTTGAGACACATTTTAAATAAGACCTGTTAAGCTTTTTCCTTTTTTCCTTTCCTTCAGTGTGTTTTATATTCTTGTTCATGCAAAAGGTCTTGAAAGTTAGAAAGCCCAAGCTCGGTGCCAATGGGAGCTCCTCTCTCCCACAGAAAACACTGCTCCAGAAACGCCTCGTTAGTAGTCCCGCCTTTAATTGTGTGACCTTGTGACATCACCATGTCACACGTTTGCATAATTTATGTCTGTATTCACGGTAGACGTGAAGCTAACTGGAGGCTAAAAACACAACAGAGCTGATGGGAGACACGGTGAGCGGCTCAGGCGTGTGTGAGCTGACCAATCAGAGCCGACCCAGGTACTCTGGAGGGGGGCCTTAAGGAGACAGGAGCTAAAACAGAGCGTTTCAGACAGAGGGGGAATACAGTGCTGCAGCACAGGACAGTATGAGAAAACGGATGTCTTTTTTATGCATTTAAGCATGTAAACCTGTTGTACTAGTAACCCAAAATAGAATTAGGAACCTGAAAATGAGCATAATATGTTTCCTTTAACTCTTCTAGCCAAAATCAATATAACTCCTGATGACACGAGGGTTGTTGTCTTAGACGTAACAGAGCTCCTCTCGACCGAAAAGGACATTACGCAACTGTTTTCACAAGTTGAGTTGATGCAATTGTGGAACTCATTGCTCTAACTGAAGCTTGAAACTGTTTTTCTCAAGTGCTTTCCATGAGATAGTTACATGCTCTCTACACTGGCATTTTCAGCAGCAGTATTAACATCCTGAAAAATAGGAGAATCCAGCACACTTCAAAAATAAGTGTATTAAGCGTTTCCTCCTTGCAGCTGGTGATCAGAGGTAGTTGGACACAGAACACTCGGTCTTCACATTTTCATAATGAGATGCTAAGCTGATTTTTTAAGCTGAATTTATATTGCCAGAGGTTTCTATCTTTTTCATGACTGAAGAAGTCCCTTGTGATTCATCCAGTACCCAACCCACTAACCCGAACACTTCCACATTAGAAGCAGCTTTTCTCCCCACGCACGTGGGACCAGCCGAGCAGACCAACTTGCTTTATGCGGCTCCCCAGAGAGCCTCCCCCAGTCGTGACTGAAACGTTGGCGTTCCTCATCTCCTCTCCCCAATGTAATTAACCCATACTTGTTGGGTTCATGTCCTGCTTTCTCTCAATCTGGGACACATAGCAGAGGTATACTCTACCTCGATCCCTCCCTTGGAAGCTCCTCATGTCTCACAGCCTCTCTTCTTTTGTTGTACACTTACCATCAGCCATGTACATCTATTCGAATGTAACTCCTCACCGTGTCTCTTAAAAATATAGTTTACGTCAGCAATAAATGTTTCTATTTAGGACAATGCATCAGTACACCAAGCTCAGGTCTGATCTGTGCGTGTGTCTTTGTGTCTGTGTGTGTGCGTGATGTGCGTGTGTTTTTTTTGTGTACGTGGCGTGCATGCATGAGTGTGGATGTGTGTTCCCCCCTCCTCCCCCCCAGCTCAAGTTTGACAGCGATGGAGTGTGTGTGTGCTGTGAGCTCCAACAGCAGAGTTCGAGCTGCAACAACCTGGGAGAGACGCTGAAACTGAACCCACTGAGGGACTGCAACACCATACGCCTCCGTCTCAAGGTGAGTGGGAGGAAGCATGTATTTGTGTTTTGAGGATAGAAGTTGGACTTAAGTTCAGGCTGCAGCTAAATTGGAATAATTTGTCAGATCCAGTCTTCAGAACTCTGACTTCTGTTACTGGTAGATGGTGCGACGTGGTGACCCATATGTTCTGATCCCGAGAAAACAGCAGAGATGCCTCCTCTTGCTTTTTAGATCGCAGCAATATTTCATCGCTGTTCAAAAAGTTTCTGTTGTGGTAGACGTTGACTCATGCAGCCATGTTTCATGCTGCCGTCACTGCTGGTTTTAAACTCGCTCGCCAAGCGTGTGTTTCAAATCCATTAGAGAGCCAAGACTGAGAGACAACTTCAGAATATTAGTTAACACAATTTACTGGCAGATTTTAACTTTCTGTCTTCTTAAACAAGCTACAGGCATGGCTCTACCTTAATTGGTCGGTGGACCCACTTCTTTGGTCCCTACTGAAATATCTCAACAAGTATTAGATTGCCATCAAATTTTGTACAGACATATGAAAAGTCCAATGACTTTGGTTATCCCCTTACTTTGTCTTCAGCCCTACCATGAAGCTGACTGCTGTTTCTCTGTTAAATATCTCAAAAACTATATGGTGGATTGTCGTGAACATTGGGGCCGACACTCATGTCAAACATGGGCAAGTTTGCTAAGTTGGCCTGTATTTCTACGTTTGTATCTTGAAAACTATAAAACCATTTAACTATAATGATTTTTCTCTACTGGAAATGACATCCAATATAGCCATCAGCAAGTAGAGATGGTGTGTTTTCTTACCGGAAACTTTCAGCTCCCTGGCAGCCAGCACCTTATTGAAGGTTTAGTAGCAACAGGAGATGAACTAGATATCTCATTTCAACCTCATGCATCAACTCTTCCTCATCCACGATGCTCTTTCAACTCGAGTGAAAGTAATGAAAATCGAAATAAGGTGGCACGCTCAAAACAGTGCTTCGTGCCGCGCTGCATCGCTCGCAGCCAGTTAGGATAATCCAACAGGAAACAATGAAATCAAGCTGATTTTTTGCAGTTAAAACACGGTGTCTGGATGAATTTCATCTCGTCATAAGGTCAAATTCTACGTTTGTCCAATTACGAGCAAACACCTACAAAACATGGCATTCCCTCGACCCCCAGCTGCGCTTTGTTTATAGTACTAATTAGCAAATGTTAGCATCCTGTTAGGAGTTGGGCTCAAACAAAGGTCACCTTGAAAGCCTTTTATTTGGTCAATCTACAGATTAACATGGAAACCATGAGCTAATCATGGGGTGCGTGTAAAAGTGGATATGTGGATAACTGGAGTGTCCGCGGTGTGTGGTGTGATGAGAGAGAGAACCAAAGCATGGTCAGCAGCCATCTTAACACAGATGAGCCAGACAGTACAGGTGTGCCACATCTCCTCTGGTGACCCTGGTCTTCACTCCGCCTGTAGGCATCCTCGGACATAACCTGACACAACCTGACATGAGTAAAAAAGACACACACCACTCAAACAGAGGACAAAGTAGATGGTTAACATAGTAAACACTGTACCTGCTTCACATCAGCATGTCAGATTTGTCGTCCTGACGTGCCTACAGCCTCAGAGAGCTGCTAGCACGGCTACAGACTCGAGCAGACTAGTCCTCTATCATCTCCAACAAGAATGAAAACCATTAACTTGAGTAACAGTCAGCAGTCATTAAAGAATAATTATCTTTAAATTGCTAAAATCATCACGTCTAAACTGATGTCGCCCGGTTTCCTCTCTCGCTGTGTAACATAACCCATGTGAGAACAGTCAAACGACGCAGAAAACACAGAAAAAAAAGAGAAAGTGTTCGGTCTCAGATTAATTGGGCAGGAAGTGCAGAATGGCAACAGCATTTGTCTTTCCCCAAGAGGCAGACCTCTTAGTATGCAGTGTGTATCTAGCCCGGGCTGGCTGTAGTTTGCGAGTGCATGATCTCCGTAGATTATCTTGACTCAGAGTGTCAGCAGGAATGATGTACAGCCTGTGCTACTGTGCCTTTATTGGATAACGACAATCATATCCATTCATTTTATGTCCCTGATTGATTATAAAACATTGATAACCAAATAAAAGACTTCGCCGGATGAAGCATGCTCATGAAAGGAGGAAAGATCAAGCACATTTGTCATTTTGATCATGGCTCATTAAAAGAGATATGGGAATTGGTGCTGTAAACCTTTATTAAGAGCCAAAGTGGTCAGATGTGTTGAATTATGTCTAAGAGGAAGCTGTCACGCCCGGGTCTCCAGAGTCCTCGGCCATTTCAGATGGCTGTTAGGCTGTCGCTGGTCCTAATGAACTCATGATGCAGCGGCACATATAACGTCTCCATCGCTGAAGCACCAGACGCAGTAATAGACCACCTCGAGATCTTATTCACACTTTTAGGTAAAAAGTTTTGTTTTTAGCAAGCAATCAGCTCTTTCCTGGTTGCCGCCGATGTGTGCCTTCACTCCTTGCAGACACATTTAATTTCCATCCCGTTTCTCTCTTCATTTCAATGCGCACTGCCTGGGGGTGTAAACTATCACTGAGAGGGAAGATTCAGATAATTTGCGATTTCCTGTATAACCTTGCTGTGTAACTCACTAACCTGATTGGCTTGAGGCGAGGTATCTTCTGGAGGTTAAATATCTGGTGAACAGGCATGTTAAACAGTTTCCTTGGAGGTGTTATTACATTTCTTCTTGCCTGATTTATTATGTCATTATGTACGTCGTCGTCACGAGGGAAATCAGAGAAATGCACCGTCTCACATCTGCACGACAGATGCATTCCCGTAACAGTAGTGAGCTCAGATGAAGCCATCATAAATACTTCTTGTCTCACTTTCAGTTTGACTTTGTGAACAGTTGCACACAGGTTGGTTTCTGTGTACTGCTGTGTGCAGTAATCTCAGACTTAACTCAGGAATGAGTCCTCACACTCTAACCTGCACAGCTGGATGGATAAATGATCGACTGTGAGCAAATTTCAGCCAGGCAGCTCCCATGGAAAGTATTCATTATGTGTATGTAGTAAATGCACAGCGTTGATGTTTGGAGTCTAGTTCCTGATTTCTTCACTCCATCTAGTCACTTGTTATAAATCAATCGCTCCCTGTAGTTTTTGTGGAGTGTTTGGCATGTTTTGCTCCATCATCCCACATCAGAAGCTGTTCTGCCGATTGATTTTATTGAATTTGTGTGAAAAAATGTCTCACTGGTTGTTCAGCCTTGAGAATCTCTGATTCCCTCCATTTCACTGCATTTTCTGCTTATTTTTCTCCTCTGCCTCGTCCACACAGACTGACAATATCTGTCAACAGCGAAGCAAGGACACACAAATAAATAATAGATAAGTTAAATTTTCAATGTCATTTCATGACAATACTGTGCTTATATTTAAGACAGGTTAAGGCAGAGAAACCACTTGGTTAGGGTGAGGAAAAGATCATTTTTTGGCTTATCTGGCTGGAAAATGTCCCAACATCTCGTTAAAAATATTGACGTTTGCTGCCACAACCATGGCTGGAAAATGTCCGGTATCCCATTTAAAATGTCCGGCAGTTTCATGCTTACAAATGATGAAGCACAGCGGTCTCTCGCTTGGCAGCTATCTCGCCATCACCATCTCCTCCTCCTGCTGACTTCAGAGTCAGTCTATACACATGCAATCTGAACGTGATGTGACGTGTTGTGTAGAGATACACAGATGAAATGTACAAATTTAACATATCCGTGGTTCACAGAAACAAACAATGCCAGCATTGTACTGTGCTTGATCCACCTGGACATCAGAACAACATTTTTCCAGCTCCAGGCTGTGAAGAAAAAGCATCATTTTTGCATATACTGTGATTGGACTATTTAAGTTCTGTAGGTATTAAGTGAAATTGTATGTATCAGAAAAACTTTTCCTTTACTCTTCATTTAATGCTTTATAGGGAGTGGCATCACAGAGCTACAACATCTGCTGCTTCCTGTCATTGGAAGTGAGAAAATCTCTGAAGGGCTTTGCCAACAGTCTGTGCTGACCCCCTCGAAACTGCCGCAGGGCTTCCTGAGGGAAGTTTTGGCTTTTCTGTCAGATGCTGTAAAGAGCTGCTTGGGGATGCCAAAGAGAGCGGAGATGAGTACAGAGACCTGCACCGAGACTATCAACAGAAACTCAGGAGGAAAAAAAAGGGTGCTGCCCTCTGCTTCTCTGAGCCTGTCGTACTTTAAGAAGCTGGAAGGAGCAGCTAGTGTGCAGTTTGTAGAACTTCACGGTTCGAGAGGCCAATTAAATCCTTTGCCCAGAGTGTTACACAATCTGCCTCTTTCAGGTTGTGGTCCGACTTGGCAGCAGGTGTCACTTCCCCGCCTGGTGCCACTATACTGTAGCATTCTTAACAGCAAAGGAGGAGTCATATAACAGGTACTTGACGTAATGTTGACCATTTTTCAAAGCACGACAGAGAATTTGAGTTTTATCACTTTGTTTCTCTTATCTTTAAGGCTTAACTGCGGTATAAAAAATGACTTGCAGAGGCCTGGGACTTTGGGTGAGGTATTTCATTACAGTTAACATCATAACTGCTTTTATTGGGACATTATGAATCTTTTATTGTGATCAACGTTATGTTGTAATTGCCTGGTAGTAAACGTGTCTGCGCATATTGATTTGTCCATGTTGGATTTCTATTCTTAAGTAGATTTCAAGCTCCCACTCGTCAGTTTCACCAAAGGCAATGATTTGATTTTATCAATATAAACCTGGCAATCAAGTGGCATAACTCTTCTCCAGCAGAAGATGATTCATTCCCTTCATTTTCCCCAGATGTTGTGTCTTTACTATACTGCAATTCCCACTAAGCTAAAAGTAGTTACAATCTCCTTTCACTACTTCTTTTTAATGGCTGGTTGTGATTTTCTGTTTAAAAATGTCCCCCAGACTTTCCTCCTACACAAAACATGTTCCAAAACCGTTCGCTTCCAAGGCAAACATGTATTAGATGTATTTTATAATTGGCACTGCTCTACTTCAGCTTCACTGGTTCCAACTCATCTCTTCTTTAACTTCCAGCTCACACAGACTTGATCTCTGGCAGCTAGTTACTGGACATCAAACATGTTTGAAAAACAGCTGCAGGGCTGAACGTCTCAGATGCCAACTTGATCCATTTTATGTATCACAGACTTCAAAAGGAATGGAAGTGCGTAATGGGATCTGGTTGGCAAAAAAAAAGTCAGCGCTTGCTTCGCATGAGGCTTCTGTATAAAGTCAACAAGTCTGACAACAACCTGCTTCCTGGTTGATCTGCGAGGGAGCGGCGGCTGTCTTCTCCGCAGATGATCAGCAGACTAATACAAGTGGGGTTTTGTAATGTCGCTGGTAATCATGTGCCTCCTGAATCTGGTGAATAATCTGTGCGACAGGCTGGAAAACACTTGGTGTGGCAACTGGGGAGCTTCATTCATGAGCCTGTGTCCACAAAACAAAAAAGAGGTGCGGTGAGGTTTTGATTCCTCGGCTGAAAGCCTCTCCTGTTCGTGTCTTTGAGGAACATTTCACAGATATTTTGGGGGGGCAGCGTATTTTTCAGCCAGCACTGTGAATGCTGGTGTCATTTTGTTTTTGAGCGCCTGTGAGCGTGTATAGTAGTTTTCTGTTTTGTAGATGGAGAATTTGGGAGGCGATTTGTTTCACTTCCTTATGTTTTGCCGTTTTGTGCCGTTTTTTGACAGTCTCACGCTCTTTGATAACAATAGTTATGAAATGAAAACAAAAAGAAACCGATGAACTTTATAAAGAAAATGAACAGCATATATGTTGTGATTATGTTCAAACATCAGAAGCCACTTTCTCACCAGATTAGCTGTGGTTCTTGGGCTGATTTTCGTTCAGATGATGGCTACGGTCACACATACGCCAATATTCGCCTCAACATTTGAATCCCGTGATTCACACCAGAACAGTGTTGTGGTATCACTGATCCTGTGCTCTTCTTCAGGACATTAATTCATCTAATACCGTAGCTTCATTTGTTAGATCACACAAAACTCTCACTTAAAGATGAGAAGAATAGCCCAAACAGCAGCATTGATGGGACTGCAGTCATCAGTCTTTTCTCTGATTCAGGACGCTTGGCTTGTATTTCACCAGCATGCACATTTATTTCTGCTGACAGATTCAATACCGGCTCGTCCTCTCTCTCTGTTCACTGCATTGCCAGAGTGTGAATGTGTATACAGTGTGCCAGTGCTAAACCTTGGATGTTTATGAGGTTGTTTGCTGGGCTTGCACAGACATAATATTTCTTTTTATCAGCATTTAACCTTTTCAAATGTATTGTAGAAATGTTACCACTGCAGACTCTTCTGGGTGGAGGTATCTGTAGAAGTGTCTCACTGCAGTAACATCCTGCCGTGCTCTGCTAAACTTGGTTACCTTACCGGTGACGTCAGCGCTGTTTGTGTCGCCTTCTTTTCTTTCTTTGTTTTCTCCTCTTTTTGTTCTTATAACACTCATCTTTAATGATCATAATATGAACTCTCCTCTCCTCCTCTGTCCTCTCCTCACCTTTTCTCCCCACCTTTGTCATTTTCTCATATTCTTCCTCCTCCTTCCATCTTTTGTTCCCCGCTCCTCTAACAGTCTCCCCCTCTCCCCCTCTCTCCTTTAGGAGTTGCTGTTCAGCGTGTGTGCCCTTAACGTCATCTCCACCATTGTGTGTGCTCTGGCCACTGCCATGTGCTGTATGCAGATGGTCTCAACTGATGTGCTGCAGATGGTGAGCGCGATGGAACAACAATAACTGACTTTATTTGCTTTTCAGTGACCAAAAAACCCAATTTCTCAGTCTGAAATGACTACCATCGGGTTAGATAAAGACCTGCTGCTCAGGAATTATGTGCCAACCTTTACCCGGTCTGAGATAGAGGAGAATAATGTTTGTATTTTTGGTTGAATCATCCTGCTTTGTAAACACACACAGTGAAGGTCAATTGCCACAGGACCTCTCCCCGTCTTCTGCTTCTCAAAAATATGTTGGATTTGAAGAAAACAGCTTCACATCTCATTGGAGTTTTTCCTCAAAGATACACCATCCTCAGCCTGACCCGCTTTTGTCTCCTTATGTGGAACAATGAGACTATTACCAACAGCTAAATGCTTTCAGTCATGAGGGAAATTAACATGGCCAGGCTCCCTCTGTGTTTCACACCAACAATAGTTATTTCATGCCTCTAAACACATCAACAACTGGAAAGGTATGGAGCAATACTGCCAACACGATGCCAGATAGGAAATAGCTTTGCAGTAATACTTGATGCAGGAAGCATTTACACATTTTATGGACTGTGCTGTGAGTGGTGTGCTTGATGAAACAAGTCTGGATATTAAAACTGGCGCTCTGGGCTGAATGCGAAGCTTGGTTTGAGAACAGGTTACAGTGGCAGGACCTCAGCAGTAATTCATTTTGTTGCAAGTGGAATAAATTAAGTTGAACGCAGAGTGAAAATAGAAATATTACTTTAGTTTCATCTCCACTGAGTCATGAGTCAACAAAGTTTCACTCGTAAATCCAAGATGACCAGATGACTGCTGCAGATGATGATATGAGCTTTGGCTTTTCTTAACTCTCTTATATTTGAGTCAACTGGAAAAGTTCAACTTCTGAACCCTTTCATGCATCTTTTCCACGGCAGTGGAAAGACATTTAGAAGTCATTTTTAAACATTTAAGCTGGAGCACCAGGTCCCACCCGCCAGGTGGGGGAAGCTAAAGCCATGTTCTGGCATCAAATTCAAAATGGCAGAGAAAAGAGGAGATGCTTCTTCAAGTACCTCTGGAATAACTGTTAAATCCTCTTATTCTGAGAAAACCAGTCAGTTAAAATGTATTTCCAAACTAAATAAGATATTAGAAATACCCTGTCTACTCCAGTGGACCTTTAATCAATCAATCAAACTTTATTTATATAGCACCGTTCAAATAAATCAAAATGCTTTTCAAAGTGTTTTTTAAGTGATTGAAAAAAGATGTGATAATAAGAAAAGACTAATGCACACCAACTGCAATAAAATGTGCCATTAATACTAAACAATAAAAACAAATAATGCTGCAGGGCATCTTCAGATCCACCTCATTTTGTATGTTTTATTTAAAAGCATGATATAATTTACTCTTGAATAGTTTTAACTAAATAGCAATAATAAAGTTGTACAAGAAAAACATTATTAAAATCCACATAAAGGTATTTCTAACATCTCATTCAGTTGATCATGAATGAAAAAGGAGATACCATGCCAGTGTTGTGTTCCAACTGCCCCGGTTAGCAGACAAAAAAAGTCAATACAG
Source organism: Pagrus pagrus (assembly GCF_965226575.1). Taxonomy (NCBI): domain Eukaryota; kingdom Metazoa; phylum Chordata; class Actinopteri; order Spariformes; family Sparidae; genus Pagrus; species Pagrus pagrus. The sequence continues at coordinate 21,125,882 of NC_140185.1, read as the reverse complement.
CCTATGTTTAAACAGCAGTAACTACATAAATGAACACTGCTCTGACCTCTGGGACAGGACCATAAGAGTTAGATGATTAAGAAAGCAAAAATAAGTTCATCTGAAGCCGTTTGAATTATACTGCAGTTAGATATGACACATCATTCTCAGGTTGGCATTAGGACTTAATTCACAGTGGTCCCTGCTTCAGTGGCCCACTTTCAGATTATCAGATATTATTCTCGGACTATCTCACTGTCTGGACCTGTAGATATAAATGCTCTTAATTTTTGGAATTGGGGGCAGGTGTATAGCACCTTTTAACAAAAAGGTAATTCAACGTGCTCGACTTTATTAAGATAAACAGATAGAAAAGACAACATAAAAAGACACATGTAGGATTTTATAAAGGGTGGAAGAACACAGGACATGAAAATATGTTGAAAAAGAATGAGAGAAATCAAACAGAACGAAATAAAAGGACAAAAGCACTGTGTCTTATCTCCAGCAGCTTCATATAGTTTCAGAGAGTGGCCTCGTTTCCCATTTACCACACGGGGTGTTAACCTTTTATTTAGCTCAGTAAATTTAGCCAAGTCAATAGCAGCCGTGGCAGCCTGGAGATTAAAAAGCAGGCTGGCTGGGACTGGAAAGTTGTCCCACTTAGAAAAGTCTGAGTGAGGAAAGCCTTGAAGAACTACTGGACGAGGTACCTCTGAGCAAGGCACTCGACCCGCCGCAGCGAAGCCTCTTCAGTGACCAACAGCACTGATATGAATACATGTTACAGCTTGAAATAACAGCCTAGAGGTGTTCTGAGAAGACTAAATTTGCTCGGGCACGTCTCCCTGGGTAAATTATGATGAATAAACAGCTACACACCGCGTGTACTAACGGCCTGATAACGACTGTGTTTGTGCTGTGTTTCAGTTTATGCCGCACAGAGCGCGAGCCCTAAATGCTGACTGCATGACCCCCCATGGCACCATCCTCCACCAAACACTGGACTTTGATGAGTTTATCCCTCCCATCCCCCCACCGCCGTACTACCCCCCAGAGTACACCTGCACCCCCTCAATGGATGGACAGAGGTGAGAGGCACAACACTTAACTCATCAGCATCACATCTTTGCTCACCGCTACTAATGCATCATCTGGGATATGTGGATACTTTCAGGGAATACACGAGAGACAGTGTTATTCGCTAATTTGCTAAAGAAATATATAGTTACAGATTAAAATACCTTGTATTGTAGCCCAAAAGACTTTGGAAATCCACTATTTGATGAATTTTTAATGACATTTCAGAGGAAAAGCCACAACTTTTGTTGTTGCTGCTTATTACAGTATAATGCAAAATGATACAGTTCAGCTCTGTTGTCTAGCATGTTGTATATTCAGCCTGTTATCAAGCTTGTAATTCCCCTATAGTCTCTTCAGGCTGCTCTATGTGCCTTTATGCTGTCGTCACTGTTGCTGCTGTCACAATAATGCTGGCAAGTTATTATCAATAATTAAATCAGGGCCATTGTAGTTTTTATTAATGCTGTTATGATAACAGTAATGATATATTATTATTGCTGTTATTTATTTTATTATTATTCTTATTGTATCTTCGGCTAATGTCCTTTCCTCTCTTGTGTTTGTCGTCTCCTCTTGTTTCATTTTTGTTTTCTTCTGTGTGCTGTAAAGCACTTTGGATCGATTGTTTTATAAATAAAGTTGAGTTGAGTATATTTTCATGTCGAAGGATAAGTTGACGCAAAAATGATAATTCGGTCATTATATCACTCCCATGCCGATGGAAAGTCAGGTCATTTTCGTAGTCAAGAAAACTTTTCTGGAGCTTCGCAGCAGAACAGCGTTGCAGCATGCTCCTGAACAACAATTATAATAATGACTGAATTTTTATTTTTGGCTGAACATGTCCTTTAATGACTAATGATGATGAATATCTGTGAGCACAGCCAAGCAACTATCAACAATCAATTATATGCAAACTGCAGTGCAAGAAAATCATAATATTGATCATGTTAAGTGAAGTTTGGTGAGTGCGAGACAGATCAAAGCGCTACATGTTCTCCTTAAAACTACATTGTATCTGATATTTTTATTTTTGTTAAATACATTTAGGGAACTTACTGAAAGATCGGTGACCTACCTCACAGTTTTCTGCAATATGTTTTAAAAATAGAAGTCTGCCGGTAGCTGCAAGAGATCAGTAGATCGGGATGCTGTGCCTGCCTCCGTGCCGTCTCCTTGAACTGCACATATTCCTGCAATTGGGATGAGTGGGAACTGACAGTCAGACTTGAGCTTGTATTCCAGCTTTTAGAGGCGCATCGACCAAAGAAAAGAAACAAGACTTGGAGGAGCTGAAAGTATGAGGACTGTTGAGGATGTTTTTATTCGATCCTTCAACCAGATGTTGAATATACTGATGCCAAAAGTAACATTCGCATCCAAAGACAAATCCACATCCATCATACTAAGCAGTAGTGGCATGTGTCTGTTTGACTGTGACCATCACATGTGGTATTATCATCGACGGTCAGCTCAGAGCTTTTCCCTTTCGTTAAGCAGCTGTGGCAGCCCTGTTCTCAGCTGCTGTGAAAAGATCGGCTGACCCCTCCCTCATCGCTCCCTCCATTTTCTTGCCAGAGAGAGTGCTGCTGATTTAGCCATTTGGCAGGAAGCCACATCTGTTTGTCAATTACGCCATAAATATATACAAGGCAGAGGAAGCATTTATGGCGTCCACGCCCGGGGCCAGGGATGTGTCATGACATCATCATGCCTCGGATGATTGGTGGAAACTCTCAGGCTGTATTTCATGCTCCGCCACTTTAGAGGAGAATGGGGTTGTAATTAAAAGATATGACCGCACGCATGGCTGCTTATTCTTAATTGGCACCATATGAAACAGTGGAGGTGCACGTGGAATAACACTCTACTCATACATATCGTCTGGAGTGGAGTGTCGGAGACAAGACGATACTTTTCATGCCTTCTTTCCTAATGTTATTAAAGGAAAATATATTGTATTTTTGACTCAGATATGATGGAGTCTGTGACTGGCTCAGTGGAGTATCCGCTTTTTCTATTAGATGTTTGGATTTTTTTGTTTTTTGATTCATTGAAACTTGTATGTTATGTCCCTGACAGAGGCCTGCACCTGGACTTCCCCCATTCTCCCTTCAGTGCCATCTATGGGGTACCCATCAACAGCCCGGGGACTCTGTACCCGACTGACCTGCCTCCTCCGTATGAGTCTGTGGTGGGTCAGACTCCTGCCAGCCAGGTGAGAAGAATCAGCGGGATCTGACTTTAAAACAACAGTTTCCACATGCCTTCTCTATGGACATCTGGGCGTTGACATTACATTAATTTCTTGAGACAGGAAGAGAGCAGGTCATACATAGATTTTATGATTATGTGCAGTAGAAGTAATAATACTAAGAGTCTACAACCATGCCAGCAGCTTTTGTTGTGGTGATTTTCCTTCTTCCTTTGATCGGCCTTCAGTAACTTTAAATAAATAACCACTGTGGAAGCCCTGAGCAGCTTTCAGCAGCAGACTCTTACACCCACTGCGTAAGAAGGAGCGCTACCGCAGATCATTTATCCCCACAGCCATCAGACTGTTCAACTCAAGCACTACATGAACAGTCACTTTCCACCCACTTGTTTGCTTTTGTAAATATCTTATTGTTTTTTTGTAGATATCTTGTTTTTTCTATTTAAAATTTAACATTTCTATGCATATTTTTCTGATTCTACTTGTACTGTTGTAACGTGTGAATCTCCCCGTTGTGGGTTAAATAAAGACAATCTTAGATTATCTTATCTTATCTAACAAGCTCGTAGGAACCAAACTGACCACGTCATCAAGTAGTTTATTATTGGGAATGCAGAAAAGTGCAGGAACATTTTACAGGTCCACAAATTTCCTGGTAAATATATCAAATAATTAACACATTTTTAAATGTCAATGTCAATATTGAGCTCAAAATTAACAACAGCTTATTGGAAAATAGCAGAATATTATTATTTAATAATGTTGGGGTTATTTTCAATAAATGTTGAGGTGATTATTGTGGTCATTGGGGGGTAATGTTTAGTTTTGCAGGTATTTGGTCACAAATCAAAGCAATGGAGAAGTTTTGATGAGATGGCCTTAAAAACAGGTGATTTTAAGGTTAAGCCCGAGTTACTTTAAAGTCTTAAATGTGAAGATTATATTATAGACCACAGGTTTTCAAATTAAACCAACTGTACCCATTTGTCAGAAGTTCCTCTCTAAGCGGTTTGCATTTCTTTTCACCTGTGTCAAAAGGGAATTGCTTCCGTGTTTGATGCTGTTTTTGTGTCTTTATGTTGAGATGTTGCGTCCAAAAGGCAAAAAAAAAAAAAATCACAGCAGCATCGTCAGACTCACTGTGGCGGTCTCCCTTTACTGTCACGTCGAGCTGATCGGAGCTTTTTTCTCAGGCTAAGGCTTCGCTGCATCTCTTTGTTCAAAGCTAAAAATAACTTTATAATGTGCAAGCAAATCCTTTTATCTTCCGTTATATTCTCAGCATCATTTAACACCTTGGGCTTTTCATCCATTATTTCCATTATACATGTTAAATCCATAGTCTTCTTTATATCCACTCTGAACAGCGACCTTCAGATTGCAAACAGCTGAAGGTTTTCTCACTAATTGATTAGCAGCTGTAAATAACATGATGGAAGCCGGCATTGATCGATGGACTGGCTGAGAGAACAGTCAGAGGCCTGAAGAAACTCAGCCGGCGACCCTGCACGATGTGATATGAACATGTATATACCTTTAAAAGCACATTAGTAGCTCAAATTACCGTTCTTAGTCACCTTTAAATTATTGTTTTCTCCTCCCCTACACCTGCCGTTCAAGCTGAGAGATGTTTATGAGCGTGTTGTGGTCTTATAGAGCCCTCTACAGACCAAACTGTGGTGTTGAAGGATTAGAGGCACACAGCAGCTTTAATGCAGCACTTCTTTAACTGCTTAATTCGCCTTATTCAAACAGTCCTCTACCCCTCTGCTAATACTTGTCTCTTTACAGGTCACCACCAGCATAGAGCAACAGGCCACTGAGTCCAGTCTGTGTGAGAGAAACACTACTGCAGGACTCAGCACTCAGGGTAAAGATAATCGGAGCGAGAGCTGCAACGATCGATTAGTTAGTTTTCATTAAACACTGGCAGAAACATAAAGAGATGTCCTGCCTTTTTTCTGTTTTATATCGTATTAAACTGAAAATCTTTTGGTTTTAGACTGTCACGTCATGACTTTAGACAAAACATGACATTTAAAGACTTTACTCTTAATTTTAAAAATTGGATAGACAATTTGTAATATTTTCTGACCAATGATAAAACGATAAAACTGGAAGATTCGTCGATAATGAAAGTAATTTTAAGTTGTAGCCGTGGCATCCTTCTGATGATACTCTTTCCCTATTGTCAGCCTCAGTGGACAGTGCGTCACTGATGGTGTCCGAGGTGGCTGATCAGGACCAGACTTGCTCCTCAGAGGACTTGTGCTCCCTGGAGGTCCAGGGCTCTGACTCCTCTCCCTATGGCACGCCCCACACAGCCCCCATCGATGGAAGCTGCACCAGCCTGGAACTTTGTACACGCCGCCGTGGCCTGCCTAACACTGACGCTCGGCCCAGTGATACAGGATACAGCGAGTCCTCGCACACCCAGGAGTCTCTGGAACGCTCTCCGGACTGGTCCTCAGAAAACTATAGCAATCTGGACCAGGAGGACTCCACGGACAACATACATCCATGCGAGGAACTCAGGGCTTCGATGCACATATGTGACGAGCTCGCATCAGCCAAACATTTACCAGAGGAGCCGCCTAAAGCAGCAACACACTCCCTCATTAAGGCACGAATGATGAGCCGGAAGCTCACTCTCCCAGTCACTCTCCCCCCGCCGCCTCAGCCTTGCTCCCCCACCTCTGTGGCCTCCTCTGGTGGAACTTCAGCCATCAGCCCTTTGGCTCCTTCTCCTTCCCCTTCCCCTCCCAGCAGGCCACGCGGCCCCAGGCTGTGCTTCAGCGTTTGGTCACCCTCCTCCGCATCGCATCCCACCTCTACCTCAGCCCAAAGTGGCTGCTCGCCCTCAGAAAGGCCACGGGGCCTCCGAGCAGCCAGGAGGTACCGCAAACTGGCACGCATTGTCCGCTCCACCAGTGACCCGATCTCCTGCTCCTCTACGACAGGAAGTGAGTGTTACACAAGACTTGTACTGCCACTTAAACACTAGGGGTGTCATAATTTCTAAATCAAAAATAATAAAAATTAGCATTTAGTCTTAGCTATCTAAATCAAAAGCAGGGTTGGCGATTCTCCTAGTTTTTTTTCTCTCCACTCCTATTTGCGTGCATCTGGTGTGGGATGTGTGGATTTTGCAGGTGAGGCAACTCGAGCTATGTGATATTGTTATTACATCTTAAATACATTACCTCAATTTGACCAAATGGCCTTAATGTGGTACATTCCCCCGAAATATAGAGGTTGTGTCACACCCACCATGCTACCATGAAGCCTATCTTTTTAAAGAGTAATTTGAATATAACAGTTTTCAGTGCATAAAACCAATGAGCTGCCGATCTTTACAAAGTGATAGTCGAACAACGGCAGAGACATCAGTGCTGAAAACAGCTGTTTAAATAGAAAACTGAATCAAGTTGTGACCTTAACATTCAAAGTCAAATTGAATTGTGGATTTGGAGAATCGTGACACCCTTATGAAATACTCTTGAGTGTTCAGCCTTTTAGAGTTTAACTTTTTAAAGCACAAGGTCCAAACATCCTTTGCTTCCAGATTCTTCAATTTTTAACATAACTAAAAAGTGATGGGGACAAAAGCAGTCGCTTTACAAAGAAATGTTGGAGACATGTCCCCAGCGTCCCCGCGTAAATGACACCTATGATAATATGACTTCTGTAAACACGACTCTGAGATGGAAAATGTGTGCTATTTCTGACATTTTATGCACTAAACAAGAGAAAATAATCCACAGGTTTACTGATAATGAAGTTGATTACTGGCAGCCTTACAGCCTTTCATTTTCAATAAGCAGTGGATCAATAACCAGCCTGTGTCTTCTTTGTTGCTCCACACTAAGTTTCTTGTCTCCCTCTACAGGAGAACATTTAAGCTGCGCCTCTGCAAACAACACTGCTGCTGCAGATTCGACTCATACATCACCAGAGCAAGGTACTTGTAAAGAAACTGAATTCATGTAATGCTGGATATCTACTGTAAACAGCATTCACCATTGTGTTTTGTAAAACCATTAGGCCTGAAGGACAAAATGTAAATCTGGCAGCGCTAATTTAACAACAACAAGGTTATTGAAACAAATGTTTTTTTGTTAGTTAAAAAGCTCTCTATATTTGGTGACTTTTCTTTCTTTTTTTTAAAAATAAACTGGAGGATTATTGTTTAAGAATATTCTTATACATCATAAACTAAATTAAAATTCAAATCCCCACTGAGCCCATTGGATTATCTCAAAAACTGCATTGTCACAACGCTGGAAACTAAAAAGTTGTAAGCCAATTTTAACTGAGCTGAAGATGAGAACGTATTTTCATAACTCAATGTGTTTTCACAATCCTTCTCTGCTTTCTCTCCTCAGAGCCAACAGACGTAGTTGGAGCTAAGCCCAGTCACATATCTGTCAGGAAGCAGCAAAAGGAGGGCAGAAAAGTTGACATCCACCTGAAACCCCGAGCCCTGCACACACACTCCAATGAACGCCCGCACTCCCTGGCTGACCTCAAGATGTACAAAGACACCAAAATATTGGTGGCGAAATTCCTGGAGCATTCGAGCTGCAGTCTACCTCCTGAAGTCCAGCAGGTTGTCAACAACATCAAGTGTGTCATCAAGTCGGATGAGAAACACATGGAGGAGGCCATTTTTAGTGCCAACGTCATAGATCAGGTAACTCAATGAGACTAAGAGCAGTTTGTTGGACTATTTCTGGTTTTATTGGTGAGCATCAAGTAAAGACTAAAAGTAGATATCAGGCTCACAGCCCTGTGAGGCAGTTATGCTCATTATACAACAGAAAACAAACATGTTAGATGGAAGAAAACAGAGCGACAACTTTGCTGTTAAACTTTAAACCATTAGTGAGATGGAAAGGGTGAGAGTGGTGGCATCTATAAAAAGCCATGTTGCTACCTAAATCAAAATGGTTTATACTCGCTAACACTTTGAACGTACAGAGTTATGATAGTTTTGTACTTTTCACTCTTTATATTTTTATGTAGTTTTATTTTTTTGTTTTTGCACCTGCTCTTAGTTTTTATAGTTCAATTTTAGTATAGCCTCCACTTACTTTGAATGCAGCAGAAGCTCGGTCTGTGGGGACTTAGGACGTGAGGGTGGCTGGTTCAAGACCAGTCAATACCGACATGGATTAGTAGCTGGACAGCGCACTGCCAAGGTGCCCTTGGGCAAGGCACTAAACCTCTAACGGCTCAGGGTGCCTTGCTACATAGCAGCCCCCTCACTCTGACATCTATCAATACATTAATGCATGTGCGTAAAATAACCCGAAGAGGATTAATAAAATATGTCTTCTTCTTTTTCTTCTCATGAAGTGAGTTAGCCTCAAAACCACAGTTGTCAATGACAGTTCATTATTTTTACGAACTCATATGTAGACAATGCATTTTACAAGTTATCTCTCATTCATATTCACACATGCACACATGATTAAAGGGTAACACCACCAATTTAACACATAAAGGTGTGTTTACTTAGGGAATACTTTTCCATATGTGAAAAAGCAGTGCAAACCCTTTTGTGGCTCCAGAAGAAGCTGAATATGATCTAAAATTGCTTCCATTGGCTAAGTTGCATTGTGGGTAATATAGGCACCAAGTTTTCATAAAGAAGAAGAATGTGTGGAGTAAAAAAGTTGGTATCTCTGGTTCTGCTGTGTTGATTTTGATAATTTGTTTTTAACTCCCCTTAGTGAATTCAACATGTTACAGGAGTGCAATGCTAGAACAGTGGACTGCTTTTCAAAACCTGGCGCCTACATTACCCACAATGCAACTTAGCTTGTCTCTCATCACTGGAGGCAGTTTATCAGATTACATGCAGCTTTTTCTAGACCAACAGAAAGCTTTATACTGCTTTTTTCACTTCTACAGCAGTACTCCTCAAGACCTGTTAACACACTTTAATGTGTAAAATTGGTGGAGTTACTTTTTAGTGTCTTGCACAAGGACATATGGGCAGGTGAAGCTGGGAATCAAACTGCCAACCCTGCCATTAGGGTGAAACCTAATCACATATTGTGAAATGCAGCTTGATTCATAAAATTTTCCGCAAAAGTGTTGCTGACATTTGTTGGGTAGTTGTTTTGGCTCAAGCACCATGTTCTAGCTCAGTCGAATCACACGATTGTTATTTAAGAGCATAAACAAAAGCTCAAATATCTATTATTGTGTTTCCTTCTTTCATTCTTGGCTGTTTTGTTGTTGTTGCACAGATGATGACCCAGCGCATCATTGGCAGTCCCAGGAAGCGTAGCCATGAGGATCTCCACCTTCAGAGCTGTGGCGCGCTGAGTTCGTCTCCTTCCATGCGCCGTCCAAAACACCTCCCACAAACAACCAGCGCCTCCACCAACCCACTGGACTCCCCTTCCTCTGAACAAAGCCTTGAGTGCAAAGAAACTATTCTCTGACCACTCTCCCAACAAAGACTTGGATCAGAACTCTGAGGGCATTTCAGGCTGCGGGTGTTGCAGCCACTCTGTGCTGTGCAGCAGATGTCTGTAGAGTCATTAATCCAGCATTGAAAGATGATTTATTTTCACAGTGTGACTGCAGCAAAGGCAAACTGAAATGGTCTGTATCTCCTAGTGCCCTGTGAGACCGTGCCAAGTCATCAGCAGAAATGGTAGCAAACTCAGACTGAGCCTGCCAGTGTCTGTCGTGGCTTCTTTCTCATCCGAAAAACAAAAGAATGTTTCTCCCTCAGGGGATCTTTTCTACTGAGTTTCATCTCTGAAAAAAAGTACTCCGCTTGGTAAGTTTGGATCTGTGGCTGAAAGACAAAGGAGATTGTGTTATCAGTATTCCTCTTGTCCTCATAAGAAACAAGAAGAAATATGTTTGTATTAAACTGTGAACTGAACCGACTGGGCATTACTAGCCATTGTTTGCAGACTTCGTGGAACTGTAACTGATGGGGTGGTGAATATTTTGTGGTGCCGCTGGTTCAAGAACATCGCAGATGTGGATTATTTAACTTACCTCATTGTGTTACAATTCTTATCAGTGTTACAATAAAATATGAGTTTGTATCTTGTGGTTCGTGTTGTTATTTCAATGAATGCTTCAGGATCATGTCAGCCTGCAGGTTGGTCACCTGGCTGGCCAGAATTACAGAAACACTGGACAATAAATACCAATCTGGTAAAGTTGATATGATTTTTTTATTTTTTTATTCAAATAAGCAATGTTGTAGATGGTGAAGTTGTTTAATTGCACACCCAGTGATGAAGAACACAACTCAGAGAGGTGGAAATAATCAAGGCAAACCTGGTGCATACTTTACATAGCTATGGTAAATGGCTACTTTTCTCCATTTACAATGGTATTCACCACCTGGATTTTCTAGTTAGTCAGTGCCGGGAGAGGTTTAGTCATTTTAAAAGTAATGAGACATCAGGCTGCTCGAAATGTTTAAGTAAATGACATAAGATTGCATGAAGGTAGACTTTAGAATTAAATTTGGCCCCTGAAAGTTGATTCCTCTTGATGTCACAATTAGAAAACACCTTTTATCTATTATATATATTTTAGATAATCAGAGGGAAGTTGTTTGAGTATACACATTTTTTTCTTTAAAAGGCTGTTTTCAGTGAGAATACTGTCATAGAAATGGACATGCAGGCCTTTGTTGTCAAGACCGACACGCAACACTTCCTGAACGTGCAAAAATATGAATAAATAATTAAATCAGGTTCCTTATTTCATTATTTCTGTAAAGTCTTTTCTCATTCGGCCATGTGCTTCCGGTCTTGTGGCGTCAGAGTCGAAATGTAAGTCGCCATGTTTTCATACAGTTTTATTACTGATCGATAATTCTCCTCCATCATTTATACCACGAGTGTGAACCTTAAGCCTCAAGCCTATAAACTGGCTCATAGGCGTCGACTAATCGTTGAATCGATGCACTCAAAAGACAAATGCCTCGATTTATTTGCGCTGCCTCGGACTTTTATTTTGAAACGGCGGCAGAGCGGAAGCCACGCAGCCTGTTTATAGCTAGCTTAACGCAGCAGCGCAGCGATCATGTTTGGTCGGCAGCAGCAGCGAGTTGAGGAGAGTGTGACTCAAAGCCCGTGTCCTTAGTGTTTGCTAGGGTTTTGGTCAGCTGTGTCACCGGGGTCATATCCGTCCCTCGCAAGAAAAGACGACACCTCTGTCGTCTGACAGCAGCTAATTGTGTTCTCGCATCTTCCGTCGCTAGCTAGTGTGAAGCGGTTAGCCGGACATCGGTAACGTCAATGGGAGCTAACGTTAACGTCAGGTCGGCATCGAAAATCATCAGTGGTCCTATTTGGCGGCGATTCTGCGATTAAAGGAGGCTTCAAACGTCAGTGCACGAAGTCCCGAGACAGAAAAGAGGAGCGTGAAAAAGAAGTAGCTGAAGGCTAGTGGTGTGTAGCTAGCTGTGTGGTGTGTAGTCGCCCTCCTCGGTGCCACGGAGCCGTGTAGCTGTCCACGTCTCGTCTCGTCTGCTGTGTTTAACGTTGCCAGCTGAGCTAGGCCACGTCCCTGCGGGCGTATTTCATCCAACCCACTGACATTGGACGAGTTGCAGAGAAGATGCCTGGTGTGCGGAAGGAGGAAGGAGAGTAAAAAAAAAAAAAAGATCAGAAGAAATGTGAAGAAGTCTTGGACATTCATGACTGTCTGTCTGTGTGGTGTTTGCGTTTCCGAGCGGTTGCCGCATATACGCGGCATGTCACGTAGACGGATGTGTTTTACAGCGGGAGGATACTCTCACTGAGCTCTGTAAGGTTAGGGTTTACAACCTGAAGTAAAGACACACTTTGGTTTTTTTGAAATGGTTGGGTTTGGTGCAAACCGACGTGGAGGCCGCCTCCCGTCCTTCATCCTCATCTTCTTGATGGTGATCATCGCCATACTGTCGTTCAACTACTGGACAGTGTCCAACGGGCACGGCCGCTTGCTGGATGAGCTGGCGGAGGTGCAGACGCAGGTGAAGCGCACGGACGCGGCGCGGAGCCGGCTGGAGAAGCGCAACTCGGAGCTGATGGTGCAGGTGGACACGCACAGGAAGCACATCGACCAGAAGGATGGAGACTACAGCGTGCTGGAGGGCAAGCTGCAGGCCCGAGAGGCGCTCATCAAAAAGTGCACTGATGATAAGGTAATTTGTGTTAGCAGAAATGTCTAATCCCCACTCCAGCTCTGGTGCAATTAAAGCTTCATTATTACAGGTTAATTTCACTGGAGCTGTGTTCACTGACACCTGGCACGTCCAGGAACCAAAGTTTTCACAGCCCAGGAAAAAAAAAACATGATCAGATAAAGCTGAGAGAGTCAAGCATCATTAGTAGCTTGAGCCTCAGTACCAGGGGTAGACCGATTATCAGGGCCGATATTCAGCATTTTCAGATTATCGGTATCTGATTTTTCCGTCAGATTGCCAATAAATTAAACTAATTTAAAAATGTGCTACTTTGGCTCTGATGCCACATCCTCTCACAATGTTCAACCCTCAACAACTACTGGTTGGTAACAAGTCACAATCAATAACCTATAGACACTGAATAATCTGAATATGCAAAGTAACTAGTAACTATATCTATAAAATAAATGTCGTGGAGAGGAAGTGTGAAGTAGTAGAAAAAGGAAATACTCAAGTTAAGTTCCTCAAATTTGTACTTACGAAGTTAAAGCTACATAAAGCCATTTTGGTTGAATAATACCTCTATTAACTGTGTGTCTAGATTTTAGAAAGACTGTTAATGCTCTCATACTGTATTTAGGTGTGGGTGGGGAAAGCAAATAATAATGGGAGCAGAATGAGAAAGCAGGATCCGTGTTGTTTTCACTGAGCTCGTCAGACAAGTTTAGATAAGTATCACTGTTATGTTATGAAGCGAGGAACACTAGCATTATTATCTCATAATCTTATCTCATCATTATCGTCATTATAGTAGCCGAAATCATTTGCATCATCACAATATTTACTTTATGTTGCTGTAATTTCCCTATTCTTTGTCAGATGCAGCCTGTACTTGAAAACGTTGGCAGCTCTTGATGGGTGGGTTGGGGTGGCAAAGTTGTATCTGCTTTTAAAGAGGCAAGAAGTCAATATGAAGATGATATCGTCTTGAGTGGCAAGTGGCAGATGATGCATGAAAAATTGATAGGCATTCCTGTCTGTTTTGCTCCACCAACATAGTTGTTTTCCTGGAAATTCACAGCTAAAAGCTCTCCAGAGTGCACTAATATCCAGACTAACTTCTTACACTGGTTGCACTGGCACATAATTTAGGTGCACCCCATAATGCATTCTAATGTCTTAACACATTATGTAAATTATTGTAAACAGGAATAAAGAACGTGTTTTCCTTCATGTTTTTCTTAATCACAGCACACACAACAAGAAATGGCGATAACATCAATTGTTTAAAAAAATAAACTGCTAAATTGCTGATTTTAGGGTGCAAGTGCAACCAAAATAGTTGCAACCTGCTGTTAGGTGTTTGAGGGGAAAAAAGTGTAATGGTGTTGTTTCACTGTGCCTTTTGCTTTTCAGCCACTTACAATGCATTTAAGTGTGGATAACATTATTCTTAAAGTAATGGATTTTAGGATGTATCTTAAATGCAACACGATTTATACTGTACATCCACTTTTAGATGAATGTGCTATCAGTTGACCCTCTTTTCTAATTTATGAGAAGAGATGAGTCCACACAGTACCCATTTTTTGGTAGACTAAATATGAGTCCGTTTGTTTCACTTCCAGCTTTCAGTCGTGAGCGCAGTTGTTTAAAGTCCACACCTTTCCCCAAGTACTTAATAAAAACAAGTTGAAGTCAACTTCCATATACTATATTGATATTTTATCGATTCATTTAACCAGCACGTTTTGAAGCAGTTGTGTGGCTCTAATTTATTCTCTTTGAGTGGCCCGTTTGTATGCTCCACAAGGCTATTTCCACCTTTTGTCCTGCACAGTGGCCCAGCCAGCAGTTCACTGTGTTGTGTGTCCAGCTGCCCCGGGAGACGTTGAGACAACAGATGGGTGGGAGGTTTTCCTGTAATTTGCATCCCGTCTGATGTGCTTATTTCTCATAGACATGGACACATTTGTTTAGCTTATGTTTATCTTATATGTGATGTAATGCCACAGTCAAATCAGTAGAGCTAAACTAGGACACATTAAACTTGACGTCTCATTTGAATAGAAGCAGAAGATGACTTAATGACTGTCTGATCCTGAAGCGGCAAACTTCTCACTACTCATTGGTAATCAGTGAAATGTATATTAAAGAAACACTTAAGTATAGTTGGAGGGTAATCTGCAGGACTATCAGGCTGAGAACAACTTCTTATCGTGCTCATCATTTGCTGACAAGCTGTCCTTGACCACAACACGTCAAACCTCTTCCTCTTAGCTTCTTGAGTGCAGTTACTTAGTGACCGGCAAGATAATGCTGCTAGTAATAAGCAACCTATTTGTATAAAATGAATCTCAGATTTTTAAGGCCTTCTGAAACGTTTCTCCTGCCGACCTTTGCACGCTGTGTTTGTGTGCCAGATCCGTTATACTGTGGCCAAATCAAATTATAGCACAACAATGGCCCTATAACAGTTAGCCTTCTGTTTGGTGCCTGTTGTGCTGGCACCGTCTGATCATCTGCAAACTGACAATTTTATGTTTTTATGCAATACTTAAACCCCTCTTGGCAGCCACGTTGTTTGACAGTGTTGAAAAACTGTCTTTGTATAAGAGATTTAAAAAGCCAGAGCTGCAATTTTTGAGCCGAGTTCAGTTAGTGAAGTGTAGAATAACAACAAAGAGTCAGAGCGCCCTAATTTCTTGATTGTAACTTCAGTATCCTGATTCCTGTTTCCGTAATCAAGATAAAGGCAGGTGTTGAATAGCAGTCGTTCCACTCCTTTCTTTAGTCAACAGCCCAACCCTGTTTCAACAGGCGTGCTTGCTACGTACAGTGAGAGGCCTGCAATGCAGAGAAAATACTACTGACAGTTTAGTCTCAGTGAGCTGCCATACAGTATATTATATATAGACCTGTTCCCTTTAGGTGCAAGAGTTACGCAAGCTTATAGTTGGTCATCGAGTCTGTAAACAGACGGCCGTGTTGTTGTGTATACAACCTGTTTCAGCTGGCTGCAAAATGAAGCCATTAAACACCAGTGAGAGTGGCAGGAAGAGGCTTTAGTCTCGACACTGATGCTGCATTTCCTGTCCTCTTTCCCCTCAATGCCCTCAGTCTCAGTAAGTTGTAACTCATTCAAGAAACCAGACAATCACAGTGGATTCATAAGGAGAAAGTTTTTGGTGAAAGGAAAAAACGTATATCCATAGAAATCTCTCGAACCCCACCTGTTGCATTACTGACTTCACCACTGTCACTTAATATGCTCAGTGTGTGTAACAAACAGTTATTAGCTGAAGTTATATTGATAATATTTCTTCAATCTGATTGAAATTAATCTGATAAGAGATTCCAACTTAATTGTTTACATGGACGTTTAATAGTGATCTGATAAGATGTGGGTGCACACGCCCCAAAGCATTTAATCTGCTGTGAAGCATCAAATCTGACGGAGCTGAGAACAATATTTGCGTTTCTGGTTCAGGGGAACTGCGGCTTCGATCGGCTTTTCAAACACTTTTTCCAACAAATTGTTGTTTGTTTGTTTGAGTCCTTTTATAAATCAAGGTGTTACACAATCCTTAAATCTTTTAAGCTCTGTAACAAGAAAGTTGTCAGCCACAGACCAGTTCTGTTTCCCTACTGCCTTGTTTCTGTCCCTCCTTGGAAGCAAAATCACCAAATGTTAGCCCCACGGGAGGCGAACATGCGCCAACTGGAGAGAAACAATTGGATTAAGCATTTACATGGTTTGTTAGGCACTGGTATTTTCCTATTGAACGGACGATTGCCTCTCAATCTGAATGAAAAATTAATTCAGAATGAAAATTAATTCAGATTGGACTGAATTGGATCAGCCTCTTCTGATTCAGGTGGTCACGTGAGGCATTTTCAATCAGATTGTGCTATTATTCTAATTATTAGTGGAATATTAGGGTCCAAATTTTGATTAATGTGATTTCTCTCCATGAAATTTTCCCTCGCAGCTCTACCAGAAAGTGTGTCGAGGCTGCAAGCTTTAGTGGACTGTTTGATACGCTGTCTGCTCTAAAACTTGTCACTGTTGTATTATAAAAGTATAATCATATTAGAGAGAACAGCAGCTGCTGGTTTTTGTCAAGGACAGAACTACAACTTTATACCAGCCGTGTTTCAAACTCTGAAGATTCATGTTGGGTATCATTTTTAAGTCCAAGGTCGAGGTTTCCCTCCCCTCTGCATCCCCTCTTAATCATCATGCCAGCTCCCTCCATCCCTTCAACAGTCTATGATATGAGTTTTATCAAAGCACAAAATAAAGAACAGCCAACAGTTTCATTTAATATCACAGTGAGCGTCAGTGTGGGCTGCAGGTAGAGTTTCACATCTAGAGCTGTTGTATTGGACTTCATTGCAGTTTTATTGTCCTTGGCACTTTACTTACAGAGTGAGATCATAAACCAGCTATGTATAAGCTTTCTGTTTCAGTACAAGTGTTTTTCAGCATGTTACAAAAGCACTCGTTCAGTGAAGTTGAATGAGATTCATCATTTTTCAACCATCGGGTTAACGTTTAATACCCCACGTTGGTTCCGATAGGCACGATCTTATTGCCTTGCGGCAGTAGCTGAATAAAATGTCACACCAGCTGCCATCTGTTGGTGCTGTGGTGCCTCATACACAGAAGAACAAGACAAACCTGTTCCTCTGCATTCATGTGTAAATGGTGACATTGCCTGCTAATTAGAAAACCTGTCGCACAGTTTAGTCATCTGTAGCTTAACAGGTCAACTCTTAATAGATTAGAGTCAAAACGTAGATACGTAAGATTCCTGAACATGTTTTCTCTCTTCTGTCCAGATAAAGGTGCAAAATGATGTCACAGCCCAAATGACAGAAATCCAGAGGCTTAAAGGTAGGACATATCTGACCAGCAGGGGGCATCCTCAAACACAAAAATGTATCCGTAAGGGAGTTGAGATTGTTGAGGAAGTGTTTATTATTCATTCAACACAAATGATATTGTATTTATGCGTTTGTGCATGTTTGTGTTGCTGCAAACAGAGCAGCTAAAGGAGCTGAAGCAGGAGTTCATGAAGCAGGAAGAGCAGCTAAGGGAAGTGAAGAAAAACAGCACTACATTAGAGAGAAAACTGGAGTATGAGAGGTACGTTAAATCTTCTCCACTTGTCCATTATCATGACATGTAATGGCTTTTCAGTTGAATATTCCCTATAATAAGGTGATATTAGGTCATCGGTTATCCTAATTTCCTATTTTTATTAATCTAAGTGATATTTCACTGATATTGGGTGTTCCATATAAGTAAAATACCTTTATACCTACTCAGTTCTGCTATTTCTCAAAATAATGATCATTTCTTTTTGGCATGAACCAATTTTATAATATAATGAAGAAATCCCAGACTATGTGGGTGAAATTCACAAGGAATATGTCTTAACCAGTTTACAGTGTGGACGTCAAATTGCACAACTGAAAGATGAATATGAAGAAACAAAAAAGACCCTGGAGGAGGAAGCAACAAAGCTAAGACAGGTTAGTGTTGTTTGTACTCCAGTCCAACGTTTATTCACCCACCAATGTACTGACAGTTTACATTCAAACTCTCTATTCTTGTTAAAACTCATTAAAGTGTCTCCTTGTCTTCATGTTCAATATGCTCCTTTGTCTCTGATGTACCTTTTTAACAATTCATCAGAGTTTGATGGACGGCCATAAGGGCGTAGTGGCAGGTAGACATGTAGAGGGAGCACCTGGTGTGGAGATGGTCAGAGAGCACCATACTGTGGCCACTCGCCGACATGACAGTCCAGATTTAAAAGGTACGGTAGATGAGAGAGTCGACCAAAGCTTGTGCTGTTATGACTGTTCTTCTTTGTATTGCTGTGTACGTACATGCTAAATGTAGTATTTGATTACTATCATGAAGTTTAGATGCAGCAGTCTCTGATATAATTAAGTAATTGAAAGGGTGGGTCCATTATTTTATTGTGTTTTAGAGTCTTTTTTATAGCTCTGTAGTGCTCTTTTTGTATTAAAATCTGAAAATTCAAATTCTGGTCAGAGTTTGAGTCAAAATGCCATTTTCCTAAACCCCATAGCCTAACAGTGTTCCTCCTCTCAGTGACTTGAGAGCTACAGATCTGTGTCTCTTTGTCTCTGTGTCTTTGAACTACACACAGAGTCACAGGGCTGGTCAGTGGCCACACACAGTTGACAGGATGAGGCGTTCACTTTGGCAGAACATAACCACCATGACACAATCAGAAAATAATGTTATCTGTGTCAACTTATCAGTGTTTTTACAAGCAGCAACTGACAAAACCTGCATAGATGAAATTAGGCAAAGGAAGGCAAGGCAGATGTATTTGTGTAGCACCTTTCGTACGCAGACAACTCAAAGTGCTTTACATGTACAATACTAACAAAACAATAAAACTTAAATACTAAAAACAGATGATAAAAACAGTAATTGCAGGCAAGCAGCCAAAAGGACACAGAATAAAAACAAGAAAACAGTAATCAAGACATTCAAAGTAAAAGCAATAAAACTAACAAAGACATTTGATTTAAGTTTAGGTCTAATTTTAGTTTTAAAAAGCTTCATCTTCCACCTCTAAGATCAAATCTTCCAAGCTAACGCTTTGAGAGGGGAGGCGAGGGCATCAGCACTGTGACCCACATCACATCACTGCCTTCAGTAACAGCTGAGTGGGAGTTTCCATTTTAAAGACCTAGAAGAGAAACGCGTCTGGACCCGCTCTTTAAATATGATAATTGCACTCTTGTTTGTTTCCTGCATATCTTGTTCGTCTCATAAGTTACAGATTAAAAGGGAAATCATCAAACGTTTTCAATGTCAAACCGTGTACTAACAAATACTCCTCTGCTCTGTTACAGAAGAGATGGGTAAGCCTGGCAGTGACGCTGGCATGCCTGGTATTGAAGACAGTGAGGTGGGAAAAATCGACGATGTGCAGTTTGGTAAGCAATGGACCTAAACTCATAAAGCCATTTTCAGATTTGTAAGGGATTAATTAGTGAGGAAAATTATGTGAAAAGTATAAACATTGACATTTTAACTCGTTTGTAAGGCAGTATGGGCAGAGCAAGGTCAAGTAAAAGTCAAGTGTTTGGACAGATCAGATTTTAAATATGGATTTACACACATTTATGATTTTTGAACCTGTGACTTGTGTAGGGGGGTGAGTAAATAAACTCAGCCTGTGCAAACACAAACGCATCAGTTTACCCGTTAAGAAAGGAACATCGAAAACAAAACTGGAGAGGAATTACTAACCACTGGACTACAGACGGATGTGAATAGCTCTGTGGCAGGGTCAGGAAATGCCACTCCCTTATGTCACCAAACGTGTCATCAAGAAAACAGCTTGTTTGGGGTCACGGCTCTAAATACGTACCATGTATCTGTTCCTTGTGGCGAGTCAAACACGAAAAATTCACCACAGTGTGTCTTTACATTTCCAATCTGTTTATCTACAGCCTTGAAGAAACCAGCCATCACTCAGAAGCACGATGAGGCCCCAGATGCGGTTGTGGGAGCCGGTGCTGGACCTGGACCTGGAGTCGGGGCAGCTGACGGCCCCGGGGGCCAGGGCCTGTCACTGGACCAGCCCAGGCTCCAGCAGGACAGAGTGGAGGGCCGAGCAGCGGTGATCGCACCTCAGGTCATCGTCAAACAGGCGGAGAAAGCGGTAGTGTTCGAAGAAGACAACAAGGCAGGTATCAAGGCGGACGAGCTGGGAGAGCAACAAAGACAACTTCAAGGTACAGAATGCACCACATCCATGTAATTTGTATTAATTATGATAGTCAGTCTTTTGAGGCATGTGATTATTTGTTCTCAGGCTTCATTGATATGTAGCTCTGCTGATTTAATGCTTTCAATCATGTTTTTCTGGCTGAATCTTTAGTTAATTAAAAGGCAGCAGAGAATAGCTGTTATCTTTCATTGCCAGTTTCTACATTTTAATGAGTTTTCCCAGTCTTGTGTGACATCTTTCACAACTTAAGGTGCAACAACAAAGACTACAGATGCAGTAGTTTTTACCACTCTAATAACAAGGCATTAATTTGCTCAGGACATTTAGTCGTAGCAGACGAGGAGGAAGTTTGACGCTTTGACGAGGTATAACAGTGAACATGTTTGACCTTTTTGATATTTTAAAAAGTGTCTTTCTCATTGCCAGCCTCTGATAATATTAAGGGTGACAGCGAACACCTGAAGGGGATTGCTCTGCCCCCCAACCCTGCCCAGGTACCCAACCCCATCCAGCCTCACCGCGCCAAAGACCAAGTCCAAGCAGAGCCAGTACACCACCGCCAAAGTGAGTTCCTCCACGGCAATTTGAAAAAGGGAAAACTGTCATGTGCAAGGGCGGCTTTAGTTGGTGGTTTTTATTAACCTATTGATTGGTGATTTGTTTTGAAGGGGTGTGGGGGGGGGGATAATATTACAAATACAAATAATAACTACAATCACAGCTATTGCTTGCTAGTGCTTAGCTGCTGCCTCCAGCTCTCTGTGATGAGTGTCAACGCAGAGAGTGAAATACTTGTTGGTGTCGTGCCTTCGGTGTGAATTTTCCCCATTGCTAACTGGTTACAGCCCTACTTCTACATAACACACTTTCATCTGTTTGAATGTAAGTCATGTCTGATGGGTAGGAGCTCTGTCAGGGAGTAGAGCGAGGGCTCAGTTGCAGAGGAGAGGAGACAAATGACACACCTGGCTCCCAGATGATCCTTTCCTGCTGCCTGGCTTCTGCTCTGCTCTGCTGCCTTTCCTCCCTCCTTCTCTTCAGTTTTCATACGTTCTGCTCTTTATCTCCCGTATACATCAGCCTCACCCTCTGCAGCATCCACTGCTTTAAACACTCGACTGTATTCAGTTCACGTCTTTATTTTGTTTTTCCCTCTAATCCTCTCATCTCTTTATACATGCATCCTATTATGGCAAATTAACACCCGACACCCACCAGATGTCTCGTTTTTTTGGCAGTGTCTGGTGCTCACTAGACACTAGCGGCCCAAAGACACTGCCTCAGTGCATCTCGAGTCCCCACCCTGTCCTGTCGTGATCACCAGCGCAGTCTCAAATCTGCAGGAAGCGAGAGAGGGACATAAACCGCCTCAGATGTTTGTGCGATAGAGGTCGGTGATATATTGTACGTATGTTATGATCAGTTTCTCTGATTGGCAATTTTATAGGGCTGCATCAAAAATGACAGAATTGGAAATATGAAGGTCAAATGTGTGACAAAAACGCATAATAAGGAAGAATATTGCAATATATGTGAAAATAATCGCAATATAATTTTTTTTCTTCTCCATAACGTGCAACCCTACAATTTTATAAACCTCTGGACTTTCTAAAGTCCTTTTGGATCTTTAACGTGGCCGTCTGAGGCACAGAAAATACTGACTTCCTGTTCAGTGTAAAAACAGGTTAAAAATTGTAAAATGTTACAAGATTAGATGATAAACGTCGCTGTTCCACTGCCACATGTTCATAAGATGGGATGAGGTGCAATGTACCTTTACTGATCGCCCATAGGAGAAACTCACAGACACAGCAGCGTGAGGGGAGAAGAAGAAAGAAATGTACGAAACAAATCAAATAAAAATAAACTCAAAATGAAAAAGATAAAATAGATAGTTGTGTTCACAGTAGCTGCTCTTTTAGAAACATCACACCTTCAGTATCTTTGGCCTCGACTTGAATCAAATCAATCAGTGGAAGCAGACGATGGGATTTACAGCAGGACTGTTGTGTTTGATTGATTGGATCGTACAGATGATTAAACCCGTAACACAATTAGCACTCGGTGCTCTCCACACTTTAAAGCTCCCTCATTACAAGAGAACCACATTTGTTTCCACTCAACACTCTGCTTTCAAGTCCGTGATTGACTCTCCCTGCTCCTCTGACACACTTGTCTTCTAATTAACATCTGCCACCCTGTATCCATCCACCTCATCTCCCTTATCTTCTGTCACCCTCCTCATGTGATCACTGATTCCTTCATGCATTCATTATGCAGTATTTTCACCCATTCCTCCCTACAACTGCCTTCGCTTCCCTCCCTTCCTGATGAGGCCCTTCTCTGCCTCCTGCAGGCCGGTTCTTTGATGAGAACGAGTCCCCAGTAGATCCGCAACACGGCTCTAAGCTAGCGGACTACAATGGGGACGACGGGAACGTCGGTGAGTATGAGGCCGACAAGCAGGCCGAGCTGGCCTACAATGAGGAAGAGGATGGTGATGGTGGGGAGGAAGACGTTCAAGGTGAGCCAGGTCGGGGGACTGGATTACCCTGTCCAGATGTGTATCCACCATTCCTCCCTTGCTCCCTCCCTCCACCCCTGTCCTGCTGCCAACCCTCCCCTGCATTTGTCCCGACAGTTAGAGTAGCTCACAGTACCCCGAGTTTGCTCCTGAAATCCTCCATTAACAAAAAAACACCTTCAGGGTCAAAGCAGGACTGCTGTGCACGCAGTCCAGGATGAGTAATGTTGTGTTACTGTATAGATGCAGTAACAGTCTTGACCCCAGGAAACTTGCGGTTCTGTGAGAGTAATTCAGTCGCCATGTAGTATTTTCTCTCCTGCCTGTGCTTCATTTTAGCTTTACCACCTGTCTGTGCCCACCAAACATCTGACCCACATCTAGACCAGTAGATAAATATAGCTCACTGTGTTCGTGAATGTGTCTGTGTTTCTCCTTTTGAAATATTGAAACGCATGCCTGTGTTTTTTTCTCTTTGTTGTTGTTTCCTGCCATGAATTTCTGATCGCCTACTAGATTAGAGTTTTAATATTTGATGAGAGTGTAACGATACTGCATTTTGAGAATGATGTTTTTGTTTTCATCCACCTGAAACATTTTTTAAGTCATGTTAGTGTTACTTCTGTCTATTATATCTTTGTTGAACTGTTTGAACTGTATACAGTCTCTTATAATGGCCGACAAGGAAGCTAATAATGAGGAGTTTGTCCCAAAATTAGATGTTTCCTCTCAATTAATTAGTTTTACATTAAAGGTGCAATAATGTAAGAATTGTAATATAACGAACACGATCAACAGAATATGAAGAAATAACAAAATAGCATCGTCTCGTAACACCACCAAAGTCCAGTACGTTTGTACGTTTCAACTGGGAGATGCGAGTCAGTCTGTGACGCTCCACCAGTTGATGATCTCATACCTTTAATCTTTATCGATCACAAAGCCTTTACACCGTCTGAATCCAAGTTTCTCCCCTTTTCACAGAACCGAAACGAGCTTAGCTGCCCGACAGAGACGAGGCCACTTCTTACATATTGCACCTTTTTAAACAAAACAACTGTTCACACCTTCAAACATCCTTAAAGCTCAACGTCAGCACTTTAACCTGGAGTTATTGTTTCATTTCACCTCCGACGTGCTCGACTGTTCACTGTAACAGAGCGGAGTCGAGCTGTGATTGGACGTAGTTAAGATAAATGATACGCGATGACTCTGAGTGTGGTTACAACACATCACTGAGTGTACCGTCTTCAACTTGATCTCTAACGTTTGTGTCGCTTTCTGTTTTTTCCCCCAGACGACGAGGATCGAGACATGCAGGGAGAGCGCGCCGTGGATTACGGGAAAAGACACCAAGCCATGGACATTCTTTGAGCGGGAAGTCGTTCAGCCGTAGCTCATTAAAAACATTCAGACCTTTTCTCTACGACCACGGTCCTTCTCGACACAATAGTTTGAGCATCAACATGTTTGAGTTTATAGGGTGCATCCTCATCGTCACGGACTATCTTGAAGAACAGACTTTGCAACTAATGAATTAATTCTGAATAACATAATACAAAGAGAAAAAAAAGTCCCAGCGTTGTCCTGAGCTGCTGTTGATCGATGACATCATGACATCATGACATCATGTATACTGACTGTTGAGTTGTGTTATTTGATAACTGCCTCAGTTCATAAAGGAGCCGTCTGAAAAGAGCCCTGTCGACTCGTACCTGAACTTCAAGGTCCAACTGTGTTTGTTTTTTTTTCTACTTTCCTTTTCAGGTCGCTCGACTCAAACAAACTCTTCACCTGAGATGTTTATCACACAGACTAATTCGGCGTTCAGCCTTCCTAACATCACTTTTGGACTCGAACACGAAGGGATTTTTCTTTTTCTTTCATTTACAGGAGTGGGAATGCGTTACAAATGCCAAGGACTCTGCTGGCCTATTAAATCAACTTCTTTTCTTGGTGACAGACACTCAGTAGTGCTCCTCGCTCTGTTTTCTTTCTTCAGCGATGCCCTTGCATGCATTTGAACCTTTTTATTAATCAAAACTGAGCAAAATACTGATGCTTAAGCAATACTTAGAGCGATTTTAGTATCCTCCAGGGTGTGCAGAGATCAACCGAGCACCCGGAGCTGACCTACTGTACACATGCTTCCATTAATGAGGTCTCTTGTACATAATGTAGTTGAACTGTTACCATTTGTACTGAGGGAAACTTACATCCTCACCTTTAGGGAAGTCCATGAACATGAAACCAGTTGTGTTTGTGCAGGATTTCTCATGAGGGGGAAAAAAGGCACAGTGAATGTAATTTAATTTTATTAAAGGTGATGCTTCATGTCATTTTTCTCAGTTGTGGTAGTGCACTTGAAAGAAAATCCTAAACGTCCAGTGTGTTGTTGACATTTTAAACAGTCAGTGTTTGTAAAGAAGAGGAAGCTCAGAGGCGGGCGGGCTGCTCGCTGCAGACTGGCTGCTGTTGTTGAGAGGTAAGGGGGTGTGTCTGTGTCCCATACGGGTATCTGCCTCGGAGAGACCGAGCAGAGGCGGGAAATGGCGCCTGGTAACACAACGATGTGTCATTTCGGAGACGGACCTTGAGTAGATGTATACAGAAGAAAAAAGTCGGACCAGATCAAGAAAAACACCCGCTGCCTCTTGTTGTGATGGTTGATCGGTGTTGAGTCGTTATCTCCAGACACTGCGGATCACCGTAAAGTAAGTCGATAACGTTAACCAACCTTGTTCCGTGTATTTGTTACAATTTGGTTTGCGGTTTATGTAATGTTGGCTAACGACAGGATAAATATTTCCCTTCCTTGCCTGTGCACATCTGTTAGCCCGAAGCAGTTTTTTCCCAAGAAGGCTAGGTAGGGTTAACGCTAAGCTAGCTGTGCTATGCTAAGTTAAATAGCTGAGGGGAGCTAAAACACGGCCTACCATGGACATGACTAATTCCCGGTTGACTCGACGCCTTAGCTAATTTTCGCTTAATTCTCCTCTTTGTACTCAGACCACTCAACAAATTCCTACTGGCGTATTAAACATTCAAAGTGCAATTGTTTGTATCTTGTTTAAACAATGAGCATCCAGCTAACTGCCGTCAGGCAGCTAACAACTATGTGCTAGCTTGCACTGAGGCTAACGTCTTCCCAATTGGCATTCCACAACAGAACTTTGCTAGGCTTACATTAGCTAGCCAACTCAGATTTACCATTTAATTACTACACAATAGGCATAGAGCCAGATTACTTTATATAACCTAACCACAGCCGATGAATGAAATCCCACTATCTACATTGTTGGATTAAGTTATCGTTGACCGGATCAACAGATCATTTGGATGCCGTTACCATGTATCGATAGATAGCTGTTGTGATTAACGATGTCTGACGAGTTTCACTCACAAACAACGCAAACATTAACGATGCAACGTCGAACAGTTTGAGGAGACAGTCTAGTCACACCACTCGGCAATCTTCACGGCATGTAGCTAAATAATGTTCCGCACATAAGTTCATCATTTTATTGTTATTTTGCTCAACTTACGATGCCGCACTGGTTTGCTAGCGGTAAGTTAGCCTGCTCGGGCTTGTCGTGTTGAAAAGCTAACGTGTACGTTTACAGACTAACATAAATACTGACTTGTATTAACAATCTAACGTTCACTGTTTGTACAATATGACAGTGTTGAAATAACTTTACGTGAACAAAGCAATGTTGCACACATTCATAA
The DNA here is from genome assembly GCF_965226575.1 of Pagrus pagrus. Classification (NCBI taxonomy): domain Eukaryota; kingdom Metazoa; phylum Chordata; class Actinopteri; order Spariformes; family Sparidae; genus Pagrus; species Pagrus pagrus. The sequence goes on along the minus strand of NC_140185.1, from coordinate 21,099,402 downwards.
CCCCTAACGCCTAGCACACGACCTCCTGTAGTTCGTAATGCTAGCATTAGCTTCATCTGGCTAGCCGCTCGTTTTAGCAGGGAAGCTTGGTTGTCGTGATTATGTAGTGCAACTTCTGCAAACGCTGATTTGGCCATGAGTGAGACAACCGGACTAGCTGTGGCCTCTAACTTAATTCATTTTTCACTTATTTTTGTATATATATAATACATGCTTCAGCCACTTCTGGTGCCAGTCGGCTAACGTTAGCCTGGGAGTAAATTTTAGAGCGGACAGGCTGCCGAGGGGCCTCGCTGGCTCCCTCACTGTTTCCACGGCTAGCGTCTGCTAGCTCGCTCATACAGTCTCAGTGGCATGCATGTTCTTATTTCCCGCTCAGTGGCTCGTACCTAGCTGTGTGCAGGATCCTTGGTTAGTGGGCGATTGCCTGGAAAGGAGGATGTTTAGGAGCTATGGTGTTGTTGCCATGCGAGCCGTGGCGAAGTTTGATCACACAATGGCTAAATATAACAGACACTTCATTTTGATTTCTATTTAGCAGCAACAGGAAGAAAAAAAAAACCCTGATGTGTTGTAGTAACACACGCATTGCATATGAGCAGGCGTGGGAAGAAAGTTAAGATTGAGAGTAGCACTTGGTTAAAAAAAATATTATAATAAAGAAGTGTTTATTGGCGCAACACCTCTAAAAAATATATGATGAGTTAAGTTAATGACATTACAGTGAAGATCATGGTGGAGGATGTTTCCACATGAGATTTCAGGGTTCATTTCTGGTGACATCTTGAGCTCTTGGGGCATCAGGTACAAAGAGGGGGGATTGTTATACATCATGAGGATGTTTACCAAATATACACAGACATTGCATCAGCAGAGACAACCAGCGGTAACAAGGAGAACATCAGCAGTGCTGACTTTCTGATCTGTGCAACCCCGAGCTGGAACACTAATGTAATCTTGTCAGAGTTACTTCACACGGGCATAATGAATCGATGTATGAAGCACACTGTCAGCACTGTGATGACTACATCCACACTGTAGGCTAAGTGTTTTCATTGTACATTAAGGGTGAAAGTCCTGTGTGATGCTACACGAGCATTCACTGATGGTTTGTCGACTTAATCTTTAAATCTCAGGAGTACACGTGCAATCTTGGCATTTTCTAAAACCATCTCAGAAAATGTGACTATTGAGAAACTGGATTATCGTTGTGTAAACTCTTTCCTAGCAGGTGTTTAAAAGCAGCCTCTATGTTCGACGTGATTATAACGTCAGGAAGCGAATCCTCCTCAAACTAGTACGTTGAAATTCATGCAGATTCGCCGTCTTAGATCTGCCGGTTTATTTGATACTCTGAGCCGTCACAACTTTGAGGCTTGTCCCACTTTCTCCCGCCTGCCTCTTACTTTAATGTTACCATGTACTCTGACACTCTTCAGGCGCCTGTTGGGTTTTTTGTGTGAGCACGATTGAGCAACAGCACGTACACCTCTGGTGCGTTCATGGATACACCCCCTGTGAATGCACTGCAGATGTAGTGAAGGAGATGTACAGTGTTTGAGATGTACAGTGTGTTTTGAGAGGGTGCTATTGTGCGTTCAGGGATCCTGACAGGTTGCGGATATGTCCGGACACATTTTCAGCCAGCTGCCGTTACGTAAGCGCAGAGGGGGCTGGCACACTCGACTGACAATTCATGTTCACTGTGAAGAGTTTGTGCGTTCACGATGGCAAACAATGAAATCCCTCATTTATAGAAAATAAGGAATTATTTCCTTCAGATGTGTTTTTAGTTCAGATCGGTCACATTTGAAAATCTTTGTCCACGTCTAGGTTATTTTTCAGTTACTGTACTTTGTTGTCTTGACTGAAACATTGATCTCGTGTGCACATAGCTAATAACAGGCAGTACTTGAGAGTGAGTGTGTATAGTTACATCCTGGGCAATGTTTTTCTTCCTTTACTGTACGACTAGAAGTAAAGCCAGCTGTGGCTGCCGGGATCCACTGTGATGTAAGTGAAATGGGATCTTGAATGCATCCAGATGTTGGCAGAAAATGCACCAGTGTTACCCGACTACAGATAGATACAACCCCCAGACGTATCCGTTATAAAAGTGAGACCAGTGGAGACTGTAACAACAACCTGTTCATCCACCTCAACAGTTAAATATCTGCTTTCTGTTTCCTCGACTGTGCAGTCATACTGACTTTCTTTCTGTTTCTGTTTCTGTTTCTGTCATCTCTCCCCACGTCTGATTTTTGTGAAACAGCCTTACATGTGACTGCTCAAACAATGAGGCTGAGAATGCGTAAAGCGTCTCAGCAGCCGAACCCGAGCCTGGCGAGCCGCCCATCCCGTACCAAGCGGAGGCACTCCGAAGTAGAAGAGGACACTCCTACTAGCGGCGGGCGGGGCTTGTTCTCGACCATCAAGAAGTTCATCAGAGGAAATGCTGTCAAGGTAACGACTCCTGTGATCACATCAGATGACCCTGCTTTCTAATTCATTTGAGTGTGGTGCCCCTTCTGGGAGCACTGATGTATTGTAGCTGAGCTTCTTCCTCTCGGTGTGTTTTGGTTTAACAGTCTCACGTCGACTGTTTTGCATCTCTCTGTTTTTAAAACGTTTTTTTAGCCCTGTGCTCTCCAGGTTGCTGAGTTAAATACAGCGTTTCTTGGTGCAGAGTGTCATGTTTCCCAAGAAATGTCTGCTGGAATGCAGCAGCTTGTCTGAGAAGTCGGACTCGGCTCTAATTTTAGCTGCTGGCTCGCAGAGCTGGTGTGCTGGGACAGGACGTAGTAACAAGTGGAAAAGTCAACTCGGCTCAGAGAAGGTTTTCCTCTGCAAAGACACAAGCTGTTTGATGTTTTTAGATAATGTAGTCATTTCGTCTTACTCTTTAAGTCCCGGTTTAAGACTGGGAGCTTAAACCTTGAGTTTCTTTCCCCCGTGTCGATCTGTAGCTTTAGTTTAAGTCCTTAACAAATTCTGATTACATCGTCTTAAATTCACATATTTTCACGTGTCTTTACTTCTCTATGGAAGTAAACCAAATATTTTTGGTTCATGGTCAAAACTAAACCTTTGACTACATCTTGGGCTTTGGGAAACACTGAGCACCACTAAAGTACCACAAAATAATTGAGAAAATACTCAAAGTTGAAAGTAATCATTAGTTGTAGCCCTGCCATGTTCCAGTTGGTTCATCTGTAGATAAAGATTATGTGTGAATTTAGTCTTAAATTTGTTGTCCAGTTCAGATTTTTTGACACGGCCTGTCTTTGTCACTTAAGCTTTAAATCTTCCACTGGTGGATGTGTCCTCCTTCATCTGAGAGAGCCCCAAATCACACAGACTTCAGGGCTTTTTTTTGTTTAAGTTGACTGTTTTTATTGTTTAACACTTGTTTGCCTGATGTCTTGTCTCCTTAAGGTGCCGCAGGAGAGCCCAGCCAAGAAGACACGCCTCCACTGTGATGTGGACAACAACCTGATCACCTCCACCACCCCAAACACCAACACCCCTCGCAAGACTATCAGCAGGGTTGGCAGGAGAGGCTCACTTAATGGACGTGAGTGGTACTCAATGAAACAAGAAAAAAAGTTAGTCTTAATTATTTATTTCTCTGGCAACTAAACGTGTTACTTCACCTCTGCAGAAGCAACCAATCATGACAGGAGTAAGGAGAAGCCCAATGGCAGCCTGGAGGAGACGACGGCCGTCGATGTGCCCACCAGCCCGCCCAGAACCACCCTTCTCGGGACCATCTTCTCCCCTGTTTTCAACTTCTTCTCACCAGCTAAAAATGGTAAACACACCTGGATGAAGCTATTACCCATGATTCATGGGTAGCACCGTAAACAGAGACGGGGTTCAAGCCTACAGTGTGTCTGTGCTGTTAAAATAAAGCGTATATTAGTGAAATCTGCATTTATAAAAGCCCCAGCAGCGTGTTTCATTTCATAATAATCTGTTGTTCCACTGTGTCAGTTGTTACAGGATGATGCTGAACTCAGATGACCCCTCTTTGCATTTGTTTTTCAGCCTCTTCTGGTTCAGACTCTCCAGACCAGGCATTGGAGGCTGAGGAGATAGTCAAGCAGCTGGAGATGGAGCAGCCTGTAGAGACGCCCACCAGCACAGCCACATCCACACAGGAAGTGTGTGCCCCCACTAACTTCTACTCTAGTGTATCACAGCTGCCACCTCTGCGACCTCCGCACATCCCCGAGGTGTCACCCACCGTAGTGGAAGGAGGCCTCGAGGCCGATCCTGACCTGCCGCCCCTCACAGGTAGATAACGCAGCTGAGAGCATGTGGGTCTTAAACATTAAGAGTCTTACTTCATTTGTAGGTAATCATGGAGTAAGTGACAATTGCTGGCTCTGCTTATAGTGCTGCTTCTGTTTCTCATCTTGTTCTTGTTGTGGTTCAAGCTCCAGGCTCCAGTCCAGAGATGACGTACGTTGACGCTCCCCCCACTACAGTACCACCAGAGGCGTCCTATGAGGAAGACTGGGAGGTGTTTGACCCGTGAGTAAAACACGACAATCATAAAAGGCTTAGTCTTACAGCCGGACGCCACTGAAGAGACAACAGAACCAGACTGTTGATGATGTGGAAAGCTTTTGCAAAATGAGGGCGTTGTTTTTAGCACGATGAGACATTTGATTCAATGAGGTCAAAACTTAAGTTAAGGCCGATGATATCCAGACCACCAATCTGACATCTGAGCCTACAACAATGGACACTCTTAGACAATAGCTGATAAATCTTCCTGGCTGTTGTCTCATGTGGCTGCATATCCTAAAAGCACCATTTATGATCTTGAGAAGTATAGTTGAATAATTGTTGTGATATTTTGACTCGTGGATATTTGTGATCCTGTGCGGCTCCCATAGCTACCCTTAGACAAACAGGAAGTAGAGATTTATTGCAAAACTTTCTGTAGCGTGAATAAACAAGCGGACGGCAGAGCAACACAGTTGTTTTACGATTGTTTTTGCCGACACTCAGTGCTCCGTCTTGTATCTCATACGTGGTTATAAAGGCAGGAAAGTTAAGATAAAGGTAACGAAGACTTAAGACAGCCTCTACACAACCAGTTTGTAAGTTTTCCACTTTGCATAGAATACTGGTGTTTAACTTGACTTAAAGTACGTGTGGTGTCTTTGATTTGTAGGTATTTCTTCATCAAGCACGTCCCTCCGCTGACAGAAGAGCAGCTCACACGTAAGCCGGCCCTGCCGCTGAAGACACGCAGCACGCCTGAGTTCTCTCTGGTCCTAGACCTGGTCAGTCTGAACATATAATAACACATTATTTTTTCCCTTCCTTATTTTTTTTAATGATTATTTAAACTCTCTTAATAAACGTTTTGAAAGATGTCACACAGTTTCTTACTATTTTTCTCTGTTTGGGTCATTAGGATGAAACTTTGGTTCACTGCAGTTTAAATGAGCTGGAGGATGCAGCACTTACCTTCCCTGTCCTCTTTCAAGATGTCATTTACCAGGTAAGTTCTGACTGAGAGGAACGTTTCCCCTTGTTTACTCCATGACGCCACTAGAGGGCGATATCGTCCTATTTGTACAGGAAAGGTGTCAAACAGTTGGAAAAAATGTTCAGTTCAGTGGACAAAATAACTTTTATGATGTGTGATCCAGATGTCTGTGTGTGTCAGTGTTGATGGTGAATGTTTACTTACCAGTGGTGTGTTGTCGTGTGCAGGTGTATGTGCGCCTGAGGCCGTTCTTCAGAGAGTTTCTGGAACGTATGTCTCAAATCTACGAGGTAAAAATAACCCCGTCTACTCCGATAATCCATCTTCATGGCATCAGATTTGAAAGTTAACCTTATTGTCTCTCTTTCCCAGATCATCCTGTTCACAGCCTCTAAAAAGGTGTATGCAGACAAACTGCTCAACATCTTGGATCCTAAAAAGCAGCTAGTGAGGTACGGCGTGTTTCCTGTTATAATTACACAACAAAATCAGAAGCTGTATGTAGCATTAGTGTTGACGTGTGCTGCTGTTGAGGTGTCAGTGTTGTGTTTTTTCTGAATTATTGATTGCTCTGACCTTGTCACTGATTGATTTTTCTCTCTCTCTCTCTCGTCCCTCTTTCCTCTCATTCCCTGCTGTAACTTTAGACACAGGTTGTTTCGTGAGCATTGTGTCTGTGTCCAGGGAAACTACATCAAAGACCTCAACATCTTGGGCAGAGATCTGTCAAAGACCATCATCATCGACAATTCACCACAAGCCTTTGCATACCAGGTGAAAACCAAACGCTAAACCAGCAGTGTTATGTTTTCTGCAGCTGGTTATCAACAAGCTTCAGTTTCATCAACAAAGGAAAACTTATTTCAGTTTCAGAACAAAAGTGTCTTTTTTATTTTAAATAACTTTAATAACACGTTGTTTTCACACATCACAACTTGATTGTGACTGAATGAACCTTTTGGCTGTAATGTCTCTCAAATGGAGCGGTTAACTGATAGAAAGGAAATAAGTTACCAACTATTTTGGTGGTTTCACCCTCTTAAATGTGAGGATTTCCGTCTTTTTGTTGTCATTTCTGATTTTAAATGAGTCTTTGGGTTTTAGTCTGTAGGTTGGACAAAAGAAGCAATTTAAAGACGTCAGTAATTGACTAATTGATTAATTTTGAAAATAAATGTTGGTCACAGCCGTAATCTCAATGTAAAATAGTCCAAGATTTCTTCTTTCCTGACTGCAGCGTGTGGCTCCTGATTAATCATAGGATATGATTGATGAATCATTGTAACCTGCTGAGCTGAATCAGGCAGATACTGACGCATCTCATCTGTCATCAATTTGTTTACCAGATGAGTCTTTAAACGAACCCCTTCACTCATTATTTATGCGGCAGTCACTGTCTGCCATAGCTCATCTGCTTTTCTACCAGATTTTATTAAGGTGATAATAATTTCTTCCGACACTGTCTCACGCAGCTACACTGTCTCACGCTGTGGGAAACCCTGGTTTATTAATCATTCTGAGGAGTTTTGATTTCACTTCTTTCATTACGGCACATTTGAGTTTAGTTAAAAATACAATATGTGGTAACTAATGGGTTTTTTTTTAATCCCAACAGTTGTCCAATGGGATTCCCATAGAGAGCTGGTTCATGGACAAGAATGACAACGAGCTGCTGAAGCTGGTGCCCTTCCTGGAGAAGTTGGTTGAGATGGTAAGATGTCTTTACCTGCTATTGTTGGATCTTTTACAGCAGCCACATAAGCAAAATATTTAACTTTCTTCAGTAAATCTAATTTATTCTTTTATTCCCCTCCTGTCCTGGTTTCTCCTGCCTGCTGAACTCATCAGAACGAGGATGTGCGGCCGCACGTTCGGGAGAGGTTCCGACTTCACGACCTGTTGCCCCCCGATTGAACTGGACCGCAGTCTCTCAGAACGGGACGACAGGAAAAGACTGAAAACGACACGCGTGTAAAAAGCCCCTCTTTGGATTACAAACTACAACATTGCCATTACTGTTAAAGTTTTAGCCTTTTTTTTTTTTCCTCTTTCTTTTTGTTTTTAAATCCACCGTTGCTTTTTAAAAAAGAAAAACTTCAAAAGAAAAACGTTTTTAAAGGTCTGGGCGAAATTTTCTAAAAATCTACTATATAAAGATGAAATCACACACACTATGAACAAGCCCAGGTAAACTCCTCTTTTTGAGTGACTCTCCCGCTGTGGAGCCGGATATCGTCTCCACACTAAATTCTGAAGTCTTGGTGCTGGTTTAGTGGATATGAAAACGCCACCTGGTAAAGAGGAACTCCACCCCCGACCGAGTCCCTGAACCCAAACCATCCCCCTGGTGCTCACGCTGTTGACACTGATGAATAACGACACTCTGTGGCTACAGACCATTTTCAGCAGGAATGACTGGCCTGTAAATCAATCTGTGCATGTGTGTATGTTTACTCCTAGCCACACACACACACACACACACTCTCACTGATTTGGTGTTTGGCAAACCTACAATCTGTAGCCTTTGAAATCATATGCATTCCTCCGTAGCCTAGTCAAGTTTCTATTGTTGGTTGCAGTTTTTTTCTGGTAAAACTGGTGTTTCATTGTTTTAAAAAAAAAAAAGGAAAAAAAATATAGCGTTTCAAAATGTTTTACTTCTGTTTGTAAGATATGATATTTTAAAAGGGGTCATGTAAGTTTTATTGTAAGCCTTTTTCCTATTATGAGAACATGGGTGCATATTAATGATGACAGTCCACTGCGTAGTCATAAAATGGAGTTAATCCAGGACTTTAAGTATAGTTTGTTCTAACAAATAAAGGTTTAAATCGGTGTGTTGGCTTCACTGTGGACACAACGTGGCTCCTTAATTAAATGTTAGGATTAAGAATCTTCTTACTTGTAAATCTGACATATTGTAAAGGTTTGAGGGCATTCATTTTCAAAGTGACACGTGTCAACGTTAGCCTTTCTTTAATAATGGTATTTGATTTGTCATTTGTCTCTAATCAGTATTGTCTTTTACTCCTAATCAAGTATTCTGGCTAAATCAGAGCTCTGTTTCTTTTAGTTGTGTAAGTTGATGGCTATGTCGGTAGCATTATGACTAATGTAGCACATCTCTGCCAGTGTGTCATGAAGTCTGCCCGTGGTAGAAATTTATGGCCAGACCCTGTACCAGCCATATCTGGCACCAGCAACATACTGTTTTAACAGTCACAGCTCCACTGACTGCTCCTCTTCCTCTTCCTGTTTCATACTTTTTACTTTTTTTTTTTTTTTTTGTCTTTATATGTTTAAAGCATTGTGTTAAAGAATGGTAACTATATGAATGTGTATCTGCCCGGACACTCAAGCCAAACTGACATTTTACTCCTCCGTTGTTTCAACTTGATTTGAGACAAATAGTTGGCAGAAATGTAGATGTTGTGTCGGCATCATTTACAAGACAGAAAGCTCAAAATCAGCCATACACTGCTGTCTTCTGTCCCAAACCCAAACTCCCCAAGAGTTGACTTGAATCTCCGTGATAATTTGGCATGCGTCGTTGAACTCGTTTCAGTACGGTTTTAAATCAGAAGTGCATTTTATGTTGAAGATGTTAAAGCAAATGTGTTTGGATTTGTCTGGGTTGCCTGTACAGTGCCATATGATTCCTCTCCCCACAAGTCCACTCCCACTCCCCTCCCCGCTCTCGCCCCCACCAAAACGCTGATGGAAAAAGACAATCAGACCTCAAAGCTCTGCAGATACTGAAACCTGGAGACACCCGCCCTGCCCTTCTTACTTTCAGTGTGCCGTATGTGTCGTGTACTGTGATTCCTTTGAGTTGTACTCCCCCCTCATGAATAAATTTGCCAGGTGATTCCTCGTGTTCCCAGCCCAAACAATCCCCGCTGCTCACTTTAACGCAGGTCCTGTTCAGCGTCTGCCCGTCTTTGCCTTCGTTCACCAGAAGTTGGGAGCTCTCCAGAAATTAGAATTAGTTTGTATTCAAGTAAAATTGTTACAGGGCACAATGGTGTTTACTCAGACATAATGTTATGAGTACACATGTCCAGACTATGAATGTAAAATTGTACATGGGGCGACGTCTTGCGTGTCTTTCCGAAAATTCCTTGTTGTGTTCTCGATCAAATCGATGAGGAGCGACGGCAGCTCGCGTCTGTCGTTCACATGTCAAAGAGGAGGCGAGAACAATGTGCATGGAAGAGGAAACATGTCTCGAGGTCCCACCATGGTAGCCCCCTCCCTACCCCCCTCCCCATGACCTCTCGCCATCCTGACTGCCAGCTATTAGTATGCAAGCCTCACCTTTTAGAGTGTGATGTAGCCCGGGCGTGCTCGTCTCCTCAGAGGGCTGTGTGATTATGTATAACGATCAGTCGTGGCTCGTTTCTGAAGGATCGGTGGGAGGCATTTGATACTTTTCATCCAGCTCATTTTTATGTGCATTACCAGTTTATTGTACACTGAGTGTTGTACAATACATGCAGCTTCATGTTTAAAAAATCCTTAAAGTAAGGAAAATCTTTTGTATTTTTGATTTCAAAAGGCATGTCATATCTACTTTTTAAATGTATTAATGAAGATTTAACTTTACTTCAGATGGAGTGTTTTTTTTTTTCTTACAAATATCTGTATGTTTAGTTTAGCGCAATGTTACTGAACTGTTAAACTTAGCATGTAGAGAATACAGCTTGCTTTGTGGGAAAGTCCTGAATTAAATTTTAATCATGGCACTTTTTCTGCAGAAAAGAGCAATCGTGTTAATGAATTTTTTTTTCAATATCCGTTAAGCCATTTTACTTGCAAGAATTGCTATTTGTGCTGAAGATGTATTTAAAATGTTTTAAGACATCTTTGTTAGCCGTCAGGCTACATGCTATTGTAAAGTGTATATACAGTTACATTGAATTTCTGAAACAAAGTTTTAAAGTTAAAAACCTCCTGCATGCCCTTTGTTTTTATTTCTCTTTACTGTTGGATGATGTTGGAGATGTGGGACAGGTACGGGGAGAAAAGAGGAAAAGTATTATGTAATTTTACAGTTATATTACACTGAGATTCATGAGTAATAGGTCAAATTTGTAAGAGAGTTGATTTTTGGGTCTCATTTCAACTTGGCCGACCTGACCTACAATCCCAAAGCGTCAGTATTTGACCAGATGAACTGAGACTCAAATCAACACTCTTACAAATTGGACCTTTTTAGGAGAGCAGTGAAAATATTTCCCCATCTTTGGCTAAAATAGCAGAAACAGACTCACTTTAAAGGTTGAAATAACATTAAAACCAAGGCTACAAAATTGAGGCCATATGCCTTTAAAAGATCTAATTGTTTTGTTTTTGTGATTTACATTTTTTTGTTTTTCTCCGTTGCATACACACAATGAAACTGGAACTGTGCACACAGTTCTGAAAACCAGATGCTCGTGTATCAAAACAAAACTCCAGACTGCCGAACTGTTTAAACTCTTAAGCACAAATTACTTCATTTAGCACACTTAGCTTTGTTCACCTGGAAAACACTGGCCTACCAGTCGGATTCAGTCACTTCTCACCTTTTCAAACTCAATTGGCAAAACACTTGCATCGTCATAAAAGAGACCTCAGGTGGCCTCTACTTCGGTTTGAGCTATAAGTTTACAGCAGGACTCTGGGAAGCTGGTTTATGAGTTTAACCCAATTTGAGATCACTGGATAGACGAATGTGAATTGTATCGATGTCATAGTAATGTGATATATTCACAGTATTGTATTACAATATGGCAACAGTCTTCATAGAGTTGTGGTCAACATTTCTTCCTCTTGACAATACTCCATACTGTATAGAGATGCAGGACCATTTCAAGAGGAAGAGAGAGGAAGATGGGAGACACCAGACCCAACAAAAACATGTATATCATGGTAGTTTCATGTTTCTGTGATGGGATGACAGTAACACAAACTGCTTTTTTACAAAACACATTCATGTTCATGTTCCAACAGGACAATGATCCCAAACACACATCAAAAGTGGTCAAGAAATGGCTAAATCAGGCTAGAATTGAGGTCTTTGAATGGTCTTCCCAAAGTCCTGAATTAAACAACATCAAGAACATGTGGACTGCGTCCAAGTCTAGTAACTTCACCGATTCTGTCAAGAGGAGCGGTTAAAACTTCAGCCAGAGGACGGCCAGAAGCTTGTGGCTGACTATAAAAAGTACCTGACTGAGATGAAAATGGGAGAGGGACAATTAACCAAATATTAGAATTACTGTATGTATATTTTTGACCCAGCAGATTTGGTCACATTTACAGAAGACCTATAATTATTATTTCTAAAGGTTAGGTCTTAAAGCGTTGCTCTTTGTCCATCTCTATGCATCAGCTGCATTATGTGAGTCAGAAGTCGTCCTTGCAGCAGATGTCATGTAAATCCTCCAGCAGTCAGTCTGGTGTCTCCTGGCTCCTCTGACAGGACTCAGGTTTCACTTAATCAACACACTCCGTTAATAATTCAGCACAGACGGCCGGGCTTGTTGCCGAAATCCCTTCTGCGTTTCACAGCCCTCATTTCGCACCTACTTTTTTCCTTTACCGGTGTCCTTAATTACGCTGCTTTGAGGGCAGGTGTAGAGTTGCAGGTGGACACAGGTGGAGGTGAGGAGGCTGCAGCGCCATGTAACAGGGAGCATCACCTCCAACTGCAGAGCACACATGAAGTTTGATGGGTGAGCTTGTTGAATGTTTTTTTTCCCCCTCTGCAAAGACTGAGTTGTTCAAAAATATGAAGTCTGTTGTCAGTCTGCTCCTCCTGCCTCAGATGAACATCCCCTCTGCATCCACAGGATAAAACTAAGTGGATTTATTGTGTTATTATCTTTGTCTGGATCGGTTACCTGCTTGTTTTTAGACTGAGGACAGTGACGATGTGGTCCACACCAGCTGCCTGCATGATGTGCATCCTGTTTGGTAAGTGCACAACAAGATTTGAGAAAGCTTTTAGGCTAGTCTTGATTAAAAACCACCAAGCATGCATGACCTTTACAACATAACGTCAGTAATGTGGCAACAGCATGTGATAGAAATTTGATATGCAAAGCTGAATTAGCTAAATTCTTCAGTATAAACTTTTAGTAAAGCTTAGTACTTAGTAGTAAAGACTTTTAAGCACCTAAGTAAGTTAAATTAAATGTATTTATTTATTTTATTATAACAAGAAGAGGAGATGTGTTGATGCTAGAGCCTGATCAATATTTCAGTTTTGGGGCTGATGCAGAAATTAAGATGTAAAAAATTCTGATGTTGATAAATTGCTGATGCACACTTGTGTTTTGCAATGATCCTTTAAAAGTGGTTATCAGATACTGGTGACAGACTACAGTATGTAACGGAAAGTTTACAGTTTGACAACAAACTTTATCGACTAAAATGACGTCAGTGCACTGAAACAATAAACTTACTGGGAATTGAATCAATATAAATGAACCCAAGTTGCTTTTTTCTGCATTATAATCTCTAAATTTTGACATAAATTATTATTTCTTCGGTAATTTGCTTTTGTGTTTATTTAACTTTTATTAATCCCCCTATTTATTTATTTCCCATTTCATTTTCCACTTTATTTTTTAATTTATAAGTTTTTTTATTTCCGTATTTATGTCTGTATTTATCTTTGTATTTTTTTCTATTTGCATAGATAATCCATAAATAGGATTGCATATAAATATATTCATATTTTTTTTTATAAATGAATAAATAAATGTTCAAACAAATTAAATAAATGGGGGAATTAAAGAAAGGTAAACATTAACTTATTTATGAAATGAGACATACAATTATATTTCTGTTTTCATTTGCTTTTATTTACCTCTGTATTAATTCCTTTATTTATTTACTCTTCTCTTTAATTTTCCATTTTATTTACTAATTGATTGATTAATTGATTGATTTACGCATTCATTTCTATATACTTTTCCTTTTGCATTTCACAAAATAATACATAAGTAAAAACGTAACTAAATAAATACATAAAGAAAATGAATAAAACAAAGTGGTTAAACAAAAGAGAAAGTAAGTAAATAGGGAAATTAATACAGAAGCAAGATAAAACAGAAATATCAATTTATGTCACATTTTACACATTAATGATTGCCTGAATTTATTTTTAGTATTTTTTCTTAATTTAATGACATTTGTACTACTTACTTTATTTTTGATTATGGCAGTATCAGTCCTCCATAACATATACACCAACATATATCTGTGATAGGCCGGTAACAGCCAAGAATATCTGCCAATCGATATATCGATCAGGCTCTAATTGTTTACTTATTAATCCTGTGAACAGAAAGCAAAATTGATTTCTTTGTCATACATGTTTTTCAGGTCAATCCTTGATATGCTGTATAAGTTGTGACTATTATTTTCATAACAGCGAAGAGTAGATAAACCTTGAAGTGTCACTGTGGGCCAACAGAAACCCATATTTTTGTTTTCTTCATGTCTGCAGGGATCACATGCGAAGTCAAGCGAGTGTCTTCGCAACCTAATTTTATCCAAAGACAGACTGACCAGACTCCTGACGAGGCTGCACAGTTAGAGAAGGACATCCACAAAGTCATAAATCAAATCCACTCTTTGTCCGGTGGAAATGAAGATAAACGCAGCTTCGGCACCTCAACTCCAGCAGAGGGTTTCGACTTAGAAGCATATTACAATGCCATGAGTAACGTGTACGCTGTCTTTCAACCGCTGCTGAGAGAAGGATTCATAGATGACCTCCCCAGAACTGTCGTCTGTATCCTGTCTGGGAGACAGGACTGTGGGCTGGAGGCAGAACTGACAAAGACCGTGTCTCTGGAGGTTGTACAGCCGCTGCTGGCGTTCGTGTCGTCCCTGAGATCCCAGACGTGCACTCCTCTGAACGGAGACTCAAACAGCTTCCTCAGGGCCTACCTCAGGATGGGAGACTCAACGTCAGCAGCGTTTAATGGTTTCCAGGAGACGTTTATAAATGTACTGTCCAGTCTCCCTCTCTCGGGGAGTTTGATGAATGTCATCAGCGGCCTCGTGGACTCGGCTGTGACGTATGTCTCAAAGTTCATGGCATCGTTTCTCCAAGTACCGATGGACTACATCAAAATAGCTTTACAGTTTGGAATCAGAATACCATCTTTAGAAGGAGGAGATGTCTGTGAGCAAGGTAAACATTACTCTTTAACATCTTTTAAACTGTCCTGTATAATACACAGTTTATTACATATTTTTATGCTAATTAAACTTTTTTACCACTTGTTCTGCAGGAGATCTCAAGCAGCTCATTATGTGGTGAGTCAGTGATTAAATTCACATAAACTCCCTTTTTTCTTTACATATTAAAGCTGCTCTGTGGACTCTCTGACCACTAGTGGTGCTATAGAGCAATGTTTTTATGACTGTGGTTGCACTTCAAGTCTCATAGTATGTAAGCTTATGAGAAAATAACCCTACTTCTCACTAGATTTATTACCTCAATGCACAGTTTCCTAATGAGTTTATGGTCTCAATCATTAGTTTCCGACCGTGATGCTAATTTAGTAAATTATGGTCCCATTTAGAGCAAAACAGACAACAAAGCGGGGGACGCTTTAGGGTGTGGCTACCTTGTGATCGAGAAGTTGCTGTCATGGTCTTTGCTTGCTCAGGTCGAATCAAGCTATCCTCTCATCCAAATATGGTCACTCCTGGCCCCCAAAAACCGAGATGGCGACGGCCGTAAACTCAAGCTCCTTTAAAAACATCTTCTCCGTCTGTATGCATGTTTGTAAATGTTATTGAAGATCTGTAATAATGATCAAATGTCCGTTTTGTTTAGGGGGCTGAACCACAATGTGAGCTGGTCCTTTGGTGCCTCTATCATTGACATCCTGCTGGAAATCTTCCTGTCTCCTGAACAGTCTCATTGTACATATCCAGGGCCAGAGTGCCAGACTCCCACCATCCCTTTCCAACGCAGCTTCTCAGACACTGATAACGACCACGACATCATGCTAAAGTGTGATCGCAACAACCTGGCCAGGTTCAATGACACACTCTGTGCTGACATGGGCTCAGGAGCTGGGCACTCTCCATCTGTGCACACCCTTTGCGAGGCACTTAAGTCCCTCAGCCCTAACCAGATAGAGCAGGTGTGGAGCAACATGTGTTATGCTATTCAAGCACTGGTGTCTCCAATCCTCAGCAGGTCATCTGACTGCAGTGTCGGGCTCACACATCCTTCCTTCACCCCTTCCTCTGAGAGCCGCCCTCATCGAGCAGCCAGAGAGGCCTCCAACCTCAAACAGCTCGCCTGCAACTACAACACCTGGTTAGAAAACGAGGCGGTGGACGCTGTCCTCGTGTCGCTGTGCAGCGATAATGAGCGTGAGGAGTTTGTGAAGCAGGTGTGTAACAATGCTGTATTGATGAGGAGGCTGCTGTCTGATCAGATGAACAACTGGCTGTATGGATACTGTGGGAACTCTTCGGTAGACCCTGGCTACATGGTGAGTCAGTTCTGCGTCTATGAGCAGTGGCTGGACCAGCCATCAGTCCTGGTCGACCCCGCCTTACTGGAGTTCTGCATGAGTCTGGACAGTCCCAGACTGATCAAACTCATCTGTGAGCACACCGGATTCTTCATGCTTTTATTCTCCAACCCTGAAAATATGCAGTTCATGCCTAACTGCACAGTGTTTCGCCCTCCACCACCGCTCCCTGACATGGGCTCACATATGTTAGAGTCTTGTCGTTACTCAGAGTGGCACGACGTGACGCAGATTACCACAGACGTTTTGTCTCAGTGCATCCGCCTCGATAACAGTGGTTTCACTCAGGAGGTTTGCACTAACAAAACCTTTCTGAATACTCTGCTGCGTAACCAGGCAAATGCCTGGCTTGAAAATCACTGCAACACCTCTCTCAGCCTCCGGCCCCCTGAGCCGACGCAGCCCTTCAGCATCACAGACTGGTGTGACTACCAGACGTGGGCAGAACGGCAGGTGGACAGCTCAGTGGTCGGCCTCTGCTGGCAGTACGATCAGCTCGGGTTTCAGAAGAATGTCTGCTGCAAAGCGCCTGTGTTTGAAAAGCTGCTGCAAGACCCTCAGAACGAATGGCTGACATCAGTCTGCACAGACATTAAAGAAATAGAGGCAACAGCCGTGTTACCACAGGTGGGTACTTTATCTGGATGACATGGATCTGTGCATCCAAAGTCTAATCAACTTGTTTATGGAAGCCAAAATAAAAAATAAATAAAGACATAGTGGCTCAATAAGTGCACCAAAAATAAAACAATTATTACAATTATTATTCATATGTTTTGGTTGAACAAATGCCCTTTTGTTATAATTTTACAAAATATTATGTCCTGACGTGAAACTTGATAAAATTAAATGTAATATATATATTTTTAATAACACTAATATGTTAGAATTCAAAACTGTATATAAGCAAACGCACACGGTAAGATAATTGTTCAGTTATATAAACACTATGCAACAAAATCCTTAAGGCAGCGCTATTAATCACTGGAAGGACAATAGTGAACTGTTACATAAAACAAGTTAAACTGTTATTTTATATTCTGCTGTTGTATTCCCAATCATGTGCTCTCTAGGTGTGTAAGTACTCTGAGTGGACCCGTCGCATCATCGTGGACATGACTGAACTGGCTCTCTGCGCTGAGATCGACCCACTTAACTTTACCTCCAAAGTCTGCGCCAATGATACCGTCCTCCAGAACCTGTTGGCAAATCAGGACAACACCTGGTTAATACACCACTGTGCCAACTATTCAGATCCAGGGGTATCTCCTGGTGGAGATGGGGGAGAAGGAGGAGACTTGACTGCGTTCGACCCCGCAGAGCAGTGCCAGTACTCCAGCTGGAGCATCTCTGTCCCAGACGCAGCCCTCCTGACCCTCTGCTGGGAGAATGACCAGACCAACTTTGTCTCCTCTATCTGCCCTAACGCCGGTCTTCTCTTTTTGCTGTCCCGGGAGCCGTCTAGTATGTGGGTGGGCAGCATGTGTAACACCTACACCAACTACACCACCACCACCAACAACAACAGCACCACTGCAGATCCAGATGTGTGCCTGGCCAGAAACCTGGTGAAGCGTTTCAACTGGTCCTGCTCAGCTGACCTCACCCCAGCCTGCCAGCCTGGGGCCAGTCAGAACGTGGCCCTGCAGATGATGGTGCGCTGCTTGGTGGAGAGTCTGAGGTCCAGGGTGGAGAATCTGCTGACTCCACCTGTGACCACAGTGTTGGAGCAGGCAGTCAGCACCGCTGTGGTGATCCTGTTGGCCCTGGAGGAGGTCCAGAACACCTCGCTGCACGTCACTGAGAACATCAGGCTGAGTGTGTTGACGTCTGTCGTTCAGCATCTCGAGAGGGAAACCAACTTTGACAAAAAGAAGGTCCTGCTGCAGTGCTTTGGGGTAGGTAGTGTGGCTGCACGAGCGGTGCGACTGCACATCGAGGGTGTAAATAACCTCATTTCAAATCACTTTGCAATCTCAGGGATCATGCCGGACGAGCTGTGCGGAGCCATTTTATGTTTTTTATTTGGTTGAGTATATTTTATCACATTCTTGTAAATTAATTCTGAAGGTTAATCAGCGCGTCGTGTGAATAGAGATTCTCCCTCATCTTTTATTCATACAGGCTCAATCAGTTTCTGTTCATTCATTGACTTTACAGTTTGTCTAATTATTCATCCATATCAGTTACCATGACTGTCACTGTATAGCCGTTGACCTCCAGTGTACAGCCGGCCCACAGCTGGTGTACAGTTACACTCCTGTCACCGATATCGTCATAATAGATGTCTTCCTCTCTGTGTAATCTCTACTGGCTTACACTTGATTTGACAATTACAATAATGTGTCAAAAGAGACGACCAGATTACATAATCCATCTGTAAACAACCCTGTGTGTGTATGTGTGTGTGTTTCTCCTGTAGAGAGTCTTAACCAGCTTGATGCAGACAGCAAGAGATGTGACCAGCGATGAATTCTTCGTCATCAAGGTGATTAACACCACGACCTAAACGCACAACACGCAACTTCTGCCACCAGGGGTCTCTCAGTTAAAACAATGAAAACAGAAAAGACGTAGTTTAAAGAAGCTGTAAAGTACAGCGGGATCATGGTATGGAAGCCCTATAGGAATTAATTATATCGTTATCTCGGGGAACAAAGTTTCGTTATCTCGAGATCTCGAGAAAATTATCCCGTTATCTCGGGAAAACGGCAGTTGTTATTTTGAGATAATAACTCGAGATCTCGAGAAAACAAATGAAATTAACTCGTTATCACGGGAAAACGGAGGAAATAAAATGTATGAATGCATGGCCCTTTGGGGCTTCCGTACTTTAGGGCTTCCGTAGTTTATTTGTATTTATTTCTTTATATCTTTCCAGGAGTACTTCAATATACCGCTGAGCAGCCTGGCGTCAGTGCTCAGTCCAGCTCACATCACCACCGTCAGACTCATCCTTCAGTATTACAGCAGGCACAAGGATACGCTGCAGGTGAACATCCATCAGAAACATTTATCTTTTTTTTCTTCTTTCTACGTGGCATTCTTTGTCCATCATACAATACGCAAGATCACACTCTTGCAGACACAGAACTGATATCTGCTTCTGTTGTCCAGCTGCCCAATCGGTACCTGTCCACCATGGTGTCGGTGCTGTTCCAGACCCACCTGGCAAAAGATGGCAGTCTCTTCCCGGAGCTGGCTCCTCTGCTGGCTGCAGCCACACCAGGTGACATTCAAGCTTTGCCCTCGCTGCAGAACAACATAAATGTGTAAGTAACAGTCATTTATATCGACTCAATACTCATTACTAATGAGCACGACACATTTACTAATGATTATTCTGCCACTTCATCGAACAGAAGTAATTCTCTGTTGCACTTGTGTGTGAATGATTAGGATTGTTTATTTGATTTCTAAGTGTCGCCCTTTTTAGTTTGTGATGCTGTTACAGTTTAAATGTTGTGTTTTTCTGATGCTGGTGTTTTCATCTCCAAGATTCTGTACGTTACTGATCCATGTGTGCCATAAAGGGGGAATTTGTAGTTTTGGAGAAGAAATTTTAATCAGAAGAGAAAGATGTTGATTGACTGACTCTTTTATAACAAAATAAACTGAAGGAACAAACTGACTTTAAAGGACAGCACATCTACAGCTTGTTAACTACAGCTTGTTTATTCAGTTATGGAAAAGATACATATTTCTGAGTTTGTATTATTACCTCATTGATATTTTAAATATTAAAATTCTGATTCTCCAAAACTACATAGTGCCCCTTTAAGAATACATGTTTAGAGGTGCTATTAAACCTAAAAGTTTTCCTTGTGCACAATCATGCAATCTCTCTTTTCTACACACGTCATGTTTCCATCTGAACACAGTCCAGGTGTCAGGCTTCTGTGAGAAGTGATGTGTCACTGCACCTTGAAGTGCCAGAATCTGCATTATACATGGAAAGTAAAGGAAACTGGTTCACTGACTAGATTTCAATCTAGAAAGGGCTTCTAATGTGCGTGTGTGAAGGTATTTGCTGTTGATTCAACAAGAATGAGTGAGTAAATGTGGAAGGTAATCACAAAGCAGTCTGTATTTTAAGCTCCTTCAAGTGTTTTTCTTCTGCAGACAGTGTGCACATGGAAAATAGTACAGAAAGAACCAAAAAGTCCGACAAGAGATGGTCCACATGTATAAAGTCAAGTCAGGTCACATTTATTTATATAGCCCAAAATCACATTGCCTCAGTGGGCTTTACAGTCTGTACAGTGAAGGACATCCTCTCTCTTTAGATTATTATAAATTACAAAAGAGATATAACGTGTTGATTAGTGAACTTAAGAGGCATTGTAAGGAAGATTTCTCTCCCTTTAGATGGAGTCAGCCAAGCTGTTCCTCCTGTTTGCTGTCTTAATGCTAAGCTAAGCTTATTGCTGCCTGACAGTTGGGTCAGAGTATCAATCTTCTCTTCTAATGCTCAACAATATTGCAAATCATACATGCATTTTCCAAAATGTCAAAGAGTTCCTGTATTATTTGTACCTGGTTTATATTTCCCCAAATCTCCTGTTACAAAGCAGCAGTTCCAGTATATCCAGTATTACAAAATTGTAAAATTTAATATTTATTTCATTTTTTTTGCAGGAGGGAAACCATTAACACAAACTTGTGGCTCATGACTCTGGACCAGCGGCGGGCGTTTGGCTCGTGGTTCAGCAAAGTTCTGCCCCCCTCCAACATCATCAGAGGTCATCAATCACTCATCAGGGACACTGGAAACCTGATCGCCTACCTGCCCTTCCACAACTTCCAGCACCTCTCACCTGCTCAGGTAACAGCCCTCTGAGCTCTGACACCTGGCCGCGAAACCCGAGAAGCCAGGACTCTGTCAGTTCGATTAGCCACAGCGGAGCTACTCGTCACATGCTGGTCAACTGAAAGCACAGACAGCCTCTTCTTTCTCCGTCACCACCAATGTGTGTCGTATGTGTGTGGCTAATGTTCAATAAGAAAAGATAGGAGCACATGAATTAAGGATGACTTGAAGATGAAGGGGTCACTGACCTTTCAGCGCTCAACCATGCGTTTAAAAAAACAGCTGTTTTAACGCTTTTGTTTTTGTAAGACGTAGATAAACAAGATTGTATTGATGTATGAGCTTTAGAGGTTTTCTTTTTGTTTTGTTTTCTTACCTTTGTTCATAACCAGGCTAGTTGTTTCCCCCTGTTTCCAGTCTTTGCGCTAAGCTAAGCTAAGCTAAGCGAACCAGCTGTTGGGGAGTAGCTTCATCTTAAACGTACAGACATAAGAGTGGTATCAATCTTTTTTTCTTTTAATTCTCTACAAGAAAGTGAATAAGCATATTCACCAAAATGTCAAACTATCCCTTTAAAGCGTTCCCTCTGCCCGGCTTGCATCAGTAAATGTTGAATATTAACCTCACAAGAGGGCAAATAAGCATGTTCTATTCCTTTGCATGAGTTCATGATCCTGGAGGCGGTGAAGACAGATAAATTGTTTCTTCTCTCATATCTTGTGAATATCGGTGAGCTTGTTGTTGCCACATTCATTTGATAACACTCACAGAAATATTATTATTGCTGTATTCTGTCATGGTTATCCACAGCTGTTGGACGGGCTGGATGTGTTGCAGAGAAACACTCTCACTTCCCTCAAGCAGGAATTCATCGCTCACAGCGTCATCGGCACCTACAGAAACCTGACGGCTCAGAATTTTACCAGGTTAGGAATGACTGTGGAGGCACCTCCTGACCTTCTGTCCATGTTAACGGTTCATTAGACATTAGGTCAGATATGAGATACATTCTGGCCCATGGTAGTGTAAAGCAATAATGTCGTATGAACAAGAGTCGTTTGTTTGTTGCTTCATTTGCACATTTGCTATAAAGTTACTTGAATGTGTGAGATATTGTGCTATGTAATATACACTATACTACACTATACTGATCTATTCTTCAACTTACAGCAGCATGTAATTACCAGAAATAACAGTCCAAAATCATATCTAATTTTTAAAGGTGCAATATGTAAGAATTGGCCACTGGTTGAATTCAGACTCCAAACAAAGCAGAGTAACCGCTAACTGTATTCTATACATCCATGAGTGCTGCTAGCTTTTAGCTCAGTTAGCCGTGCAGCTAGTTGGAATGCTGGGGGAGTGTCTATGCTCCCACTGTTAGCACAGGAGCTTTAGACCACCAGAAGAAAGGGGTTTTGAGTCCCAGGGCTAGCTGGTTAGCATGCTAACTTCATTAGATATCTCTGCAACACGGCAGTCGTCTTAGACATGTAACATGTAACATCTTCACATG
Organism: Pagrus pagrus; assembly: GCF_965226575.1. NCBI lineage: Eukaryota > Metazoa > Chordata > Actinopteri > Spariformes > Sparidae > Pagrus > Pagrus pagrus. The sequence continues at coordinate 21,077,014 of NC_140185.1, read as the reverse complement.
CTGTTGATCAATTTTAGTTAATTTCTGAAGGTTTCAAACTTAAATTCTTACATAAATGTTGAATCTAGAGATCCAGCAGCAACATCTACTGAAACAGTAACATATTACTGTGAAATGTACTGTACCAGTAGAATGGCTTTGTATTTTGCTTTTGTGGACTTTTTTTTTTTACAAAATGTAGTTGTTTTTTTTTGCAAAGAAACCTTGTTGTGTGTCGTTACAACAGTGTTTTTAATTTTTCAGGCTGGGTAATATCTCGTGCCTGGCAGACCCAGAGGACCTGCTTGTGTACAAAGACACTGAGGTCTTCAGCGTCATCAGGGACATCGTCATGGCCTGCGCACATGAGGGAATGAGTCTGCCCAGCAGTCTGGTAGGAGCAGATACATGTGGTTTCTTCATTGTGTGCTTTCATTTAACAATCACATTGAAGGAGCATTTACAATATATTTATGCCGTCTCTGTGCTTGTTCTGAACCTTTCGTCAAGATTTCCAGTTTGTTACTGAACAACACAGAATTAAAGATCCCCTCCTCGCTCAGTCCTGGTCGACTGGCAGAGTTCGCCCCCCTCCTGCCCGCGCTGGGTGTGCCTTTCCTGCAGGATCTCACGTCGTCGCAGCTGCTCGCCACCCTCCCTGCACTCAGCTCGGTTTCATTCAGCCCTGCACAGGTAGAGGAGCGAACTCCACCTGTCATTTTCAGTGGAAGACGTAGTAGGAATAATCTACAGCTTGATTTATACTGTTATTTAACACGCACAGTTTTTTTTTTTTACAAGTGAGTGAGCAAAATAAATGAGTGAGGGGTGTTTAGTCAGTCCCTTTCACTGCATAAGCACCTATTTGTTGGACATGGTTGGGTTTCCTGGCAGATGGTGCTTGTAGGCCTGAGGAACAGCTGACAGGCAGTCGTTTCTCAGCAGACTGATCCCTGAGGTGAGATGGCTCATAAGGTCTTACTTCACCCTGAGCTATCTGCAGCCTTGTACTTTCACCTCAGCCTCACAGCTGTCGTCTCGCTTTTATACTGTGTCATTCAGAGTCTTGAGAGAGTTCATTTCTTCAGACCTATAGTTGTTTTTCAGGTCCATCATGGCAAAAATGTTGTGTGGACAAGTGTTTTTGAAGCCCAAAGAAGCAAGATTCTTGGATTTGAATATCTCACCTGGTATAAAAGCGCTGGAGCAAGTAGATAGAGAATACATGACATATCAGTCAAAATCACCACTTTATAAGGTCATTTGTTGTTATTCATTTGCTGTGTGTTTTTCAGGCCGCCGTAATTGTCGACAAAATGTCCTCCATTAACACCGTGAGTCATTTTGTAAACTCATCTCACTGTGAATTCAGTATGGAAATGCTCTGTGCACACTCACACCTTCTTCCCCTCCGCCCAGCTGACCGCTCCAGGCCAGCTGCAGGAGCTCGGCCATCTCATAACGGGAATGAAGACAGAGACCTTGTTGATGTTGACCTCTGACAGGCTGCTGTCATCCCTGCCCGCCATGGCCCAACACATGCCTAGCCTCTGCTCGCCACAAGCCAACGCTCTCTCCACCAAATTATGGGTACAACACACACGCTGACAGCAGACTAATTGATTAATCAAAATGTAATCTTCAGGATTAGTGTACAGGGATGCAAATTTTCCATTTTAAACTTGTGCTTGTATCCCCAAACAAATGGACGTCATTTGTAAATATATATTTAAATTATATCAACTAATCATTTAGTCTATATCATGTAAAACAGTCCAAAACCCAAAGACTCTTCATTTACGATCATAAATGACAAAGGAAAGCAGCGGAAGTTGGAATTTTACTTGAAAAAATACGGAAAAGATTAATCCATTATCAAAATAACTGTCAATTAATTTTCTCTCAATTATGTGAGTTTTTTCATCTGTAGTTGACAGCTGTTAGACTTTCCTTGTGTTATCTTCCCTCTGTTCTGACCAGGGCTTCCCAGAAGTGGTCGGCTGGTTGGATGAAGTGGAGCCTTTGCTCCACTGCACACCTCTGCTCAGCGTCAAGCCCAGGACTCGTCTGCTTGTGAACATCACTGCAGCGTTTACAAAACCCTGGAACACTCAGCAGGTACAGCGTCACACAGACCTTCCTCCATCCTGGAGCCCACGGTATTCAAACTCTGAAGACTGCTGTAGTAATGAGTCTTAAAACCCGGATATCAGTTGTTGTTCCCTCGTGTCAAAGTCAATGTTTTTTTTTTTTAATAATGGGTTTTTGGTTGAATGCCTGAAATAAGGTCTGTGGTTACCAGAGACCAAGAGATTCACACATTTCGTTCTATGACATAAAATACATCCATAAATGTCCTACAATTCAATTATAGAGCACCTACGTGTCTTAAAAAGTGTTGAGTGGCTAAATCAAACTGTAGGGGGCGCCAAATCGCACAAAATCCCAGTTTCTACATAATGTTGCTTTAATGGTCACAAGTATGAAAAGTTGGTAATGTAAGCAAAGAAAAAGGGGAAAAGTGTAAATATACAGATTAGCAGAGACTAAAATAAAATGGAGTTTTAAATATGCCATTAACCCCGAGAGCTGTGACTTTTACTACGTGTCATGATCTCTTCGCACTTCCGCTGATTAAATATGCTTCCTCCGTTTGTCATGAGAAGGTTTGTATGACAGTGTCTTGATTAACTGCTAAATTATTGAGCGGAGAAGCAAAAGCAAGGACGTCATCATCGCTGACACTGTGAATGGACAAAAAAATATCCTCGTATCAGATTGCCCTCGCCACTGATCACAGAAGATCCGGCGTAAACCGCCATGTATCAACAAAGACATAACACGACGTTTTCACATCATTCTTCTCCAGGCTAAAGCGATTCTCAGAGAGGTTCTTGATGCTAAACCAAACTTAATCACCCGAGATTTTCTGTAAGTACAGTACGTCTGCGATACATTTGTAATAGTTTTACTTCTTTCTATGTGCATGTATTGACGCTCTCCTCTTCCTGTAATCAGGAGTCTGGGAACTGTGGGTCAGGGTGTGAGCTGCAGAGTGTTACAGGAACGTCTTCGGGTTGATTCATCGCCTTCCTCAGTGAGAGGAATCTTGGCCTTCCTCAGACAGCAGCCTTCTCCTCTTCACACCTCACTTGTAAACCGTTTTAATCAAAGCCGTTCTGCGGTCTATGATGCATGTGATATATGTCTGTACGGCTTTTGTCATGTGTCTTTGTTCTTCCGGAACAGAAAAAGTGTGTGATCGAGGAGCTGTATCAGTTTGAGTTCTTCTCTGACCTGCTCAAAGACCTCGGAGCTGAGATTGCCCTGTCCATGCCGTAAGTCAGAAGTTGGTCATTACTCCACTATGAGGGAAGTTGTTGTTTCATCACGAGTAGAGAAGATTTATTTGTCCCTGCTGAAAACAACATTTTGTGAAAAGTGACTTAAAGATGTATTTTACATGGTGAAACACATCGCTCATCATGTTTTTGTTCCTGTGTGGTCGCCTGCAGGGTGAGCACCATTAAGAAGTTTCCCACAGATATGATGGACACTCTGAGGAAGATGATTGTTCTGGACCAGTTTCTCATACTGTCCAGAACAAAACAGGAGCTGCTGGTGGACAAAATGGTGCAGAGGATGGTCAGTTAGAGCGGCACTGTGTTACCTATCTTAAGGCAAAGAAGGCTGAGTTGTCATGTTGGTTTTGTGGATCCTTTCTCTGCAGGGTATGTACACAGGGGTGTTCACCGAGGAGGAGTTTCGCTCACTGGGCATTATGGCGCCGTTTGTGGTGGATGAGGTTTTCATTCAGCTGGACCGCCGCTTCTTCATCGACAACCTGGATTTCCTGCAGGGGCTCTGCTACACCAGCACGAAGATGGACATTGTGGCTCGTATCCTGGAAGAACCTGCTGTCTTCGGGTAACGTTATTACCTCAAGATGAAGGCTTTAACTGCTGTGGCCGATAAAATCCATTATTTTGATGCTACATCAACAGGACCATGCTATTACACATCCTTGATATGAGTCTGATTAATAGTTCATAGTCACAAATACCAATATCAGGAGCAAGAAAATTTAAGTTAAAGGCATAAAATCACAATAAAAAATAAACAAAAAAATAAAATAAAATAAAAACACACATAATAACAATAATGAAATAATATATAATAAATAAAAAGTAAATCTTTATTTGAAAAGAATAGGTATCAACAGTTCTTACGTATGAAGGACAAAAAATGAAGTAGAAATAAATAAATATATGCAGAAATAAATAAATATATGCAGAAATAAATAATAAAATACATAAATAAATGAGTTAATGTAAAATAAATAAATAATAAATAAATAAACATGTAGAAATGTAGAAATAAATGCAGAAATACATGTAGAAGTACATTTTTTTCTGAATGTATTTATTTAATCTATTAAATAATTTTTAATTTGTAGTTCAGCCATAATTTACCCAAAGAAAGAGCTTTAAAGGGGGGTGGGTTCATTGTGAATTTGGCATGTACATGATGTTTGTTATAATGAGAACTGAGCAATTCAACAAATTTAACATTTTCTCTTGGAGAAAATCTGCCTCTGAATGATACGTTTCACATTTAAGAGTTCATCCAGCAGGGTTTTACAAGTGTGGTTGTGGGATTTCCTCAACCTATAGTGAGATCTGTACGTGGGAAAACATGAAAATGATAAACAACATTTTTAGAGAGGTTTCATTAGACAAAAGCTCTTTGCATACCAGGTATTCACACAGCAGGAACATGTGGAAAGATGATGAAGTGCTCTTGTGTTTCCTCACAGCCCGGTCCAGAACTGGAACCAGACAATACTCAGCCAGGTGGACCGCTTCCTCCTCTTCCTGCCTAAAGACAGACTGCAGGAGATTTCCCCGGTCAGTCAGTTTACTGCTTTGCTTTATCTATTCGCTGTTGTACCTTAATTGCTTCTCAGATTAAACAAGTTAAATTTAGAGCTGTGACAGACTCTAGAAATCCACAGTGAGGTGTCGGGATTGTTACCTGATCCCACAACAGGTTAGGCCAACAAAGGCTGTAAATAAATCCCTCAGGTGTCACATCTCCAGTAGGTGTCAGGATCAGGTGGTGAAGATCTTGTTTTCCCTAAAACCATGTGGGTGTGTGTGTGTGTGTGTGTGTGTTGGTGTCTCTACATGAGCATATTGAAAGTGTGTATTGTTTGTACTCCCACAGGCGTTGATGACCGTGGGCCGCATAGAGAAGCTGTTTATGAGCCAGCGAAAGTGGGAACGTGGGGATGTGGGGATCCACTGCTTGGACGAGAACGAAAGGAGGAAAATTTTTGAAAAGCAGCAGTTTGTTCTTCAGTTTTTCCTGGGCTTCCTCAAAATATATCCCTCATCACGTGAGCATCACTTTGTCCTTAATATCTCTGCAACATCCCCACTGGCTCTCTGTAAAGGAATAGTTTGACATTCAGGGGAATATGCAACATGTCACATAGGAGATCCTTTATGTGTGTAAACAGTATACATACAGTAATGTAATGGATTGATATTTTGGGAAGTATGCATATCTGTTGTGTTGCAAGTCTACAGCCAAGTGCACACTTGCCAGACCCCCTGATTTTCCTGGAAGACTCCCATTTTTCATTGCCCTCTCCTGGTTTCCTCCCTGGGTCACAATTCTCCCATAATTCTCCTGATTTACGATACATTTTCACACCTTTTTTCCCTTTTGGTCATCACAGTCTGTTTCTCTTTCTCTGTCTGTTCAACATATAGTCTACTGTAGGTCTAAGAGCAGAGAAAGAGACTTTTCAGTTTCTTATGGAAAGTTTTAAGAAAAGGGGCATGTTAAAATCTGCTACAAGTTTTTCTGTTGATCACAGTGGTCGCACCGACATCCACCACCAGCGAGAGGCTAACAAACACAAGGCAATTAGGCAAATTATTTTGTATTCTTTCCTGAGAATTAAAAGTAGAACTAAATGTATTTAACATAGAAATGCTGTGTACTTCTTTAAAAGTCACCAGAATGAAGAGCACATGGTGTCTGAAACCCAAATATTTCCAGAGGACCCCCAGAGCCCTGCTTTGGTTTCAAAATCCTCCCTGTTTTTGAGGTCTCGAGGTTGGCGAGTACGGCCAAGATTCAGTTAGCTTAGCTCAGCACAAAGACCAGCATCGCCTGGCTCTCCCCAAAAAGGTGAAAAAATCCACCTAAGGCACCCTTAAAGCTCACTAATCAACATATTATAACTTTTTTGTTTTATCCGTGCAAAAACTAAGGGTAAAAACAAGCTGTGGTTTTGCAGGATGCTCCATGTCCAATGTCAAAGTATCCCTTTAACGTACAGAATCGTGTCAACATGATTGTTGTCTCTCTCATTCCATTTCCTGTCACTGTTAAAGCTGTCCTATCAAATAAATGAATGAAAGGCCATGAGAAACCCAGATTATAATCATAAATTAAAACTTGTATGTTAAGACATTTGTGTTTATGTCCTTGCCAGCGACTCCTATGACTCCCACCTGTGAGATTCTACACACAACAGCTCCCTCTGCCTGGACCTCCAGCAGTCTGACAAGCATGTCTTCCTCTGCCTTCACCAACTGTCTCGAGCTGATGGGTCGTGACCCGTTCCTCGCCTCCTACCAACGCAGCCAGGTGCTCAACAGAGTCAAACAGGTGAGATTTCAGAGCATTTAACAACCCCATGTGTTTATTTCAAGGCTGCACAGGCTAGTTTGCCCCCCTCAGTCCAGGTCTTAACACTGTGTGTCTGCTCTGTCTTTACTGGGTCCCTCTGGAATAACCTGTGTGCGTGAAGATATATGGTCCCGTCTCGTCCTTCTCCCAGTCGTTGATCTCTCAGCTGGGTGGAATAGCCACAGAGCTGTCACTAGAGGAGCTGAGCAGACTCCCACTGACTGAGCGGAGGAGCGTTGCTGCTTTGGGCACTGTCGGTGCCTGGAGCAACAGACAGGTAACTGCTTTATAGCAAGTAGTTACATTTAACTCAACCTTAAACAAGCACAGCAATAGATATGCAACATATTCAATTAAAGGCATGTGGAGTAGTTGTACACAGACACAAACAAGTCAGATAGACTAAAATAGACTAAATAAACTAAAAAGATATTTACAGTATTTACATGAGGTGCAAAGTAGCATTGAGGCAGGTTGGGTTGTGCATCAAGAGGCAGCAACAAGTTAGTGCAAATGTGCAAAAGTGAAAAAGTGAAAAATGCAATAGAGAGGGAGGGGAAGTGGGAAATGCAGTGGCCATCAACAGGTTACTTATTGTCTACACATTAATAGACCAGTTATATTAATCCAACAAATCATATATAAAGGTTTAACACTGACAGGGGCCCTTTTTTCCCAGAATCAGTACTTTTACTTAAAGGAGAGGCACGTTTATTTGTATAGCATAGACACAAGGCAACTCGAAGTGCTTTGGAGGGGCATAAAATTACATTAAAAATTGATTTTAAGAGAGATTAAAACAGGTAGGAAGACATCAAAAAACAAAACTTTAAAAAAACAAATGTTAAAAAATAGAAAAATGAGCTAAATTAGAATAGGTATTAAAAAGACAAGACAAAAGAAGTTACAGTGTAGTTCATGATTTTGGTCAAAGCCTTAAAATTGCTTCAATAAAAGGCAGTGGCAAACAAAAAGGTCTTGATAAAATATTAAAACACCTCTCAGTACACAGTTCAACAGCACAACAAACCAGAGCTTCCAGAGAGACCATAAAGGTGAATCGACTCTTCACTAAACCATATCACCTTCATTAAAGTGGTACTCACTGCAGGGTTGTTGTGTGCATCGGATGAGTTTATATCTGGATCATAACTCTTGTTTTCCTCCCAGCTGGCCGCCCTGTTCACCACCATATTAAACTCCACCGAGCTGAGCGCGAGCCAGTTCGACTCCAGCATGCTGGAGGCGATGGGATACGTCGTGTGTGGAGCTAAAACCACGGAGATTCGTTTGTTCAATGCCGTAGAGTTCAGGTGAGCAGATGAAAACACTTCTTAATGCTGTCTAGTTGCTCCCTGATGTTTGACACTTGTTCTGTATAGTCACATGTAATTTCCCCTCCTCCACCCTTGGTGTTGTGTCTCTCCCTGGTGGCTGCAGTAAGGCGGTGCTCTGGCTGGGTCAGCTGAGGCTGTCCTGCTCAGAGGAGCAGCTGCTGGCTCTTGTTGGACTTCTGACCCACAGTCTTGCTTTTGGGCCCATAAGTTCATGGGGAACTGATGTTTTCATTGAGATCGGAGTTCTGGCAGGTATTGTGCATTCCCCCGCCAGTTTGCAAGATTTTCACATCTATAATCACTAATGCTTTATTTTAATGTTGTAGCTAATTGCACTGTCGACAGCTGTATGTAATTTCATGATGCCACTCGTTCAGTCAAATGTTGTGTGTGCTCACTCCCTCCAGCTGGTATCCCAGACATCGCCATGTCAGCCTTGGTTAAAGCACAAATTGAAGGAATCACACCTGAGGCTATCTCAATGATACCACCTGATAAATTTGCTGTAAGACTATTTTTATTTCACATTTTCATACGCTCATATGAGTCTGATTTCAGTGTTTTTATTCCTCTTGACAACTCTGTATCTTGTCTTATCTGTCCCCGTATCTGTGTGTTGTGTCACTCGCTCCAGGTGGTGTTTGACCAGAGACAGATCAGCGTGTTCTCCTATGAGCAGGCTGCAGCAGTGACTAAGGCGCAGATCGCTGCTATGAATGATCTACAGAAGAGAGCGCTGGCGATGGTGCTGACACCCTGGGAGGACAGGCTTGTAGACTTCAGAGGTGAACCCCTGAAGTCTTCTAAACTCAAACATCAGCGAAAAGATAGACCATTTCTGTATTCTTAATTCCTGTCATCGGTTTGGCTTCAGCACGAAATCATAACATTACTGGGGAATTTCTTTATATTTTTGGCTTTCTAAATTAAAATACTGTTACAGAGCAACCAAATCTGTTAGTTGTAAGCTACGTGTAGGCTAACCTAGATGTTAAACGGCACTAAAACAAGTTTCAACATCGTCATATTACACATACATTTATTAATCTTACATAGCCACAAATAGATAAATTATCTCATTGCTATCCATCCTGCAAACAGCTGCGAACGAAAAAGAGAAATTGTAATAAAAGATTACCTGACAGACATTGTTGCTCATACTGCTTTTGTCCACAGGAGCTGCCAGAATCAAGAAAAATGAAATTTTCTTGTAGCGGCTTTAATTTTTCTTGTTAACTCAAGGCTACATGGGGGTTATCTGTGAAGTTGTGTCCCAATTCCATACTAATACTGTACATTTCAGTGTGTTAAATACAAATATTCATAATATAGTGTATATGCTTAGATTCCGACTTTAGAAAATTATTGCAAAAAGAAAATGTGCTAAATGTATTTCCAAAGATGTAATTCTTTTTTTTTTTATTGTTCTCTTGTCTGAGATCATCCTGGAGCTGTCCCACAATCATCTGCAATTTGTTTTAATTTTCCCCAGCTGTAAGTAGCTCCTTGTCCTCCGTGCATCTGCAGCATACTCAAAAATCAAGCTAATTAAGAAATCATAGACATGATCTTATGATCTTATGATCATCAACATTCAAAAAATGTACAAACATTATCACCAGAGTGTGAAGATGTTATGTCAGAGACATCTGTGTGAAATTAGCATGCTAACCTGCTAGCCACAGGCCCATCCTGTCGCATTATACCACACTGTGCTGCAAAGAGACGATAGTCAGCTGCTGTAAATCCCCTCCTTACTGCATTCCCTGTTGTCAAACTGACCTCAGTCGGTCTTGGAGGCTGTGTTCACACACACATCAGGCTGCCAAATCCAGTTGAGCTAGACCCGTGTGACCCCCTTTTATCTGAGGCCGCCTTCCAGACAAACTCTAGAACCGCTGGCCCCACAGCCAACTTAGCCATGAGCTAATTAGCTAACATTAGCTAGCTACAGCCAGGGATAGCTGTCAAAGAGCAGCAGTTGTGGGTTATTTTGGTGATATGCTGCCCCCAGTGTTTTTGGATCTGCCTTCGAATTCTGGCCATTTTCTACAAATTACACCTTGTAATCCCCTGTGTAGAGTTTTAATCTTAGTAGAGAGGCTCTCATCTTTGTGTAAGAGTGTGAATGCATGTTATAAACAAAAACCCTGGTTTAAGTAGTCTGTAGTTTGGAATTGGGACACATTATGACACACAATTGGGACATTTATATTCAGGTTTATTAATTCACAAATACATATATCTGTTTGATTTGTGGAAACATTGCCTTTGTAAAAGCCTAATGTTTCCTTTGAATACTTACCCTGAGAGGGATTTTGAATGTCTTATATGTACAGTATTTCTAAGAAGAAACAGACACGGTTCACTTGAGAGATGTATTTTTATTCATGGCTCTGAAACACCACTGGAATAACACTACTAAACAACTCCAGAAAGTGCAATGAAATACATTGTTTTACAGGGTTTTTTGTAATGATACAACAAAACAGAGATTTCAGAGATCATGTTCTGCATGGCTCTTCATTTGAATTGGTTTCACTGTGTTCCTGTAGGGAAGTCACTGGGGATGGCACTGAGCCACAGTCCTCTGTGTCTCTTACTGGGACTGCTGATGTTGCTGATCGTCCTGCCCTCCCCTGACCTGATCTGCCCCGACACATGACCCCACTCACCCCTGCTGGAGCAGGAGACACCTCCCTGCGCCCACATAATCAAGATAATCTCTGATTTATCTGTGCAATATCATACCTCTTTGAAATAAGCAGCACTTCAGGATTTCTATAAACTGTATTTAATGAGATTCTAATTTATTTTGTGCAACGATCACTTTGATATTTCAACGTTGAGCACTGGAAGAACCAAATATAAAGTTTAATTCTGGAAAGAGAAAAAACGTACAAACATGTATCCACCACTCTAACCAACACCAACAGAATTATTTTCATTACACTTGGATTATTTGTTTATTTTTTTTGATAAACCCATATGATTCCCCGCCGTCCCAATATATCCTTCTCAGGGATGTGACGCCATACCCAGCAAATCAACCCAAACACTTAAAAGCTACTTTTTTTTAAAAATATAGTTATTATACAGTTATTACAAGTAAATTAAAAGTGTTGCAAACCTACAAAGTTATTTATTTTTGTGAGATGATATCATATTTTTGTCAGAGTGAGAGCTGTAATGTTTGCTACATTTATACTGTATGTCTTGGTTAGATAATAGGTACATAATGCTCAACTTCAACTACATTTGCTGTGAGTTTTGTATTGTTGTGCACACTCTCTGGTGTGATAAATACAGTTTAAATTATTAAAGTGAACCAATCTGCCTCTGATTGACTGCTTATTTATTTATTTTTTAATTTAGCACAGTGGAATTGTTTAAAATTATCTTATTGTAGTTATTATTAATACATCACATCTGCATTTAAACTTTGTACAATGTATAATCGTTATAGAGGATTACTTAGAATAACAGAAAGATATAATGGAGTACTTTCATCCAAGTTGTTAAGAAACTATGTATATTTAAATTTACTTACATTTATTTGGAATTGTAAAAAACCTCACAAATGAAATTAAAGTTTGTAATATATAAAATGACTGAGACATAATAGCCTATGAAGACATACAGCTCCAAAATAGAAGAGAAAAAAATATAGTGAACTACTTTGATCCACGTTATTAACAGACTATAAATATTTATTTTGACTTTTGAACAATTATGTGATAGTTTAATATTACAATGAACATTGTATCAGTCAACATATATTATGATTATTAGTAGACATTTTGACTTACCATATAATTTTTTATTTGCCATCTAATCATTTAGACTAAAATCTAAAACTTTAATGGCTAAGGGTATCAGGCACTTAAATGTAATGCTTTCACAGACATTTTCAATTTCATTTTTAACCAAAATTCAGACTGATTTTTTGACAAATAATTTTTTTCTTATTCAAGCACTGCTAAGTAAAAAGGTAAGTAGTGTATACAGTATGTGCCCCTGTAGAGGTAGGTTTTATGTCTGAATTTGTTTTTTAAAAGTGATTATCGCTGTGTTGTAAAGAAAAAAAAATGTGAGTAAAAGTAAAGATTTTTTTTTATTCAAATATTGGTAAAAATGAAAGTCACCCATACGAATAGTAAAAGTCTTCAAGTATATCTTGTTAAATGTACTTAAGTATCAAAAGTTTTTTTTGTAAAGTAATTTAAGTAATTTGGGCAATAAATGTACTTGAGTATCAAAAATCCAAGTAGTAAAGTAAGTTGTTCATATATTTACAAATATGTATATTCTGTTTAATAAGGGTCGGTCAATTATTGGCCTGGTTGATTATCAGATTTGATATTCAGCATTTTTATGATCTTCTTTTTTTTTTTTTTTATCCAATTAATAATAAAATACATGTATTTAACAATGCACTGCTTTGGCTCTGACGCAGCATGCAATTTGCAAAGTACCTAGTGACTACAGTTATCCAGCCTACAGGAGGATACTAATCTACAAACTACAACAGGCAAGTGAAAGTATCAAGTAAAGAGATGGTATTAGGTTCAGTGGTAGATTTAAAGGGGCACTATATAGTTTTTGGAGAAGAAATTTAAACTTAGAAATTTACAATGATGTAATAATACAAATTCAGAAATATTTTTTTTTTTTTCCCGTGACTGAATAAACAAGCTGTTCTCAGAGGAAAATAAAGTTTCCAGAAAGCTAGAAAGGTGGCAGGGTCCACCACATATAAACAAAGTAAGACAGTATGAAATTGCGTTGTCCTTTAAAGTAATAATCTCGAAGATTTTCATGTACATAAATACCTGTTATGTCACCATCTATCGCCGAATGAGGTAACACAATGATGAACGAGCCTATGGCCCACTGATGAATGTTGCTTTGCTGTAATACCAAAGATGTACACTGGGTGTCGGTGGCAGTTAGCGACGCGCTCACCCAGCAGTGGTCGGTCGGCCAGAGAGAGCAGGTGGTTCGCGTCATAATGGCCGAGTAAGTTAGCCTAATGTTAGACAATGAATACGTACATGATGCTACTTTATAGCAGCCATTTCTTATTCAGTAAATAGCACGTGTTATAATTACCGTCTCAGAAGACATCTTTCCCTTTTCGGCTTTCGTGTGGCGTTGTTATGGAGGCGTGGCAAAGCTCACACAGGTGACACTTGATCTATGGGAAGCAGTGAGGTCCAAAAATACACTTGCAGTTGCCGCTTCTGGAAATCTTTAAGTATGCCTCTTTAAGGCCATTTTTTTAAAATTAGGTTTACGAAAACAAAGACTTTGTTACACAGTGGACCTTTAAATATTTGTATAACCAGAATTATGGCCTTTGTAAATTAAATTTCAGACATTTTAAGACTTTCTCACAGGCCTAAAAGCGAACATCCTGAATGAAAAAGACATTAAGTGAGCAGTAAATGAGGCTTGCTCTGCCCTGTGGGGTGTCACGTTTAACCTCCGCCATATTATCCTCCTTATGTTTACTATGTAATTAAATAAAAAGACCCTGGCTGCCACACCAGTGTCATGTTGCCTCAGTAGATAAGCTGACAGTGACGTCCGGAAGGTGGGAGCTGTTTCTAGACGTGGCCAACGGGCTGCAGCACTGACTTCACTGGGAGCCTGTCAAACACAACCAACACAGCCAACATGGCGGACTGGGGTGAGAAACTAAGTTGGGAAGGATAGCTATCCGTACATCCTTCGCTTGACACAGTCTTTGTTTTTTATACGAGCCTAACGCTCCGTTATTGACAAACTCGGTCGTTAGATGTGGATTGGCCTAACACATTTCATGTTGTCGTTTTTACAGACGCTGAAACCTTCGAGCCGGAGGAGCCGATTAAAAAGGCGGCAGCGATGGACAAATGGGAAGGCGAAGACGAAGAGGAGGACGTTAAGGTAAATTAACACGACCGGCGCTCGTTCAGTGTTGAGCTGAGGGGTTCAAAGTCAGCCGTCGTTTGTCGTGTCAGCGTTGAAACAGGGTGTTCGTGTCCAGCTAACGTTGGGTCGGAGCCTTGTCGCCCCCGCCGTGGTGCCATGCTTCAACGCGGTTACAGGCTGCCTGTCAATCCTGCCCTCAGAGCCTGTGTTAGCTTTGTGCTAGCTAGCTGGCGGCTAACTCATGTGGCTCCAACCACTTACTCTAATTCAGCCAGCTAACCTTCGGCTACTAACTGCTCGGCTTTCAGCTGTCGTAACGCACCGGTGTCCATGTGAATGTTAACTTGTCAGCGAAATAAACGTAATGTCTGGACGCTGTTGTTGTTCGTTTTTTTTTATGTGTAAGCTGACAGTTGGCGATGTTAATTCCCAGACAGCTGGGCTAAACTTGGATAACGTACCTCGAAGCTAACGTCTAACCGGGCCACTTAAGCTAGCTAGCAAACTCGCTAGCTCCCATAGCAGATTGCGTCTGAAATATACGCTTTAATGTTGGGTAACCTCGACGATTGCGTCGTTAACTTTAGTGGTCTGGAGTACCGGGCTCATGTGTGGTTGATGTAGACTGTTATCCCATCAGTGGCCGAATTTGGCTGCATTAAATGATTGTCGGAGATTAGCATTTGTGTCCTGTCCCGGATTCTCATAGATTGGGTTACGTTCAACATGAGGCATCGCTAGCCTGCTAACCAACTTTAGCCACAATCGGATGAAATCATCATCTGGACTGATGACTCGACTCAGCCAAGAACAAGGCCGAGAACTTTCCGATTTCACAACAGGCGTGTAGTAGGAACCTGATGCTCAGTTGGTACCGACATACAGGTGGTTATTGACTGAATGTTGAAATGGTTGCTGTCCAGAAACCTCAGATAATTGACCCAGCGAAAATGCTGGTAAAGGCCTTTCCAATTGTTCCGTTTTCTGTCACATATGGTGGCCGGACTAAGGAAACTGATGATTTCAGGTCCTCTGTGGTACAAACCATGGTCTTATTCAGCAAGAGGGGGAAATGTCAGTGACAAAGCATGTGCTAATGCACCGAACTACTGTTCAAAATGAACACATTTATAATATAATAAAGTGGATGGTATTGAGTTATAAAGTAGCTTGCCTGTCAAAGCTCATCAAGAAATGTGTGTGTAAAGTTTCATTATTTTGTGAAGCTTGAATTTAGCAGACTGAGATTATTAATTCAGGTTAATAAATTTAGGTACATGATGGGATTTAAATTTTTAACAATGTGGATGTTTAATGTGGATTATATTGAAGTGCATACACCAATGAGACACATTTCATTTGACTTTTATTGTATATACATGCATATATGCACACACATCCCAATATCCAGAATTAATTATGAGTAGTGTGTATTTCGTGATAGATTGATAGAGATATCACAATATTGATGATATACAATCTAACACTATAATCAGATCTTTCTCAGCATTGTCCCCCTTTTAAATATTACACCAGACAAAATTAATTGAATTCAAACAAAGTTAATATCACATTTTGTTAGTTTTAAAAGACAGATTACTAAGATTTATTCAATGGACATTAAACATGTATAAAACAATGAAATCACATCCTTATAATCAGATTTTATGTAAATTTCACAAGTGAAATTAATAGATTAGATATAGAATAGAAATTATATTGAAATATTGCCCATCTTTAGTATCAAGATGTGGATGGACTAGCCATGCATACTTTTGGATATTGATTGTTCCTGTTGTTTAGTTGCATTTATTGAGGCTGTCAACCCGTCTGGACACCTCATCATTAGAATTAGGTCAGATTTTTAATCGTAGTGCTCTAATTTGGAAAGTGTGTTGATATATTAGATACATGTTTGTGTTTGTAAAGTCATGGGTGTATATGGGTAATTTTTTGCAATGCATCTTATTTGTGAAAGTGTTTTTGTGAGTTACATACAGTTAATGTTTGTGAACATTAATTGACATGTCTCACTCTCAATAAGTGTTTTTTTACAGTTTGCCTGTGTAGCCTCTATAATAAAATGACAACTATCCCATCTTTTTAAATTCTTAGGACAATTGGGATGATGAGGATGAAGATGAGGAGAAAAAAAGAGAGATGACAAAATCGGGTACGTTCTGATGAAACAGTAAATATGTTAACCCGTTGTATTGTATGTTAATCAGTGGCAAAGTTGCCTGCTTTATCTGCATTTCTTATTTATTCCATTATTTTAATTTTCAGATGGAAAGGTTTCTGATAAGAAAAAGTTAATGGAGAAGATCAAAGAGAAAGAGAACCGGCTAAAGAAAAAACAGGAGGAGCAGAAGAAAGCGATGGAGGAAAAAGTGAGTGTTTCTTTTTCCCCCTTATGACTTAAATAGTTTCTATATAATGTACACAACTGTTGTCCTCTTTGCCTTCTTCAATAATGTTTAACTCTGTTATTACAGCAAGAGGAGCTTACGCCAGAAGAACAACAAGCAGAGAAGTTAAGAGTGAAGAAATTACAGGAAGATGCAGACTTGGAGCTAGCGAAAGATGCTTTTGGTAAGTCAGAATTACACTTCAGACAAAAAATATCAAATGTGAAAGCTCCACATTGCTTTTTGTCCAGCAAAAACCTGGTTTTCCAAAATACACACCACTTCCCTTTTTGTAAAAAAGAAACTGTACAACTACTGCATTCAATGCACTCTTTGCTTGATTGCTCCCGTGGTTTCTTCTACTTTCCACCATAACACACCTGTTGTTAATACTGTAGGTGCAACTTACAGCAACTCATGATAAACAGAAACGCTAGTATGTTCATAAGCTTGTGTTTAGACGCGTCATGAATTCAGTGTCTGACGCTGTGTGTTTTGGACCTTCAGAAAACCTCCACAAAACAGTATATGCTTTTGTTCGTGATTACAGGCCATTTGTTTTACCTACTATATTCTCTTTGTAGCCATCTTAACCAGTCAGCATTCCTGAACCCTCGCCACTATTTTCTCACACTGTCTCTCCTGAGTGGTGTCAAGACTAGTCACTAAAATGTAGGTTGTGTTTAGTCATGTTTAAATATGCTTGAACAAAGCAATGATTTGAAAATGAACTGTTTCTGATGTTTAACAAAATTTATTTTACTCTGAATAGTTTTTGTAATTGCTGTATACTTCGAGAAAAATGCTCAATTTTGTGGCATTTTCATTTGAATAAATTGTTCCAGTTGTTGTAAAACCATACCAACTTCAACATGTTCTGAGTGATGGCTATAAACTGTATATACATTACATTGTGTATAGATGGATAGATACAGGATATTTAATATATACATATTCTCAGGATTTCAAAAATATCTGCCAGTGATATATCAAAGTATAGTAATTGTTTTAAACATAAAAAATTGTGATATGGATCCCTTTATATTTGTTTATGAAGGATAGTGACAGATACATATTTAATTTGACATTTAACAATTGAAAAACCAGCTTGCTAGTGCTCTCTGCTGGACCAACTAAGTAACACTGTTTCTAAATTGCAACAAATCCAGTTTAGCTTTTCTTTATTGCTGTCATGTCATGTTAGCACCCTCAAAATTCATCCCAGCTTTACACCCTTGAGTTGGATCATTGGTATGAACACTAGTGACACACTGGAGGTCAAATATAAAAGTAGGGCTTTGCATCTGTGACCTTGTTTTTTCCTTGAAGAAACATGACCTTTTTTTTTTTTCCTATTTCTTCAGGTGTCAGCAGCACTTCAAACAGTGTCACTGGGATCGATGCCATGTGTCCATCTTCCAAAGAAGACTTCGCAGAGTTTGAAAAATTGCTGAAAGAAAAGTTTTCCCAGTTTGAAAAATCTGTGCATTATTCAAGTTTCTTGGATTCATTGTTTCGGGAACTCTGTATTTCATGTAAGCCCAGTATCTTTTACAATCTTCTTAAATGATCAACATTGGTTTACACTTAATCAATATATCGGTTCCTTAAATTTCTATCAGAGCTTGACCATCAACTGTTTTTCTTCTTCTCTTACAGTGGAAGTAGAGGACTTGAAGAAAGTCAGTAATTCCCTTTCAGTCCTACTTAGTGAAAAACAGAAACAAGAAAAAGTAAGTGACCACATGCTTGTATTTAATTCACAGATGAGTTCTGGTCTGTATTCAGAAGGGGGTGCTGTTTACCTAGCCCAGTCACCCAATGTATGCTCTGACGTAGAAATCAAACCGGTTGCTGTAAATGTATAGATATATATAGGGTACCTTTTTTTTAAAGTATCTTTGTTTGCACTTACAGCAAAACAAAGGAAAGAAGAAGAAGAAAGGGGTTGTACCTGGAGGCGGTTTGAAAGCACAGATGAGAGATGACCTTGACTATGCAGCGTTTGATGGTGGCTACGCCCAAGACTATGAGGACTTCATGTGACACTGGCTCCATCGCAACTGCCCTTTCCTCCTCTCAACCCTCAGAAATGCAGCTGTACCTTCTCATGCTGTCCAGTGCCATCCTGGAAAATCTGAACTATGTGTTGCCCCCTTCATTTTGCTTCAATGACCAGAGGGACTATACCAGGGAGCATCCGGTTTCACCATCTCTTTATGTTCATACATATGGAATTGCCTTTTCTCCGTCTCATTCAGCCTCGACTCACACACAAATAATCATGTAGTATCTGTTGGTTGACCCAGCTTCAATGGAGAAAACATTGTAACTGCTGTCATCTGAGTTTTGTGGGCTCATTTTTTATTAAATGTTGCTCCTGTCAAAATGGCAGATACAGTATTGCAGTTATAAGAGTAGTGACATAGAAACAAAAGCTTCTATGCAAATTCTATAACCAGAATGTCATGTATATATTATAGGTATCGCTGACCTGTGGATGGTTCTCTTACAGGAAAGTATATAGTATCTATAAGTTGGTTGCCAAATTCAGAACAATTATTCAGTACATTATTCATCTTTATCTCTAGAAAGGTTGCATTGTGGGTGATTTAAGACTGACGCAACATGTAAGTAGTAGTTGTAATTTTACAGAGAGCACATGACATTCACTGTTAAGGTAAAAGGGATAGACAAGTATAATAATTGTGACTTTAAAACCTCACAGCCATTCTCTTGATACATCTCTGGAATATCCTTGAAAATATGGAGCAAAGAGTGCTTATAGGTATTTTTTGTGCATGACAAAACATGTAATTTACTAATTTGATTTCTACTAATGCTGAAAAAGTATGGATCAGGCAAGTGGACTGACTTGCTACGACTGGTCTCCTAATCATTGCTTCTGCAGGCTTGTATCAAGTGTGATGAGGAGCGGGGGCTTATGGGCTTCACCCCACCATGTCTTCATATTGGCTACAGTTAGTTGAAAGGGGCTGTTTCTCCTTTTCTTTTCTAGCAATTGACCAGTTTCAATTTTACATGGACAATTGGATACATACAATGTGGAAGATACAGCATCTGCAGTGTTTTATAAGCATCTAATTTAATAAATCACTGGTCAAAAGTACATGTTGTGTTTCTGTTCCTGTTTACAACATCAGTGATAGAGACTTTAATTTGACAACACAGCACCCAGATCACTGATTACTTATTTTTAAGGCATGTGTAATAAATACTCTATTTACAGTTTCAAGTAAATATTTACCACAGTACGAAAATGTAAAGTAAGACAGAAAATCCTTGAAAATATTCCTCGGGAAGAAACTGCAAGAAATTGGCCTAGCATTGTTTAGTTACATATTCAAATAATTTGAAAAAGTCAATATATAAAATGTTTGTATCAAAACACAAGGTTAATTCTGAAGCTGTGACATTCAGTGTTTAACTTATGGCGACAGCACGTCTTCCTGTAGGATTCCTGGTGCTACGCTTACGACTGCTGCGTGGCCCATTGGCCCTCTGGCGTCGTCGGTTCTGTCTCCCTTCCCCTCTCACCACACTCGTTAGTGTCTGACCTTGAGGGTTCTGCAGGGCCTGGAAGACACTCTGGCGTGTCACCTCACGATCTCCACAGGTGAACGTCAGTGCAATGCCCTCGTTGCTCTTCATGACACGAGATGTACCGTCAGAAGTGCCATCAAAGCATCGTCCGAGTGCAATCTCTTTGGCTGTGCGGGGATCTTGGTCTGTCACTGTATAAATTCCGTAGTTATGGCCAAGAGGGTCAAGAGGTGCGAGCATGGTGAACTCATTGGTGTCATTGTTGACTGCTAGAGGTAGGTGGTTGACGAGATACTCCTGAAGCATTGTGTTGACTTGATCTCTCTTGCAGCTTCCTTGTGGAATCACTTTCACAAGGGTACGATCTACGCGTTCTTGATCATACAGCATCCCACTGCACTTGAATTCGAGGCACACAGCTGAGACGGCTGCCTGGTCCATGTCACGGATGCTCCTAGTGTCTCGGAGCCCATACAGCTGGCCTACTGTCTTCGGGTGGGTGCCACCCATGTTGCGGGACCGCACATTGATCTCATGTGGGCTGTTGACTTTGACTTTAATGTAGCAGGCCCGGTATTCCATGGGCTTGGGCCACCAGCTCAGGTAGTCCTCCGTCCAGCTCATTGGGTCATCTTCATTGAACGGCACTGTGTTGTAATCGTAGCGGTCTCCTTCTACTCTTGAAAAGCGGAAGTGTGACGCACTAAACGGGGCCTCCTCACATTCTTTCAAGTTCTCAAATGTGTACACGGGTCCATTGCCTTCCTCTGCTGTGTTGGCACTTGGTTTTGCCACATTGATGCTGAATGCAGTCTTCTTCACTCTGGGGTCCTCGTGGTCAGTCCGCCTGTAGTTCAGCTTGTTCAGGTAAGGCTGAGGCACTCCAATGAGGTTGGGGTTGAGTTTGGGAGAAGAAGGGACAGCCTCCAGCTCCTCTCCTCCAAGGTTGGCCATGACATATGCAGAGTAGGCATCAGCTTTTTGTTCATCGCAGAAGGCAGGAAGACAGGCACCATTGGCGCCGGTGACGACACTATCAAAACGGCCCCAGGCACGTGGGTTAGAGGAGTAGCCAGCTGTGGGCTCCATGTTTATAAGACTCACAACAACTCCCTCCACCTGCTCACTGGGCATGAAGCGTTCACTGCGGAAGGCCCTCACTTTCACGTAACATCTGCGGTTCTCTGGGACGTCCAAGTTAAATAGACGTCTTTCTCTGATCTCCATGTTTCCAATCAGAAAGGTTCTCTCCTCCCTTTTTCCTCTTCTTTTCTTCTCCACCAGCAGACTTCCTTCTTCCTCCCACAAGCCAGTATCAGGGTTCAGCGACCAAAGCTTCATGGTATTAAGGTGCTCAGACATCTTCACCTGGGCAGAGTCCAGGAACACCTTCACTTCACCTGCGTTCAGAGGCTCATTGTTTTCCTCACCCCTAAAGTCAACTGAGAACATCCCGTAGGTTCTCAGCGGCAGGGTATCTCCCTCATCTCCTACAAAGTTGAGATCGCTTTGAGCTGCAGCAGCTGTGGATACATCTCTAGGATCGAGGAACGTTACGCTAGCATTTACATTACCCATGAAGACTTCTCCTCTCTCTGTATAGAAGGAATTGGGTGGAATCTGGATTTGAACCATTGCCTCTTGACCCTCCACCTCTCCAAGCTCCAGAGTGTTGAGTTCAGTAGAGCTGATGGTCACGGGAGCTTTCTTTCTTAGAAGTTTGATCTCATGGTAAACGGACCCTCCTTTTGTGTTGAATGGAAGTACCTTTGTGGTGTTGACAAATTTCTGCATGTTGTCCACAAAAGTCAGGACTAGCCTCTCTGTGTCTGGAGGAACCTGGACAGAGAATGTACCTTTGTAGCCTGTGCGGCTGATTCTGACTCCATTCATGAAGATATGGCCAAACCTCATTGGTTCCCCATTGTCTGCAGCAATGGCCCTACCATACACAATGGTCTTGGTGTCGACACATTTCTGACAGCCACACTCTGTCACCACCTTGGTAGGCAGCTGGTAGCCCTGGCATGTTAGCTGCCTCTCCTCCATCTTTTGCACACCACAGCAGTAAGTCACTTTGTCTTTGCACCTGATGCCATTGTCCAGCTTTCCAGTACATGTACTTGAGGGGCATTTTCCAACATTGTAGTAAAAGGAGTCAGTGCTGTTTTGGTAGCAATCATGTGGTAGACGGATGAGGTGGGATTCAGGCTTTGGATTACACGAATGTTCATTTCTACCTGTGTAAGACATGAGATAAAAAATGTTGATTGAGTTTGATCATACTGCCATCTTTCTGAAGTATAACACAATATGTACCCCACAGACATGACTCAGGTCATTCAGTCAAGGTTAAGGTTAGTTGAGGCAAGTTCCCAAGTCCCAAGACAAGTCATGCGAGTCATCATGTCACAAGTCGAGGCACACATCTTTAATTTAAAAGTCCTAGTCGAGTCATTTATTTCCTGTCTGGGTCATCAGAACAGTGACTTCAGTCGACTCAAGTCCAAATCACTAGGACTCAAATACATCAATGTACCCAATGACATTACCATACATTACTCTACTCAATGCTCACAAAGTCTGTTCATTTATAATCCTGTGTATCTAATATGTTTATCTATTTACTGAGAACACACCTAAGACTTTCAGTGTAGCTGGTTTGGTTTTAATAGCCCCAGATGGACCACTTGCTCTGCAGTGGTACTCTCCATTGTGCTCAAGTCGCAGATCTTTCAGGACCAAGGTGCTGTCGGACTGCTTTTCCAGGAGACTGTCGTTATGAAACCTGTTGGTTCACACAGAAGAAAAGAGAAGCAAAGTAGGTAAATATTCCATGCTATTTAATTATTAGATGCATCTATGTGACTCATCAACATTTGTAGGCTGTAGTTCCACTATTAAGAGTCCTACCATTGATACTTGTCTGGTTGTGGTGTTCCTGACACTTTGCAGCAGAAGGCAGCAGTTTGTCCCTCCCTCCTGACCTTACTCTCAGGGCTGCTCAACACGTGAAGCTTCTCTGAAAATAAGAGATAAAACACACCTTAACTTTTAGTTTCCTTAGATGCTTAACAAAGCTCAAAATGAATTTTTTTGGTTACAAAAGTTAACAAGAACTGCAACACCACAGACATTCACTGCACCTGCTCTTTTCAGCTGGACACTGAGGACAGAAGTGCGTTCAGAACTGTGGGGAACATCAACGTTGAGGGCGGCGTGACCCTGCAGGCTCACTGTCAGGGTGGTGTTGCCATCAGGGCAGATACCGGGGATGCGGAAATGTCCGTTGTGGTCAGTGAGGGTAAGCAGTTTGTCAGAACGAAGGATGGTAGCCCCTTCAGCGGTGAGACCACCAGCACCACGAACAGAACCCAGCAGGATGTGTTCTTCACACATGCATGCATCACACTCAGCATTCACCCTCCCCATCGCACACTGCAGGGAACAATCTTAAGAGTAGAATTGAACAAGGTTAGCCATTTTGTGAACACTGGGTCTCCCAAATCTGAATTGCAGGAGAATAATCTGTCTGCCAGATGTAGCTCACCTATTTTCGGGCACTCTGGTCCATTGCATGCTTTCCCTTCCAATTTAGGCCCACTGCAAGGTAGAGAGTGAGATTTGCATGTTCTGGA
Organism: Pagrus pagrus; assembly: GCF_965226575.1. NCBI lineage: Eukaryota > Metazoa > Chordata > Actinopteri > Spariformes > Sparidae > Pagrus > Pagrus pagrus. Next base: position 21,053,467 of record NC_140185.1, on the reverse strand, counting down.
GCGCACTTGGACCCCCACCTGACCACAGAGGGCGGGGCATTGGCTCCAGTCTGACCACGGACCCCAGGTGCCCTGGCTGTTCACACTGGATTCTGTTGGGAAAAAAAGTGCAAGTGACAGTCAAATAATCACCAGAAAAGACTGATCATCAAAGAGGTCCTCTGTTATTTGTATGCGAGTCACCAACAAAGTCAGAAGAGTTTATGGCTTCGACTTAATGAATAATAAAGATGTTACAAGATTGAACCTTTGGGACAGAGGAAGCGGACTGCGTAGTTGGAGCAGTTGCGATCAGGACCCTGCTCCTCATTCAGGCACCAGAAGCCCACAGTGGGGTCCGCATGGACCTTCTCCCCAGTTTCACGAGCTGAGACCCATTCAGTGGTTCTGGCTTCGATTGCTCGGGGATTCTCACACACCCGAGCACGGTAGTAGAAGCGGATAGCGTCCAGCTGCTCGTAGTCTCCACGTCCTCCGGGGTGATCAACATTAAACCACGTGGTCCACTCAAAGTTGTCTGGACACAAAGTACAACAACAAACATTGCCTGAATACAAGCTCATACTAGCTGTGTTCAATATACTGTCATTATCACATTAGGAATTTGACTCAAACCATCAGAGAATAAAGGACTTACCATCAGAGTTGTACACAGAGGGGCTTGACTCTCTGTTGTCTCTTCTCCATGATCCTACATGAGAAAAATCCAAACATCTAGACATATTTCATGGCTGTATCTCACAATTATTATACCATGCACTACATTAATATCTGACAACGTACTTCAATTGTCACTGCTCCAAAGTTAGTGAGTTGTATTCATCTCGAACATGAAGTCAAACAATTAAATATATAAATTATCATTATAAGTAACCAAATAGTTTTAGAAGGAAAATTTGTTTTCACTGCACTCACATAACTACATTTGAGTGCAGCTGTGTGTTTCTGTAACATCTGCAAGCAGTAATTCAGCTGAAGCTGTCTAACACCGACTTACTGCGTTAGACAACTGTCCGGTCTTGACAGTGATTGAGGAAACGGTCACGGAAAATTACTGTATGGGAATATACTGATCCAGAAAACATGACTGCCAACAACCAATCAAGTTTAGTTTGTGTATAAATCCACAAATAGGAACATATTTTCAGTTGCAGGCCACACGTTATACACTTTTCATTTTCATTTGTCTGTAGAGTGGTAATGGTGGAAAGGTGTGCAAATGTGCCTCCCATTTTTTTACCGTGTGTCCATGTTGTGTATACATTGGTAAGTGTTCCCATCTGACTGTTACTTAAAATGCATGTACATTTGCAGGTAGGGTGCTGTGTTTTTCAGTACATATGTGTCAATAACTAGCAGGATATTTGTGCTTGACCCACCTTGAGCTGCAACTCCTGCAACATTGGCTGTGGTGATTCCCAGGGTAAAAAGAAGTGGCCACACCGACATTCTCACACACTGCCGCAATGTCCGACCCTCGAACTTTCACCTCTCCTAACGTGCGTTTCACACCAGGAACTAGAGTCCAAGCAGCAGAGCCTCCCTGGTGGGGAGATGAGCCAATCAGACAGTTATATGTATGAAAATATACTAAAATTGAGTTTTAATATTCAAGTTTACAAAAATAAATAAAACGAGTTCATATCCAGAACAAGACTGTTTCTTTCAGAATAAATTCCTTCCACTTTTAGGGTGAAAAAATGTGAGTGGAAAGAGCCCCCCACTCAGATTACACATCTGTGTTAGTCATCACCATTTGTCACTGGAGTACTCAAACATTTCTGCATCCACTGACGAAAGGCTGGCTACACAATCCAAACACCCCTCCACACACAAGGTTTGCATTTAAGTGCAAGAGAGAAAGAAAAAACACTGATAAAATTGTATCTAATGGACTAATTTCTCACATTTGCTTTCAAGTTTAAGGAACAGAAAAGATATCGATAAAATAATTAGTGCAAGAGTTCTTTAGGATGTGTTACATGCCATAGATGAGACTGCAGTAATTACAATAAAAGCTTTAAACAGACATGCAAGAAATGACTAATGAATTGTAGATAATCATTCAAATTACAAATAACAGTCTCTGAAATTTAAACTAGCTGTAACTTATTTAAAGTCAAACGACTAAATCAGATTACTTTTTCCTGATTACATGTGTAATCAATTGCATAATAAATTGCATTTAGATTGTGCTATTCATCTGCCTACATAATTAAAGGACCTGGTTAGCAGATATTTAATATTCTCTTTCTGTCTTACCTTCTTGATGAATGAACTATCCTGTTTCAGAGTTTTGAGTAGGATTGTCCTCTTTTTTCTCCTATTTTTTCTTTACTTGTATTACTCCCTCACATTTCTCTCCTCCTCCTCTGTTCTTCACTCTGCTTCCACATACTCCTTCACTGTCTCTTTTATACCTCCCTGCCTCCAGCAGCCCTCCCTCCTCTCTCAGCAGCTGCCACAGTGTCTTTTGATTACACTATTATCCTTATAATTCATCACCTTCATTGTACAACCATGACACCCAATGGTTATTATATAGTGTTGCACGCGAAAGGAGGACAGTCAGGGGGTCTGAGTGAAAAAATAAAATAATTAATAAATTGAAGCCGCCCCATGTTGAAGATCAATGCTGGATGAGTCAAACTGGACGTTTGTCTTCTCCTCTTCTCTCAGTCTCGACTTTGAATGATTTTGCATTCAGAATATAAAGTTTTGTTTAAAAAAGCCATACATTTGCCGATTAACATTCTGCTCCTGGTCATTTTATCTTCCAGGCATCGACTCCAGTGCTTCACAAATGGTGTGCCCTGATGCAAGTCCAGGTGTGCTGTTTGATTGCTGGGGTTGTTGTTACAACCATATGTTAATGTTACAATATAGAACTGTGCAACAAGTAACACATTTACTGCATCAGTATGTTGTGCACATTAGTTTCCCAAGACGGACACTAATTCTATACCCTAAAAATCCTTTAAAAACCTTCAGGGTATGTTTGTCAAATTTTTGTTTGCATTAGCAGATAAAAATAAGCAAGCACAGAGTGATTAGATAACGTGTTATATACTGGAGGCTCATTTGCACACAGGTGTTCCTTGAGATTTTGGCTGGCCCTTTGGTGGTGCCTTGGACACAGAAAGTTTGAAAACCACTGATGTACCGTATGTTTAAACACTGTTATGTAATATTAACAGACCAGCGACATTCGTCTGGTGGTTTCATTTGAAGCCATTTTTAATGTCTGCAGTCACGCAGAAGAAATTTGACACCGATTTGCGCTGCCAACATCACAAACCCTCAAAACCTCGCAGAGCCACGCTATATGAATATGTACAGTACGTACTAGCAGTGTGGCTGTGGGTTTTCACGGTGGTGTTTCAGTAGCAGAGGGACAGATAACCTAAAGATGTGGGAGCATAAAGTCAGTTAGTATCCACAGTTGCTCTTAATAAATAAAATGAATGAATCTGATGTTCAATGATTGTTTAGCTGCACAGTGCATGCTTGATTTTTTGTTTAGCCATTTTTAATTTAATTGGTTGAAAGCAGAATGGCTCTTATTTGAGACAGTACAACATTCACCACAGGTTTTCTACATTATTTTGTATAGTACTCGTGGAGAGGAGTGTCGCTGTAGATGTGCTGTGGCAGGAAGCGTTTGAAAACAATTAGACAACCTCTCGTTTTTCTCCAATATGAACAAAATGCTGATGCTCAGGTACAGTTTTCAACCAACAGCAGACATTTGCAGCTACGGTTACCTTAAAAATGTGACCAACACAAAGCATGGGGTCAAAATATCCTTCCTTCTTACTAAAACTTATAATAATTTATAATTAATTTAAATTAAATCCAAAATTATCCAGAATGTTTTTGGTGTTTTACCCCTGTGTGTTTACATTATCTTGTCTACTGGAGGATGTGGAGCAGCAGATTTAAAAGAAAAAAAATACACTTGTGTCAGTCATGTCTGTTAAAGATCCTGTGAGGCCGTCGGTCGGTATCTGTTGTTTTTCCGAACAACATTCATTAGCTGACCTCATCTTTCCAATTACAAGGCAAAGGACACCCAGCAGGAGGAAGAACATAACCTGCTCCCTCACCTCAGTCTTTCCAGGCTGCGTTCAGGTCCCAGGCCAGGTGAAGGGACTAATGACAGGTGTCACTGGCAGCAAAGTTATGTCAACTGCGGGATCAATAAAGTACATTGTGCTCGTAGTGCGTGGAAGGTCTGAAAACAGTTCTGCTCGGAGGAAAAACAATTCTGTTCAACAAGCACCTCATGTTTACCTTCCACCAATTACTGCGTTTCCTCAGCATGAGGTAGTTCAGTTTGGTGGGAGGAAATAAGAGTCAGTGCGGTGAAATCAGGAGGCAGTTAATGAAGGATCAAAGCAATGCTCCAGGGAATTCACTGCTGGTGAAGACACATGCATCTTCAATGTAGTAATTTGTTCAGTACAGGAGAAGAAGATGGTGGAAAAACACTGCTGTATTCATATTATGAAGGCATGTGGGTACAAATGTTTCTCTCAACACGGCCAATTGAGTTTGGTGTTGATATCTCAATTCAAACAAAACTAGTTACGCCAGCCTCAAACATATCATTTTCCAACATTTATCCACTGGCCTACACTGCACAGACTCCAGATGTGAGCGTCTTTTCATGTCTCAGCACTTCTAGCCCGAGTGGACAGTAGCCGACCTGCAGCGGTGTGTTTTTCTAACATTTACAAGCCTGAAGACTTTATGGCACATCTTCTAGGGTCCTCAAATGACTTTCTGTCTCTGTAAACAAGGAGGAGAGAGGTGGTGGGTGATGATGTGTGGACAGGAAAGTGAGAGAATGGACACACAAACACACAAAGTTTGGTTGCCGCGCAACAGGAGCAGACGACTTTCTAACGAACTGGATTCCAGACAGGTTGGACGAGGTCTGTGGAATTAAATAAGACGGACTACTTTCATGAAAGAGATGATTAGTTTCCTTTTTTGGGGCTTTAAACAAGCTGCACTATGTCATCCAGAGGGTGAAGGTTGTCTGTCATCAGGCTGGTATTCACTCATACATCTGTCATTAACATAAATACTTACTTCACCTAACACTTTATGTAACAGACGGAAAGATGTTTCATTGGTTTGTTTTTTCCAGCTATTAAAATTCATCATCTGTTTAATTTTAGTCCTTAAGACACTCCTCTACGGCAGTGTTTCACATCAAAACTGGAGCGCCGAGATTTAAACCTGACGCTGACAGTTTGCTGTGTTCAGTGGATGTAGTAATCAAGGTTTTTCATGTGAAAACCTCTTCTGTTTGTAGAAGTTGTTTCATCAGCGGTAAAATACTTGCTCTTTCACAAAAGTCAAACGCGTTGACTTCTAAATGTCTTGGTCATTTCCTCGAAGCTGAATCTTTTTCCCCTCTGAACTCACCTAAAGGAAGTGGAGTGGGCTTTCTCCCTCTGTGTGATGCTGGGCCCCTAATGACAGTAGCAGAAGTTGCTCTGCATACTTTCACTGTTAGAGTCATTAAAGGGACCAACAACTACCCCCCACCCCCAACCCCAGTGCTCCCTGCCTAACCTCTGTCTCCTCAATGTCCTGGTCTGCTCTGGAGAAAACATTTCATGAGGCTCAGTCTGTGACAAGAATCTTTGACACCGAGATACTGTGTGGCTTTTAGCATGCTCCAGGGCGCTACGGGTTAAAGGGTAGGTTCAACACATTTATCTCATATAGTGCATTGCTGCAGCATCCTCTACAGACTCACTCCATTTTAGCTACGGAGTAAGACATCTCACCTCTGTACAATCTTTGATGAGAGTTGCACATGTGCATTACTTAATGGGCAGGATGTAGCCAATCAGAGGCAGAGTAGGGTGGGTAAGCCGAGCAAGGTAGTGTGATAGAAAATAACGCTGCTACAGCTGGTAACCATGGCTGCCGTACAGCCGTATATCTTTTAGAATATATATATCTATATATATAGATATATATATAAAGAAAAAAAAAATATATATAAATATACAAACTTCTCTCTTATATTAAAAGTTGCTAAATAACTTACTCCATTACCAAAATAGTTGCACTGTTCTGTTAAGTAACTAATGGATTCATCAATTGTGTGTGTTCTTGTTGTGTCATACTTATCATCTGCTAACAGATCAAAGTAACACTTAAGTTGAAGAACGTAGTCGGGCTGCATTACTCACAGTCCAGAGCCAGTAAAAAAAAATCGGTTGTGTCTGTGGAAAAATGTTACTGCAGATTAAAGATGGGGCACTTTGTGTCTGGGAGAAAGGTGCTTGTTAAAGTATGAGTAGATAAACCACAGAGGAAGTCACAACACAAACAGACTAAGGTTGACAGACTGTTCTGTGACATGTGATGATTAAAATGTTTCAGGTCAAACATTTAATTGACGTTATGGTGGAACAATGGTTGTGCCTCAACATGTTCACCTGACAGCTGGAAGGGATTAAATTAATCAGAGATGTCTGCGTGAACCTTCTACAAAAGCAATGATAATCTATTTATATTCACTTGGATCTGCTGCCTTTTAACTGGTTAGTGCATTACAGCTAAGGATGAAAGTAAGTACATTAGAACAGCTTCTGCAGGGCAGCTGGGTACAAAGTTGGATAGCAAGACTGTGACCGCAGACATAATACATCACTTTAACTCTCTGCCAGGCAACAAAACATCAAGCAGTCACATGTAATGTGCAAAGTATGACGTAGTTCCAATCCAAATACAAAAATAAGGACATTATAAACTAAGACACATATATCATCACCATCCTTCAGCTATGTCCCTATTCCAGTAAACATCAGTAATCAGAAAGTAAACCAAAAGTAAATATTCATAAAACTGCAGGTACAGATGTTTTCCGGCCACTTGGGGGCAGTGGACATAAGTTGTGAACACAACACTGACACATCATCACCCTTTAGCATGAAATGTCAAACTTCTTAGAGACTATACACATTCAGCAGTAACAGGGCAACATTATTCATTAAGACTCATGTTTCTCACTATTTGTTGACTGTGAGTCCAATATTCACTCTCACTCTTAGCTCTGTTTTCGGTCTCCACCAGCTCACGAGGGAAATATCTGACCCTTTAGCTGCAAAATACTCCACTGTGTTCACCAGCTATTCACCTACTTTATCTGCTGTTTAGAGCTGAGCGGGTAGTATACAGCAGGTTTTTAGAGGGTAGCAGCAAAAAACTAAGCTATGTTAGCAGTGAGATTGAACCAAAACAGTAAAGTTGCAGTTGGACAGACAGTTTCGCATTGTCATTTATACATTGTTAATCAAAAAATGTATTATAAATTTAAAATTGTATTAATTAATTATTAATTATTAATTATAATTACATTTAAAAGGTATTATATGTTAGAATTGACCACATGTCAAGTTTAAACAACTCCAAACATGGCTGCTAACTGCTGCTAATTGTAGCTGCCATTAGCTTGTGAGCTCAGCTAACCGTGCAGCTAGCGGTCGTGTTTTCTGACTCCGCCTGGACTGAGAGCTCAGAGCATCGGGGGAGTGTTGGTGTTGTTTTCTATTGGACTGTTTCTTCAGGTACAAAATGGCTAGGGGCTAGCTGGTTAGCACACTAACTTCAATAGATTTCTCTGCAGCACAAACATCAACATCTCTGACTCAACGTCAGGACTGTTATTCCTTCATTTCCTGTTGGGAAAGGGCCGACAAAATCATGACAAAAACTCCCACACACGGTTCACCTCCCTTGCAATCAAGAATGAATTTTAATGACAATTTTTCGGTACAAAAACCTTCATCAGGTTCTGAATGTTTTTAACTAAAATTCTTACAAATTGCACCTTTAAATGATTCATCTGTTTATCTGATGCTAATAAAAGATAATAAACCACAATTAGATGATCATGAAATCTCAATTGTATGCCGTTCCTTAGTGCTTAAGCTCTTTGAGTTATGGTAGTGTTTTGAGATGGAAAAAGCTATAAACAAAAACCTTTAAAAAACGCTGCAACACATCTCTAATGATCAACTTCAGGATTCTCAGTCACAGAGGAAAGTAGGACACAGTGAACACATGCCCGATGTCAGACCAACCGATCATCATTTCCAAACACAGGCAAAGTGCAAACCTATTTCCACTTACACGCCTGTAAAGATACAGTACGTTAACCCTGATACAAGCAGAGGGAGAGCACATGTGTTTTTCTGCTGACACATTATGGAGAGCACATGTAAAGGTTACAGCACCTCCTTCATGTTTTCTGGCCGGCTCCTGCCCAGTAAAGCATGAGGACATGCAGAATTAAGGGCCAGATTAGAAACATGTGTGGCTGACCTGGAAGACGGATGGTATGCGTTCAACGAGGTCATCCATTTTCCTCCTGGACCGTTGTTTGGAGACCTCTGGAGACCCCGGTGCTAAGGCCTGGAGGAGGAGGAGGAAGAGGATATTTGGCTTAGAGGAGGCAAAACTAAAAAATCTCCTTCCTTAAAGGATAAGTACCGTTTTTTACAACCTGGACCTTATTTCTGGCAAAACATATGGTCATTTACTCACCCAGATAACTTTGGTGTCATTCGGCGTCGTTCGGACGAAATTAGATCCAGTGTAGCGGCGATATATCCATATAATGGGAGAGACGGGGCAGCGACACACAGCCTCTATATAACGCATTATCTACCACGAAACTAGTTCATTTCATCAATATTTTGTTATGAAATGCTAGCGCTATTAGCCTCTGAGTCCGGGCTCGTCTATTGTCAACATCCGGGGTCTGTAGGCTGATCTACTACCTCTGACCTGGAAGATGTCGTCTCTGAGCTGCGCGCGCACCCGCGACAGCGCGGCTTGTTTACCTGTAGCTGCTACTGCTAGTTTGACCCCGGATGTTGATAACGGACGAGCCCGGACTCAGAGGGGAATAGCGCTAGCATTTCATAACAAAATATTGATGAAATGAACTAGTTTCGTTGCAGATAATGCGTTATATAGAGGCTGTGTGTCGCTGCCCCGTCTCTCCCATTATATGGATATATCGCCGCTACACTGGATCTAATTTCGTCCGAACGACGCCGAATGACACCAAAGTTATCTGGGTGAGTAAATGACCATATGTTTTGCCAGAAATAAGGTCCAGGTTGTAAAAAACGGTACTTATCCTTTAATGTACTCAAGCTCAATCTTTATAAAAATGCATTAAATCACATTTCATGTCCAGGCCTGCAGAACAAATCTATAGTTCAGTAAATGTCATCTTAACACATCTTGTACCATTTTAAATTCTGTGAGCTGAAAACTGATCTGTTCAACAAGACCCACTTTTCCCTCCATAGCCACCACTCTACTCAGTGACACAGTAGCAGCTTGTTCAGGCCTCTTCTCTGTTTTTGTATTGTAATGTTTCTGGTAGGTGATGTGTGAACTCAAAGGCAAGACTCAGCAACAGAGCATGTAGGGATACAATGAGCTTCACTTGATTCAAGGCAGAGATCAGCAACATGATGGCAGGCAGAGGCAAACACAGTGCCACTATCATGACACATCAGAAGACTAGCGTTGGTGGGCAGGTATTCATATACTGAATGGATGATTGTTCTGAATGAGGAGCAGGTGATCACTTCACGATCAGGTGATTGCGGACAGACAATTGGCTCGCTCAGTTCTCAAAAGACGCTCTCATCGCTTGGATTAATCCTTCTGTCAGTATTGTTATCATGTGGTGTGTGTACATTTTGATATTTTAATGAACTGATGGACACTTTACCACTTTTGTTGATAAAAACATTGTCCTCAATTTGAATCTATCCTGGACAGAAAAGTGCAGACATGTTAGATGAAGCTGTCGCCACAACATGTCTTCAATTTACAACATCCAGCTGTTGTAAATACCTGCTCGTGTACGAAATCTGTGCCTGAAAATAGTCATTCACTAATTAACATTCATTAAAAAAAAAGAAAATTACCCATTTTAAAGTAATAAAAGTAGAGGTTTTTTTAAAACATTGGCAGGAGATTTATGTCCCATAGGAACACATGGGTGGAGGGTCGCTGGTGAAGTTTTTACGGTTCAGAGAAACAAACTTACATATTGTTGTTTTTTGTGTTTTCTTGGGAGTTTTTGACAATGGAAAAATACATAATAATAATAATTATAATAACAATGATAATAATAACTTTATTTAAATAGCACTTTTCACAAGCAAGTCACCAGTGTCTTAAGAAATACTGGAATGTATTACTTACTAAAGATATTGTGTTAAAATATTACGTGAATATGATTGTGAATAAAAAGTACAAAATGTGGTGGAGTCAAAGTATAAAGTAGCGGAAAATGGAGATCCTCAAAGTAAAGTACAAGCCTCCCATAATCGTGCTTAAGTGCAGTACTTGAGTAAATGTATTTAGTTATATTCCAGGATTAGTAAATGTCTGAAGTCTCAGTTTACTGCTCACTCCAGAGTGAGTAATCCACTGAGTGTCCATTAAGAATAAGTGAACAAGAGCCTGTGGTGGAAGTAGTACTCAGATTTTTTGCTCAAGTAAAATTAGTAATCCCACAGTGTAGGAATACTCTGTTACAAGTAAGAGTCCTGCTTTCAAAATCTTACTGAAAAATATAAAATTATTAGCAGCCGATATGGTTGAAGTAATTGTATTTTTATCTGATTGTTAATAAACTAAATTAATTTCATTAAAATTTGCTAATTTGGCTGTAAGACAGTATGTAATCTGCAAAGTAACTAGTAACTTAAGTTACCAAATGAATAATTTAAAATTAATGTAATAATGTAATGGGGTAAAAAGTAGAATTTACTTACAGTACTTGAGTAAATGTATTTAGTTACTTTCCATCACTGCAAGTTACAAAGTGCTTCACAAAGACATAAAACTGGAGAAATACACTATAAACATCAGCGCAATTCATGAAGCAATGACATAATGAAATTAATAAGATACTTTAAAATAATAAGTCACTTTATTCTTCATTGTGAGAAAGTGTGTCTATAAGAGAGATTTAATAGGAGAAACAGAGCTCGCCTGCCAGATCTCCTCCAGCAGCTTGGCAGAATTTCACCAGTCCTTTCATTGAAACATCTTTTTCTGTTCCCTTTATTTTTCAAAGCTGCTGTGTGGTGCTTAATGAATGCTTAAATCATCATGAAATGTCTTTGACACGAATGAAGACAAACGATTGAGCCGCTCAAGGACAGAATACATACTTTGATCCAGATCATGAAGGAGAACATTTATGTGAAGATAATAATTTATTCATGCTTTCAGTCCCAAGATAAAAGGCAGGAAACAGCTTCAACAGCTGGAAGAAGCGTACAAGATCATGAGTTTTCATGAGGTTCAAGCCTTTTAAAATCTGGCTTGATTCAGCCGGAGCTTTAACAGGAGAAGAGGGGAAGATGTTTGCACAATGAACTATTCCCCAATCAGATGACTCACTCATAGGCAGAACGTTCTTGTGAGATCCAGGCAAGACAGAAAATCTCAACAACAATAAAAAAAAAAACTTAATGTCCATCCCACTGACATGTCTTCTTGATATATAGCCTATACAGACATTAACAGTGGCTCGCTGATAGTGAAATAAAATATCTCCGTTTCTGCAAGAGAGCGACTCTTTGGTTGCGTCCCCACCTTCGCCAAATGATGGGAAACCACATCTGTTCCAGTGTGGATGAGATTTTGTTTTTTTGTCTTGTTTGTTCACTGCAACATGTCAGCTGCACTGAGTATTTATGCTGCTTTTAGCTCTGCTAGAGAGCACATGAGGCTTTAGGGTTGACAGTATTGGTCTGCCCCTTTGGTCCAGATGATCATAACTCAACATTTATACCATCAGCACCACCGTCAGGTCACATTATCTATTTGTCCAATATTTTGGTTTCTGATAAAATATCTGCAAAACTTATGACATTTCCTGCAGCCTGTATTTTGTGTTTTGTACTTATTAGTAAATGTTAGCATCCTGACATGCTAAAGACGATGGTGACAGGAAGATGTTGAACACGGTAATCATTACACATATTTTATATCAGCATCTGAAAGGTGCACTATGCAACTTTTAATCGGTCTATAAACAGAGACGAGGAATAGCAGTTTCCAAGAGCTGCATGAGTTTTAAATGTACTTTAAAGCCATGAGTTTGTAAACATTGGAGTAAAACAGGCTTGTTTTTTTTACGAGGTTGATGAGCTCACGTAAGCATGCTGTTGTGAGCATTTAGCTCAAAGTGTTACGCGCATACAGGCTCACAACTGGCTCTTATTTGTTACATGTTTATAAATGTTGATAGAAACTCACAGGCCTGTTTTTGTTCATCTAGTCGCTCATTTCTACGACTGTTTATTTCGTATTCTGCATACACAGATCCACCCAATATACTTTATCAAACTGCGGTGTAAATATACTTGTACTTTTGTGAAGTTTCCCAGGCAAATGAGCCAACAGTGCCGTCCCAACATTTTATTTTGAACAAAACACTCTCTGACACACAATGGGCTCCCTGTCCAGCTCCCGTATCACCTGGCACATCAATGAGAGCAAAGAAAAACGGACACAGGAATCACAGAACTCTTCATCATCATCAACCTGGCACCAAACAACAGTAATTGTACTGTACAGGATGTCGGCGTTGCATAATGAGGAAAACTGTTGCAGGTTGTAAAACTGTTCCAGCCAACAACAACAGAGGATGGAGCCAGTCTGAGCCGGAGAGTACAAAGATACCCTGGACCTGGTTATTTATCACAGTCAAACCTACTCATCCAGACTGTGTCACAATGCTGTCTGAACAGTGGAACAAGTGATAGAAACATACATGCATATTCATCATGTATCTCAAAGGATGACCTCACCGAAAAATACATATGAGTCATTATTGACTCATGCCAATCCACAAAACATTCATGGAGCTTCACAGCAAAACAGCTTTTTATGTTTTACTCTTCACTGTTTTTCTGTGAAGTCCCAGAAATCACCATCACCTTTCCATCGGCATTAGAGTGACTAGACTGACTTCTCATTTTTGTTTGAACTTATCCTTTACGGTGGTTGTTGGGTAAAAACAAACAGTGTTTACGTTTATTCAAACTGTTACTGAAACACGAGGTACGCTGAAAAGCATAAAAGTCATATTTTTCTGGAGGAACCTTACGAAGGCAGCAGCGGATATACGACCATACTGACGTAAAAAATCAATATCTGCCACAGTGAAGCTCAATCAATACTTTATCAGACAGCTGATGATAAAAATCTTCATATCTCCGTCGATGAAGTAGTTGTCTAACTTCAATTTCTATAAATGTCGGGACTCAATCACCTAAAGGTCCTTCAAAGTAATGATACGACATAAAAAGGACTCGAGTAGATGGACAGATGACATAATAATACAACATTATTGATCACGGGAAGCCATTCATTCATTAGCAGATTGCATCATAAAAGTATCACTCACAACCAAACCTCACTGGTGAAATACAGGAGAATAATCTGCCAGTGCCACTCAAAACTCCCAGCGACCTCAGTGAGAAAGAGATTGTGCAATCACTCCTCCTGTTTCTGAAATGTATGACATCACCGTCTACAGCTCCTACAGTTCCTCTCCTCATCACGCTCACTACTTATCAAACCAGCCACAGCAGCAGTGGAAAACTGATATCCCCCCTGTTGATCATCATTCACTCTCACAACACAAACAAGAACTCGATCTGAGGTAGCTTGAAATGTTTAAGACCTGGTAATGGTTAGGAGGTTTTTTTCTCTGATAAAACAGTTATGTCACACGAGTGTCTGGCTGTAATCACTGTGTTAAACCTGCTTTGGATTAGGGTCTTTTGGGAAATTGCATGGTATATTATTGCCATGTTGATCTGCGTGTGCAAGAATGGAAGATTATCTAAGTGTTACATACTGTAGCACATCGCTAATGTGCACAGATAAAGTCTACTGTTGTGTCCTCTGTGGATCAACATCTGTTTGCAATCCCAGTCTTGGCTACTGGACGGAGACAGTGTGTGGTTTTTAAATCCGGACAAAAGAAATGTCCAAACTAAAGGAAATCTGTTGGGAAGTGATGCAGTTTTATCTTTTTATATATGCCACCTGGTTTCATGGAAGGAAATGCATTATGAAATGTGAGTTTACCAGATGTTTCATCATGCAGACAAAGCAAGTATTTTCACCGTTGTCTGCATGTGTTTGATATTATCAGCTGTTACGGTATCTTGGCACGTCGGGGAAAGTTAGAAAACTCTCACATGAGAGGATGTGGCCTCATTGTTGTCTCCTTTTTCCAAACTCTTTCACACCCTCCATGTCTAAAAACTAGAGCCAAAAACATGTAGTCATCCTAAAATCAGTTGTTCATTCATTTAACCTTCGCTTTACCTCCTAATAACAATTCCTATGAGTTCATTCATTATATAAACTAACATAAATGTCAGTCTGCTGTTTACTCTGAAAGTAAATACTTAGATTTTAAAATTTTGTTTTTAATTTTTAAAATGACATTTAAACAGTCACTAATGCGAGTGTGTAACAAGGATCGATCTGTTTATCTGCTTATAATTCAAACAGTCTGCAATTCATTCAAAAAGTTCAAGACCTTTCTGTGTAGAGTGTAGAGCCAAGCACTTTAAGTTTTCCTTTTCCTCAGGAAACCCTGAGGCTGGGAAAGCCATCAGGCCTGAATGTGCCAACAAACACAAACGCATCCTTGTCTTCTTCTTTCCACATGAGCGACGTCAGGTATGAACCACCAATACTTCAGCTAGTCATAAACAATGAGATGTATGCTCACACTTTGACTCACTTTGTGTGACTGTGTTCAGGCAGCTTCTTTGCTTCACACAGCCAATTAATTTTGTTGAATTGTTGCGATGTTTCTCAGTTTTTCTGTCTTTATGTCTGCAGCACACGTCATGTTAGGGAATTCACAGGTTGTTTGCTTTTAACTAATATTTCATGTTTTGTCAAAGCCCTGTTTCTGTCGAGGGCACAAATGGCACTGCTGCTCTCTAGTGGTGGATTGGTTTTGATCCCCCACATACATGAAAATATCTGAAAAGATCTATCACAAATTAGTCCACTGTCATGTAATTATTTGCTTGTCTGACAGGCTCGTGGTAACAAGTGAATATACAGAGAAACAGTTCTGATGTTGAGCTCATTGAAAAGTCACAGAGCATTTTGTATGCATACATTAGACACAATATCAGCATGTGAAGAAGTCCATCTCAGGGTTTTTTTAATCAGCCTCGTCTCCTGGAAATTATATTTTCATGTTGTTAAATTGTTTGTGAAATTGTATGTTGTGCTTTATGGTGTCATTGCTGCCTGGATGTTCAGTTAAAGGATGTGGTCGGGATGGATGGTGACTGAGTGCAGGACAGTTACGTCAGAGTCAAGGGTTTGCAGACCAGCCTGTGGTTGAGTACAAAAGCACTTTGGTCAGGGAAGGATTGTGATTTTGGTTAAATGTTAATAAAAAAATATCTTCTGTCTCAACAACATGTCCTCGTTATGGACACATCATTTGGTCAGCATATAAACATAATTTCTAAAAGACAACAAGTCAATTTAGTGTTAGAAGTCTCCATTTAACTTTAGTGTAACTGCTCTAAGATTGCTTTATTTTTCTTGATTTTTTTCTGTGAAGCACTTTGAAACTTTGTTAAGAAAAGTGCACACCCAGGATGTTGCTGACATCATTCAAAGTAAAAACAGGTAGTGATACATTTAATACTCCTCACTGAAAGATTTCACTATTCAACAGGAAGTCTAAAAATGTTTGTTAAATGATTTCTAAGAAACTTTCTAGTTGCTCTTGGTGTAGGTGAGACACATAATTCTGGCCTTTAAAGGGACACTATGTAGTTTTGGAGAGGAAATTCAAACTCTTTTAGTACTAAAATTATTAATGAGGTAATAATACAAACTATATAATATTTCAGGGTCCGCCACATATAAACAAAGTAAAACAGTCTGAAACTGTGTTGTCCTTTAAGGTCAGTTTGTTTATTAAGTTAACTAAGTCATGAAAACAAAGAGAGTTTGTTTATTCACACACACACACACACACACACACACACACACACACACACACACACACACACACACATGCAGGGTGTTTTTCAGGTAGGATTCCTGTCAAAATGATGATAAGTACCTTCATTTCACCAGTAGGTGTCCCTGTTTGGCAGTAGATTTACAACCACACCATCACAACAACACCTACTAAATGACAAATGAGAGTTCATATGAAAACCATCAGTCAAAAAATGAAAAAAAAAGGAAAAGAAGAAATTCACTCCCAGCAGAGCTTCAGTGTGGAGCTGTGGTGAAAACAAAAGGCTGCACTGAGTGAATCCACACAACCAGGCAGCTGTAAAGAAACCAGATTCACATTATACCATGATGGCTTTTTTAAAGGTTAGCACAGATGACTTTAAAGGTCAGAACCAGCATAACCTATGAGTGGAAAATGTTTTTAGATGAAGAAACGTCTTTGTTTCTTTAAACATTTAACAAACCGGTTTTACTGTCAGCTTATGGAATCAATCATTTTATTCTAAAATGGCAGCGATGGTCAGTCTGTGAGGTAAGAAACGACTGAACGGACTCACATGAAGACCATTCTGTTATGTGTGTGTTCACATGAGAGCTGACCTGATCGTGTGTTCTCTTGCATGTGTGCTCGTTTCTCCAGGTGTGAGCTCGCCATCCAGTCCCGGGTAATGGATGTAATTAACTGGTCACTGTAGCATAGAGTCTTTATATACTATAAGTAATAGTCATGCTCGAGACAATCACCGGGTAATGGGCTATTCTCCTCCCAGTAGGGACACTAAATGTCTCATCTCGCTTTTCCTAATTACCCAATTAAAGCTTATGTGGCAGATTTGTTTTTCCTTATTGTCTTCAGTTTGAAGGTGTGAGGTCCTTTCAGCAGTCGTGTCCTGCGATGTTTACAGCGAAGGGACAAGAACCAGAAGGGCTACACTACACACCATCATGTATGTGCAAGTACTTGCTGCCGTATGACTAAACGTGTGTTTGGTGTCCTGGGCCTAAGAAGTGAGAATTTATGTCAGATGAAAGAAATGTAAAGCAACAGTTTGACAGTATGGATAGGATCCATATATTATCATGTTAGCTTATTTTGATATTTATATCTTTATATTATCATTTTATATATTATCATTACTTTTTGCAATGCCTTGAGAGATGTGTTTCAATTACACAAATGTCAAACAGAGAATACATTAAAAATAAACAGAAATTAAATGAACACTGGTGCTGAGCGGTGTCATGTTGTGAAACGGTTTGCTTGGTTAGGTTTAAAGCCCTTTCACACCAAGCATTGATTTTTGTCCATTTTTGGGGGGGAAGGGACGGGGACAAAAAGATACTTTTTTACATACTTTTAATTCGAAATAATTGCACGCAGATTTTCTGTATTACTGGACCGCGCTTTCACATTTGCACTAGCAGGCACAAAAAGACTGTTTGGTTTTGGAAAAGATGACATGGGTGGTATTTGGGAATGGGACAATCATGGGTGTATGACTGTACCACAACCAACAAGTCCTCCAAATTAAGTGATGGACGACATCATTCGTCTGTGCTTTCTACACCCTGTTACAAATCACTGTTGTATGTATATAACCTGACCAATACTTTGATTCTTGTATTTTTATATATGAACTGAAGAGAAGAGGGCCGAGGACAGAACCCTGTGGAATCCCTCTTTTAAAGATTATTTCTCATTCATAATAATTACACACTGTACAATATTACAGATAATTGTAATAACTGTACACTGCAGAATAGTACAGACTAGATCATTGGGTGCAAGGAGTGAGTCGTTAAGCATGAAACTTCAGTATATTAAAGAGTATTTTGTCCACGTTCTCTCTTGGCTGAAATAATAATAGTGAACCACGGCTGAGAATAAATACAAAAATATAAATGTGTCGGGTGTAAGTGTATCTGTGGTGAAGCAAGGTGAAGATGACGACAGAGCACAGAGGTCTCTGAGAGACTGAGCGGATCCCACATGTTGGTGAGAGCTTGTTACTGGCTGTGTAGTGAGGTGTGGTACCTGTCTGTCAGTGATAATAGATGAGCGGAGACTTGCAGGGCAGAGGCTGGTCTGCAGGAGGGCCGAGGTGTTCAGGGGTTAGATAGGCTGGATGGCTCCACCGCTGTAGCTGTGAGGAGGGGAGCAGCTGGCAGACTGCAGTTCACGGTCAGGTGGTCAGAGGCTGTAATAATGAAGCTCTCTGTGTCAGTTTGATCATTTCAGGCCTGACAAGATCTGAGTGGCACCTCTTCAAACAACAGTAGGGGCAGATTAAAGAGGATGAAGCAGCTGTGGGTGCAAATTAAAGGAAAATCCAACACAAAATGTTGCAGTGAGCCAGAACAGCTTCAGTGCTCCTTGGCATGAGATTACACACAACTGTGAAACTCTGCTGGAGGCATTGACACAATTTTCTGACAAAAACATGACATTAACTCATCAAACCCTTTAATCATTATGTTCCTACACGCTGTTATTCAGATTTTGTGTTAACTTTATCATCCACCTGGATAATCTGTGGTTTTAAAGGGGCACTATTTAGTTGTTGAGAAGAAATTCAAACTCAGAATTTTTATATTTACCATGTTAGTGAAGTAATAGTACACACTCAGAAATATGTGTTGTTTCCATAACTGAATAAACAAGCTGTTCTCAGAGGAAAATAAGGTCCCAGGACACTGTTTGAAGGTAGAAAGGTGGCAGGGTTCGTCACGTATAAACAAAATAAAACAGTATGAAACTGTGCTGTCCTTTAAGGTCAGTTTATTCAGTCATGAAAACAAAGAGCGTTTGTTTATTTAGTTTGTTTAGGCATAAACAATTCAATCAACAGAGGTCTACATAGTTCACCTTTAAAGATAATGTGTTTCAACATTCCCTCATTTCTAGAGTGTAATTTAGTCTGGACAGAGCTAAAAAGAATAATAAACTGACCTTCAGAAAGGCACCCAGTAAGACGTTTATGGTTGGTTTCTCACTTTAGTAACATATTGACTTTTTGACATTTCAAACAGTATATTTAAAGTAACACGCCCACACAAGGGCTGCACGGTGGTGCAGTGCTGTTAGGTTAATTGGCAACTGCAAATGTCAGCTGGGATCAGCTGCAGGAGGACCAAGGTGTCCTACAATGGATTAGTGGGTATAGCTAATGGATGGATGGAGACCTGGAAAGTATATGTCCATGAGGTTGTACTGTTTGGCACAAGACTGCAATGTTGCAAAGGAGAGGGGTTTGGACAGTGAAACCGTAATGGATTTTACATTTGTTTTTTTGTTTTTTACACATTTTCTTTCCTTTTTTTTGTTTTAGATTTTCCACAGCTATACCACAACCACTTATTTTTGCTATTGCTGCATTTTACTGAAGATTATTTTGCCTGCTGGTTCACAGGCTGGCTACATTAAACATTTAACGTATGTGGACCATTTGCTGAGTATCCGCTGCCATACCACCAGACTAGGGAGCAGCTTCATTGCCTAGAGTCTGAGTCTTCTCAATTCATCATCAACTCTCCATTGTATACAATAGATGTAGCACAAAGGACTCAAACATGTTTTTTTAAACCCTTGTGTTACAAAAAAAAAAGATAACTAATTTACCTTGTACCTTGCACTGTAATCAGTAAAAATGGTCACACCATCTTGATTACCCTGTCAACATTTGTAACTAACAGCTGGTGGTTGCTTATTAACTTTATCTGGCTCACTGTAGTCTGTAAATGATAACTCACCCACATTACACAATCTACGTGAAAAGTTTTTCATTTGGCTACACATCACCTCCTCAAACGCTCATGTGTTCAATGCCAAAGTGTCAGTATACATGTTGCAGTGCACTTTAGGGCCCTTCCAGTAGAGAAAACATTCGCTATACAGAGTTTCACCGTTAATGCATCATGGCTTTTTGCACGCTGGTGCCCCACCACATGCAGCTGGTGCTCTTTTTCATGTGTTGGCCCCTGCAGAGTCCACCGCTGCCTGTAGGTGTTCACCTGGTTTCAAATCGGTGACTTGGAAGGCTACAGTGCATGATTAACCATTCATTTTTGCCTGAAATGAAAATATCAGCATTTATTATGTTTCTCATCTCATTTCCTCCATGTTTCCCTTTCGTTTGTCACTCATCTGTAAATGTGTCAGTTTGTTCTTGCTGGTTTGAAACACCTCTTGTCTCTCTGCCTGCCTGCCTATCTGTCTTTCTATCCTCCCTGTGGGCCGTTAGCTATGCTGTGCGTCTGTCACAGTCCCAGCAGTGTGCTGCAGACACAGAGGAGAAAAATAGGAGGCCATCTGGACTGGGTCACACTGTAGCAGCGACCACACGGGACGCAGCCAGAACTCCTCTCCAAACCATAATAACCGTCCGGGTGGGAAGAAATAACGACAACAGCTATGGGAACGTTTCCCCTCTCTGCTTACAGTGGCGCTCTTTCTTTCCCTGCACCCCCCCACCTCTCTCTGGATCCTGATCTCACTCTTTCTTCACACCTCTTGAGATAGTTCTGCTTACATGAGTTGATAAATCCTTTTTTGTGTCCCCCCGTTTATTCACGCTTTGTCTTTGCACTACTGGCTTTGCTTCATTCAAGAGGAAAAGCAGTGTATCTGCAGAGAGCGAACATTTGGGAAGGAGCCTTTTGTTGCTTATTTGAAAGAGCAGCTTCCAGTCTGACAATTGGCAGCATACCGATAGGGGACAAACAGCGCTCTGTACACATTCACAGACACACAGTTTCCTCGCAGATACCCATGCTGTAACACTCATCACACACACACACACACACACACACACACACGCCGAAAGAGATCAACTTTGCTCCTGCTTAGTTTAAGTGTGTGTCAGAGAGGACAAGAAAGCTCCACCACTGGTGACACAAAACCTACAATTCACCTTTTTAAGCGTACATTTCCATAACAGTGGAACAGTTGCTGGTACAATACAGTACACTTCTCTTTCCTCTCTGGCATTGTGGAGGTGTCTGCCTGCTATGAATACTCTGTTGTGTTTTCTGTCTGACACTCTTGACCTGCATTTTTTTTGGACCGGCATTCCCACTGGCCTTCTTTAGAGCTCGGAGAAATTTCCCCACCGTGGATGAGATCCCTAGTGTGTCTCTTCCTCCCTCAGTGTGTGAGATAATCAACTGTAGTAAGGGAGTGTGTGACCCTCTTTCATACACTTTCCATCTATCTTTGCTGTGCGACCGAAAGAGACAGCGTGGAGTAGAGCGAGAGGATGAAGTACAGACTGGCAGTAATATCACTGAGACAAAGATTGAAGCTCTTGGGCCGCGCTGCCCGCCGCTCATCTCGATAATGGACGGGGTTAGACGCAAGTGGCCCCATCTCGAGCAGATGAAGAAGGAAAATGTCTCTCTTCTGGCCTGGCCGGCATTGATCTACCTCTGGACAGAGCAGGAGTCTATTATCTTGGAGATTACTTTCAAAGCTTTTCATTTTGACCCTGCGCCTGTGGATCTGCCAGCACTATAAGGACTGATTGAGTGCCCTGCAGCCAGAAGTCTGACCTGAATCCAGCGTGGACATCGGCCTCAACCAACCACAGCCTCCAATCCTCACTCGCTCTCACCTCTCTGACCTCCATTCTCTCCTCTTTTCCTATCTCATTCACAGAGGCTCCTTCTTCTCCATGTTCACCTCCTCACTCACTCACGCCCTTTAGCCTCTCAGTGTCTCGTTTTTTTCTCGTCTGAACCCTCTTTTCACTGGAGCAGATCCCCACATCATGAGATAAGTTTGTCTCTTTGATCAAATGGCTTTCAGTAGAGGTCAAAGGTTCTCAAATCACGGCCTGACAAAAGTAAGAAAGCTGCCTGTATAAAGAAAAACAAAAAGAAATGCTTTGTTAATGTTTCAATAAGCCTATTACCATTACCATTTCACAGTTAGCTTTATGCTACGTGTTAATATTTACTATACATTTTTTGCGTTCATTTTGATTATCACCATCTTAGATAACCAACAGCTAGTCATCCAGCATACCACCAACGCTAGCTTGATTTTCAGAGCTTCGCTAACATTTGTTGTTGTTCAGTTGTTATTCCTCCTTTTTTACACTCGCTGCTCGCAACAAGTAACGTACACTTTTCCAAAACTGAGCAGGAAAGCTCTAACATCATTGTTCATAAGCTTGCTTTCCTCATTTTAGGGAACAGCTAGGCTAGCTAACCACTAAAACTTCGAGATTTGAGATTTGTATTTGAGTTCTTTTGCATATTTGCTTCTGTATGAATTCGACTGCGACACACATTAAAATACGTATAATGAAATGTGCTGTAGGGACCAAATTGCCTTGCCTCGAACAAACTGACGGTTCACTCTTGTTATTTCCCACCTCAACCTCACCTTGTTCGGAGGAAGGTCTTTTGACTGTCAACCATCAGCGTCCACAGACACGATCTGTCTTCATTAAACTTGTCGACTGTGATCAGCACAGCAGTGAATCTTTTCACTTTGAGTGTTTGTCATGATGTAATATCTCTCTTCTGACAGACACAAACACAAGACAAACAGGCAAGTAATTTACCAAAAAGCCAGGGGTAATGAGAGCTGTAATCCAAAATCTGTGAAATGCAAAAGAAACACATGACGGGAAGATTGGACAGGGAGACAACAAGGACAGATCACAGGTGAGGAGCAAAAAGGGCGGGAAAACAGACAAAGGGAGGAAATGAAAAGCAAAACATGACACCTGAGGACAGAACTTCAAAATAAAACAGTAAGTAACAAAACCAAAACTGAAACCATGACAGTTACCACCTTTTATTTCTGAGTTTGTCTAAGTCAACCAAACACACAACAGAAACAAACCAACATCAGCAAACAAAACTGACTTAAGGCACCCTCTGACAATCCACTATGGTAGGACTGAGGTCATGAAGGATTTCTTTACTTTCATTTTTCTTTCCTTCCCTTTTTCATTTCCTGTCCTTGTATTTCATTTCCTTCCCTGGCCTTTCCTTTCCGTTTCGCTTGATTTTACTTTTAATTTGACTTTCTATCCGTTTTGTAACTTTCCTTTCCTTTAATTTCTTGTCTTCCCTTTCCTTTCTTTCCATTTATTACTTTTCTTCGTCCTTTCTTTTTGTCTTTCATTTCCCATTCTCTCTCCTTTTTCTTTTTGTCTTTTCTTTTCTTTCTTTGTCTTTCATTTACTTTTGTTTGCATGGTTTGCTTTCACTTTCACTTCATATTTCTTTTCCCTCTCTATCTTTCCTCGTCTTTTATTTCCTTTCATTGTCTGTCCTTTCCTTTGTTTCCTGTCTTTTCCACATTTAATCTCCTCCGATCTGTTTGCCCTAGTTTTTCAGGCCATCTGTCCATCCATCAGCAGGGCACCTCAGATGAATTTTCCTCTCAGGAAGAACATCAGAAAAGTATCCCTCTTGGCTGCGTGGATGGATAAATCAGTCCATCATCGCAGGTGTATGTGTCAGCCAATCAAGTACCATGATAAGTTAACGAGGATCCTGACTGACCTGCCATTACTGACAGTAATGGAAACCGAGAACTAAATTAATCTTAATGGCTCCTTCATCTTGATTTTGTTGGCTTTTAATTTTTCTAATTGATTTTATGTGGGTTTTGCAACTCAGCAGTCGTGGAGCAAAAATGAGTTTGGTCAATTCGTGTCCCTCTCTGGTCGGGGCCAATTGATTCTACGACAAGGTTATATTCCCTGGACCGTACTGATCAATTAATCATGATGGATTTCCAATTGTCAGAGGCCACAGTTTGTATCCTCCTTTATTACCTTAGAGACTGATAGGATGACCTTTGCTGGCCTTGGACAAACCATCCGGAATAAAGATTTTTTTTTTACACTGTACACACAAAGAAAGGACTATTTAATAAGGGAGAATTAAAGTTTTATCAGTTTTATAGCTCAGAAAATCTTGTTTTAAAAGACCAAAATTGACCATAAAGAAGGAGATTGACAGATAGTCGTTTATATCGAGATCCTCCGAGAGTGAGAGTGAATTTGATACGACTGGAAAATGATGAGTGAATGATGGGCTGTGACAGTGACAGTGTAATTGGTCCCAGACGCGCCATTAAAGCAGCATACATTGAAGACCATCCCTGACACCTCATTAAAAGAGTCTGCAATATTTGTGTTTCATATTCTGAGAAGTCAAATTAAATTCTCCAATGCTTTTATTTGATAAATGGCACTTCGAGGGCCGAGCAGCTCATAAATATACCAGATTCTGTACAGTGCTTGATGGCGATGCCCCTCCTCTTCTTTGATCAGCGCCTGAGTGGTTCGGATGAAGGGCAGGAGGTGAATTGATCCGAGCGGTGTCCTGTTCATAGGCAGCAGCTCAGCCATTTGATGGAAGTCAGGAGGGGACAGCTAGTCCGTTGGCAGGGACGCGTTGGGACTGAATGACATTACTCCGAGGTGGGGGAGGGGAGAGACGGAGGAAAAGAAAGAGGGAGAACAGATTTGTTGCTCAGCTTTGCTCTGACCTTCAGCAGACCTTCGACAGACAATAATAACCTGCCTGCCGTGCCTCCCTCTGCTCCTCCAGTGTTGTGTGCTTTTCCACATATCTCTTCACACAAGCACTTATCATCTTCAGTCATGGTTAGTTGTGACCATGTAAGACTGACGTGCCATTTGGAGGCGTTTTGTCTCAACTCTGTCTCCTAGAAATGACACTTACATGCTACTAATTTGCAACTGATACAGTACGTTACATGCATTTGTTACGTTCAGTTAAAGTGATAGTTTGGGTCTTTGGATGTGGGGTTGTATGAGGTATTTATCTCTTGTCAGTGTATTATCTGCAGCAGATGACCGTCAGCTCTCCACCTGTGTGGAGAAGCAGTGGGTAGCACCAACAAGGAAGGAGAGCATTGTGCTGCTAAACGGCACAGACAGCGAGACGTATTTGCTGTCTGATGGCGGTGTAAAGCGCCAGAAATGTTCAAAATATAGTGTACACTTAAACCGACATATATTTTATAGGTGGGCCATCTTTTAGGTGTCCGAAATACGTCTTGCTGTCAGTCCCTTTAAGCAGTACAATGTTCTGCTCCCCCATAATTTATTAAAGTTTTATTCCCGGTTGGTTTGGTCAAGTTCTCCAACTTCCTCCCAAGGACGTTACATTAAATCTGTGAAAGCTGCTCAGTGGCATTTTGAAGGCAAAAAAGCTTGACTTCCTTTGTATGAAAATACTACAGATACTAATATCTTCCGTGTTGTGCAGCCCATATAGCGTGCGCACTAGAGACTTCTGCCGACCGACTTCCGGTTTAGTGTCCAGCTAACCTGAATTGGGATAACATAATTTAATCATGCGGCTCTTCTCGACTTTCCAAATTTTATTGGTTTGAATGGATCCAATAATGATAGTGAAGTCATTTCAAAGCTAATTCAACAGCCAATTAGCGTAGCTTAGTTTAGCATAAAGACTGGAAACAGGGAAAACAGAGATAGGCTGGCTGGAATTCTGCTGTTTCCAGTCTTTTGCTGAGTGTGTCAGAGTAGCAAAATGGTGAGGACCCAAATGCAGATACGGTGGCAGGCAGATTGACAACAAAAGCAAGCTTTATCAAAGCTGAAAGTCCGAATACAAAACTACGAAATCCAAAAGGCAAGCAACAAAGGCTGGCAGAAAAAAAGTCCAAAAGCAAAGACAGGCAGTCAAAACTGAGGCAACAAAACAGAAATCAACAAGTGTACAACTGAACAAACCGGAGAGACACGAGGAACACGAGAAGCAACACAGGGAGACACAAAGGCTGAAAACACTATTGCCTGTGATTCATTATTAACTAATGAAACACAGGTGAGGAGCAAAAAGGGCGGGAAAACAGACAAAGGGAGGAAGCAGAAAGTGAAATATGACACATGAGGATATAACTACAAAATAAAACAAGAATCACAGATCAAAAAACCCAAACAGATTCACATTTACGAACATGACAGTGGTTTTGATGTTCTCATCTAAATATGAATATATCCTGAACTGAAGGAATAAACACTGTATTTGCAAATTGCGAGTTGTTGTTCACAAAGTGCGAACTGAATTGGCAAAGAAATGTTTTAGGTGTTCAGATCCCACTGACGGATCCCACTGAACAGCTTTATAACTATTGTGAAATCGATTGAGTCCAGGTTGTACAGTGAAAAAATGTACACACACACACACACACACACACACACACACACACACACACACACACACACACACACACACACACACACTATTGTCTCAATCCTCAGGCATATTCAAATCAATGCCCAGCCTGACTGTGAAGCATTAGTGTCTAATTGAAGACTTGGTAATTATGAGTGCTCGTACATGCTGAGCTGCAGCAGCAGACAATCCCTGGATATGTCTCCAGCTGTGGAATCTATTCTGGCAATTTAGTGTCTCTATTCAGAAACCGAGCGAAAAGCCACAAGAGGAAGAGTCCCTCATTCAGTGTTATTGCCATGTGCTTGACAGGCATTATCTCTCCAGAAACTACATGTGGCACCTCAGCTATTGAAATGCAAATTTGAAAAAAAAAGACACTACAAGGGTGGCAAACATCAGCATATTTCTCATATTAAATCTGGAGGGCTGGAGGACTGTGTTATATCGCAGGTATCCAACTGTGCTTGGCCCTGAGGAAAAGCGATGAGATCTAAAGCAGCGGGGGGAGAAAAAAAAAAACACCTATTGAGCGCATTCGACTGCATGTTACAGTTCATTTTTTCAGCAAAACTGTCTATGTATTTCCATAACTGCATTTGAAGACAAGCAGAGGGAGGGATGGAGGAACCAGGAGCGGCAGAAAATGAAGAGAAGGAGACAATGAGGTCAAAGGAAATGGAGTGAGATTTACAGGAGTGGACAGTCCTGCATTCAACTTTTTATAGAATACACAGCATCATTTTCACATGCAGCTAAACGAGAACACAACAATCGCCTGTACAGTTTTGCTGTTTACATTATTCATACTCAAATGACTTTAATCATTCAATATTTATGTTGGAAAATAAAACCGCTCTGGGCGCCTGTATGTGGACGCAGGACCTGCCGCTCTTTGTTCGTCGCTGTAGAGGCGTATGCAATTATGCACAATGAAAATTAACAAGTAGAATCGACTGAGGAAGCTTTGAATTTTCCTGCCTTTCTATCTCCATATGAACAGTGCTGCCAGTGATATGCATAATGAATTATTCAAGATATGTGTGTGTCTGTGTGTATGTAAATTATAGGAGATAGTTATGACATTTGAATAAAGGTGGAGGGTCGTCACTGTGATTGTAACTGATGTGAGGAGGGACAGTTGCTCTTTGGACAGCTCCACGTATTCATATGCTCATTACTGAAAATCAATTACATTTTTTTGAATGCACATACCGTGTTAGTCTCAGACACACGCACAGACACACAATCAGACATGTAATGCATGCTTAATTGCATTCATGCATACATGTTTGTGTTTTGCCGTCATTTAATCACTCGCGGCAGCTTTCAGCGCACCAGAGGAACTGAGACGTTGTCTTGTGTGATTGTGTTGCCACCACAGATGTGTGTGACCGAGAGAGGAAGAGGATGTGAATATGTGCATGTGGGAAAAGGTTTCTTATTATAATGTGACGCCTGCTTTGACCTTAGTGAGCCCCACAGTGAGAGATGCAGGGACAAGAAAACAAAATGTTCATGTTCTTCTGGACTGTGAAGGTGATGGCAGTCTTACTAAACCACTTTTCTGTCTCGCCAAACATTTTTCTCAGCCACATTTAAGTCTATAAAAGATTAAGAATGTGGTTAATATGCAGTTTATAATGGTTCACATTAAATTAAAGAATGATGACCCCTTGTTTTGTTGTTGTTTTTGTTTTTCTCTCAGGTGGACACTCATGTCTGGCTCTTCAATAAAAGGTCAAAGGGACAGTTTTTGGTAGAGGTTACCTGTGGCTTCCAAGGTGCATTTTAGCAAGAAGCATGTGATCACAGAGCTTAAAGGTCCACTTTGTAAAAAAAGTCGATTTTTGAGTCTCATTCCCACCTCGTCAAATATTGATGACTGTGATGCTTCGAAACCCCAAAAATGGTATTTAGGAAAGCCAGAGTATACAGTATGATGCTGGCGGACAGTGTGGAAAAGCCTCATTTTAACGACCTTTAAACTCTGTGGGGAGAAAAACTTTCATCAGATTCCCAAATGTTGAATGACTTAGTTTTGAGACAGAAAAAACATGTTTATACACATTTTTTCCCTGTGAAACTGTGAAAGACTACTTTTCTCTGAGCCTCAGGAAGAAGAAACACCGCTCTAAAGGATATAAGACAGACTTAGATAATGGTGGATGTGTCAGAGCATGCAGACAATTAGACAGCAAGACAGTTTATGACAGAAACCAAAGATACAGTGAAGCTGTGGGAGGCTACAAGTGCAAAATAAATTGTGTTGGTACATGAGAGGTGGTGTGTGTGGTTGGAATATGTGTAAACACATGTGGTGAGGGTGTAAGATGAAAAAGTTACAGCAAAGAAAAAAGATTGCTGTGTAATTTTCTCCTCAGCGTATGAATACAATAAACATGATCGTATAATGAAACGACAAATCCTTAATTTGAATCTGAAACTGTAGCCGCTCGACCACGAGACAAGCCACTGCTGTATCAGACCGAACCAATGTTACAGTATTGTTCTAAACCACATTAGCACCAAATCGATAACAACACAGGGCCGGTTTATGTTGTATCTCTGAAGACACGTCTGCAGGTTACAGGTATGGGGGGGGGTTAAGTCAGCGGATGCAGAATGGGGGCAGGGGGACGCGGAGCAGCCTCTCCGGGGAGTGTTGACAAATCCCCAGGTATTGATTGGATGCAGGAGCTTCTGGACACATATGTCCAAACTGATCCCCTCAAAGCCAAAGTGAGATGGTGCACACTGCGAGCAGAAGAAGAAGCTGGAGGGGAATTAAATGTTGTGACAAAGACATATGTACTGCGAAGAGAAAGCGCGTGTCTCTCTGACAGCCTTATTGCTGCTTGGTTTACTGTACACAGCAATATGCAGCACTGGATGACTGATTGCCCTGCAAGGTTTATGGTTGTTGCAGTGTGTGTGTGTCTGTGTGTGTGTGTGTGTGTGTGTGTGTGTGTGTGTGTGTGTGTGTGTGTGTGTTGTCCATCTAGTCAGTGAGATACTGGTCTGTTTGTATTGACATAGTAAAGAAACTGCACCCTCGTCAGCAATACTCAGCAAGATAGTCAATCACTGCCCTGACGACCTGGATGCTCCCTTCCCCTGGGGTTCACACACACACACACACACACACACACACACACACACACACACACACACACACACACACACACACACACACACACATGCATGCACATATATACGCCCGACTGAAGGATCACATTTCCACACCGTGAGGAGTGATGATCTTGTTGCATGCCACAACATCAAACTGCCAAATCAAGATGGAAGAAATGAGAAAGTTTATGACGACTTGTAGCTGTTGTGGTCTCGGTAAATGTAAAATAGATGATATGTTATGTCGCAGTAATAGTACTAACCATCAATCATCAATATGACTTTATAGGTGAATATTTATTTCAGCTAAAAGTTATTTCACTGTTAACAAACAATGAAATGTTTCATAAAGCATTTATTCAGCAACAGTTTATTGTAAAGTTTCAACTGATAAGTGTAATTCTTTGTAAAGGGTTAATTAACACTGTGTGTCATCTGTAAACATTTGGATGGCCATCATGAAGTTGCAACTGATGTTTATAAACCTTTATAATTGATTAATAGATTATTTGTAAAGCTTTTCATTGTTTGATAAAAATGAATAACTATTAATTAAAGTTTAATTAAACTGCATTTATTGATGGTTGTTGGAGTGTTAGGGTTACATGCTTCCCTGTGGATTAGGTACCAATTCTTTGTATGTTTTGTTTTTCATTTTTTACACTAAGACACTACTACTTGTGCTGAAAGCTAAAAATAAAATGGAAAAAAGTGTACATTGAGGCAAACTCCCTGCAGTGACAACATCTGACCATCAGGGGGCAGTGCTTTTCTTTCCTGTGCATTGAGATCATTTTTGGGTTTCCATATTGTGTGTGTGTGTGTGTGTGTGTGTGTGTGTGTGTGTGTGTGTGTGTGTGTGTGTGTGTGTTTCGTCATCCATACATTGCCGAGCATGCAGACCAATAGCGATGTGCCTCTGAGACAACAAAGGAAGGAGCATAGTAAAGAATCTGTGTAATGGCTGCAATCATTGGGACAAAGGCCAGTCAGGTGCAATGATTCATAATGAGAAGACGACTGAAAATGAAATGATTTTTAGACGAAATTACATAAAAAATTATTTCATTTTTGCATAAAAATCATCTTAAAGAGTAAACAGTATAAAAGCCAATAATATGATGTGTTATTCTTGTACCTGCTGCCCTCATAATATCATTATGTGCTGTGATTCAGTTAGTGTTACACTCTTTATACTAATAGATCCCTCTGGTGAGCTCACGGGTATTTTATGGTCACCTATTGATCGTGCGATTAGCGGCGCAGCAGGGTCCACCCACTTCATGTCCAGTTGAGAGTAATGGTTATTGAGTGAACTGTCAATGGTTAAGAAGGACATTGACCAAAAGAACATAGTGGTGGTGGTAGAGGTGGTGGTCTTGGTGGACGTGGGGGGTTGTGGTTGCAGCAGCAGCAGCAGCAGCAGCAGCAGCCATCCTGACCTTCACCTCTCCTCCACACCAGCTCACTAATTTGATAAGACAAACCAGCAACCACAGTGACCTCCACCTGTGGCCCCCACCGTCCACAATCTCTCCACCCTAACCTGACTCTTCATCACATGGAGCTTGGAAATAAGCGCAGAAGTAGGTCCATACTCCATTAGGCCGCCTATCCTTCATCCTGCGGGTGATGATGCAATTTGAGGGCAATGCAATCATTCCACATGATCCGATCTTGGAGTACAACAGCGGGATTAAAGTGGACCCTCAGGCCAGTCCTCATTTTTATATGTTTCCGTCGTCAATAAAACAACGACCTAAAGCTCCAATCAAACCCTTGTATACATCACAAATTCTTGTTTTCCTTTTATTCCTTTAAGGGCTGAATCTTGACCTGAGAGGATTAAAAGAAATATTACACTGTGCGCTGCTTCAACAGCAACAAATCAATGCGAAAAATATGAGTTTTAAGTTGCAAATATAGTATGTTCACTGTTTGCTCACCTGCCTCACAGACAAGATTTCAATTTAAATCTTGACACACAGGTCAAAAAATCAAAATCGAACAAATCTAATAAATGGGTCCGTGCTTGATGCAGGATTAAGGATCTGTACGTTGCATGCTTGTTCTGCAGGATTCGGTCGAGCAGACGAAGCAGTGGAAATGAATCCGCCTGGGACAAGAGAGGGCAGGAGAATAATGGAGGGTAACTTTGAGAGGATTACAGTGACCGCAGATGTTTGGAGGAAGAAGCGGACCAGAGCAGAGAACGGAAGTGACCACGTACTGTAATGAACCAAGACACAAGAAGTAAGCAGCCATTGACTTCATCAGATTGTGTTTTCACAAGCTATGACCTTCATGAATTGTTGATGCACATCCAGACAATTAATCTTAATGTTAAATCTTAATATTGCATGAAACGTCAAGGTGAACCAGAGATGACTGAATTCAGATTAGACACACAGGAAACAATAAATAAGTAAACCTGCAGTAATTGTGTCTTTTTGTCCACTTTGGGACAACAAGCAGCACTTATCATGTCAACTTGCTCGTGCAGCATGTTAATATTGTTGCTGGCCGAGGGCTAATATGAACCATAAGTAACAAAATAAACTCAGTGGTTCAAGGTCAAGTACAAGTACCTCAACCTGGATCAACCAGCAAACAGTTAGCAAACAGTCGCGTATATACACTCACTCTTTTAAACACTTTTCCTCCTTTAAGTGGCTTCAAGGTTGTTATAGAGAGCCAATTCAAGGCTCTTCCGGTGAACTTCATGGGACCTTATTTTGGAAAACCTTTGTTTGGCAGTGAATGGAGAGAGAGAAAACCTTTTTTGATCCTGCTTGAGTTGCGCCATGAACTACACATATTCTGTCTGTCAATTTAAAAGAGAATTTTCCAAGTCAAGAAATTGTGTCTCAGCAGAGCAGAAGAGGCGAGACGTTGGCTATTAGGTGATCCCACATTCTGCACCGGCTTGTTCCAGCTCTCTATTCAAGCTTTATGGTGTACATACTGAGAATACTCAAGACTCAAACTGAAATATACACGTCTTCGAGGCCATTTTTGCATGGTGGATGGGTCTAAATACTTAAATACCCACGAGCCTCGGCTCACGTTGGCATGTGGAAGAAGAATCAGAGCAGTGGCAAATTCATAACTCTTGATCAGTGCAGTTGAGAACAATGTCAGATGAATTCATCTGTAAGTGGCGTATTTTATTGAATTTTTAGAAAAAGTTCACCCAAACGGTAATGTTTTCACCACCAAACAAAGTAGAAAGCCCATCAGTAGAGTGCATACCTCTGCCAAGGCCAAACATTTCCCTTTAACTCAATCAAACAAAACATTTCACTCACTCAGATACCAGCCATCTGAAGATCAATGCATTATTCCCTGAGAAGTTATTGTCAATGTCGAAAAAATGTTGAAAAACATCTTGCAGTGTGAAAGAAAGTGAAAGTAATGGGGTCTATTCTGGGCTGAGAACCATCTTTCATCCATGTTTAGTGGAAATCAGCTTTTGTGTAATCCAAACATCATTTTTTAAAGTCGTGTTTGAGGCCATGCAGTGAATGGAAGTGTTCACCCTCTTTCAGCTCTGTTTTGGTTTCCACCAACCCCTCCAGAAAATATGTTCACCAGCTTGTTGGTAACTGTCTGCTGTTTGGTGTTGGGTAGGTAGTGTACAGTTGATTTTAAGAGCTGTTTTGCTGAGTTGAATTATAATCTGTGTAACCCTGTTGAAGAGTGTAATTTGAGCTGATTGCTCATTACAAAAAACTTAATTGTGCAGCATTAAAGCGGCTGTAATCCAGATTTTTTTATATGAACGATGGATCAAATGAAAATAGAGTGGTGTAGTGATGACGTATGTTTGTAGGCGGAAGTTGGCATCTCCCTGGTTCCTTCGACAAAAAGCCTGTGGGGGTTTTTTGAATTGGATTTTGGATTATTGCCTCTGACAATTACTGTGGGAAGTTTATGATACTTACATAAAACATACAGTATATGTACATATTTTGTTCAGTAAGACAATCCTCACACATGAACACCGCCTAAACAAACGACACTGTGGTCGCATGATTTAAACGCCACCACCAGTCTTACTACACGTTTTCTATAAATTGAGTAGATGAGTCTCCATGTTCTGCATGATGGTGTTTAATGTCCATGCACCACTCTATGTGCAATGTGAAGTGATGAATTAACAACCAACTCTGCTTTTCCCATGACACTGATTTCAACCAAGCTCTCAAAACTAATCGCACACCACCTGCTCAGCAACCAACCGCAGACAGACACAGTTAGTGACTAGCTAGTGAACTTAGTGTTGCATTTAGCAGCTAAATAGTCAGATATTTCCTAATTACTTGTGGGAAACAGAGTAAAGTGTGAATTCTGTACCAGGTATCCAGAAAAACCACCATAAATGAATGAATACATGTGCTGTGGATGTGTAGATAGGCAATTGTCTGCTAACATGTTCACCATATAACCTTTAAATGTTATGATATGTTGATGTTGATTGTTTACAGCCAAAACATCGTTAAGGATGTGAGAAAACACATCTACAACACACAGATTTAAATAACTCCCTGACTGTTTTCAGCCACCGTTGGTGACAAGAACACAGCTCCTCAGTAACGTCACACCCCTCTCCACCAACCAACCATCTCTATCCAGCAACTTCCTTTTCAACTGCCCAGGAGACAGCTGGGCAAACACTGACCCGTATCTGCCCCGTTCCCCATGACCCCTTAAGCCGACCTTACCCCCACCGGCTCCCCATTTAGGCCCCCCTGCTCCCTCCGTTGGCCCCTCAGTTCAAGCGGCCCACCTCGCCAGCCAAGCAACTGGACCTGATGCCCACCCAGGTCTGCGGTCCCTCAGCGGGAGCGACGTGTGAGACGCAGGAATTCACAACACTTAAGAGTTTGGGCAAATACAGAAGGTCGCTCCACACAAGGAGCAGGGTCAGTCCAAGCTGACACTGCTGCCAGCTTTCTTTCTTTCTTTGTAAACTACATGCACAGAGTTTTATATGTAAACTTTTATTCCTTTCATTCCTGTTTTCCTATGTGTCCTGATGGGGGATGGATGAAGCATAACTGAACCTTGGCATCTTCTCTTTCTGTTATTTCTGTTTTTCTTTCTCCGTCTCGTTCTCGGTTTCAAACACACATTCACACTCAGACCAACAACAGCCCTCGCCTGATTTATTCCCCGGCGAGTTCACTCTTTAACCCTTTCCGAGGCTCAGGCAGCCAGGTTTATATAATCTGCAGGAAAAATCTCTCATTCTTATAAAACAAAAAAAAAAGAAAACTCTATATTTCAGGGACGGAAATTTCTGAGCTATTTATTCCCACAGTATTACTTTAAAGTACTCGACAGACTTGGGAGAACATGCACTGAGTAATAAAAGAAGAAGATCAGCCTGCTCTGGCTTCGTTTGGACACATTTTAACTTGGTGTGATCCTTTCTAGAAGTGAATGTTAATGATAAATAGAAAACAGTCACAGCATTAAATTTTAACGACACTTCCCTGTTAACCAAATACGTCAAGGTTGATCATCGTCATAGATTTTTCAGGTACAGTATCTGTACTTTACAAGCTTTTACTCCATACATTTCAACACCAGGATCTGTACTTCCTACTCCTTACACTTTCAAAACAGGCTTGTTACTGTTTTAATGCATTTGAGGGGAATTATGGATTATTTTAATTTTTGCATCATCGCACGCCAACATCACAAGATTGATTTCAACCTGTCAGTGCATATCACACGGCAGATGTAGCAACATGAAACTACGTGAACGATGTAACAAGATGGAAACAGACAGAGATGGAGACTTGAATGGGGAGAAAAGGCGAGTTAGTGTCTCGTTTCTGCAGAGACGTTGCAGCCCGCTGCCTAGATTTTCTTATTTTCTCGATTTGTTGCAGGTCTTTGAATTATGTTAATATGACGTGAAGTTAAGTAAACGTTTTACTCTTATACTTTGAGTACATGTCAGAGTCTGTATTTTCTTACTTTTACTTCAGTATCTGTATTTCTACTCGAGTAAATAATGTGTGTACTTTTGCCACCTCTGGTAGATTGTAAAACAGTATGTTCAGGTGAATTTGAATAGAATTCAGTTTCATTGACTGGAAAAACTGTCAGCGCTCCAGTTAAACCATAAATAGTAAGAGTGTCATGTTAAGTAAGCTGTTCATCCGGCCAAAAATCTAAAATTATCGCCTTAAAGGGTTTACAATCTGCACAGCACAACACATCCTCTATCCTTGTTTGTTGTAACTCTTGTATGTCTGCCTGCATGAGACGTTTCTGTGTTGGCCTGATCTTTATCTCACATTGACTAAGAGGCAATTAATTTGTGTACACACCGACGGCTTCTATAATTATCACCAAATTACATAAATCTTTCCAGGAATCTTTCCAAGAAATTACATTTCTTGTGAAAGGTTGCTTTCTAGGAAGTAATTAGGAAAACAAAATAAAGCATCACAGATTATTCAGTCGCTTTAAACATGGTTATTTTGGAGAGCGACGTGGTGTTTAGCTTTGATTCTAGCAAACAGAATCTTTCTCTCAAAATAAACAAGGAAATATAAATAACATGTTCAAATAATCAATAAAATGCTCTGATCTTAAAGCCAGAGGAACAATACATACAGTAAGAAAAATAATAACACAATAATAATAAAATATTTGCAGTGAGATTTATTTGATTAGTCAAATAACAAAAACAAATTGATCCTGATTCATTTTGGTGAACTTTGTCTCATCGCTCAATCTACTTCATCACTTTGATGACTTGATTTTCATCTGCATTTATTGATATTACACATAATTTACAGTCAGTTAAACATTAGTGTAATTCCTCCCATGTGAGACTTGCTGCTCTGATGCCGTGCCAGCAGCCACCAACAGCACGCCACGTGGCTGATCCGAGGCCAGATCTCTTTGAAAACAACAGGTCTCCATCGCACCGGCGCCGCAACGATATTTACTGCATGTGACCCTCGGCTCACCTGCTGTACATCCATCCTCCCAGTTTATGCTGGGAGGTAGATTTCTGCCACCGGCATAGCAACAGCTCAAGTCACTTCAGTCTCCAGTGTGTGACCACGCCCTGGGGTCTAATTAATACAACACACTGTGCATCCATATGGCTCTGTGTGATTAAACAGATAGACAGAGGAGGGGGGTAAAGGGAGAGAGAGACAGGATAGAGTGTGCCGGGGGTCTACTCTTCCATGTTTCCTTCATTGATGGATAACAATATATTGCTGCATTAGCTGTTTCCCTGCGCCTGCAACAACTGTACTCAGTTCAGGGCAATGAAACAGGAAGCCGACCTTGGCACAAGGCAGCGTGATTAGACCATGAAAAATCAATAAATAAAATGTTTGAGTCAATCAAAGAGACAATGAATACCATCTTTTTTTCCATGTCATTCGCAATGAAACAACGCTTCCTCAAGGCCAGAAACAAGTGTTGGAACAAAGCCTTGACCCTCCTGTTGGAACAAAGCCCTGTTTGCACACCACAATCCCCGAGTGGCTTTCTTCCCTCAGAATGGATTAGAGATAGGTGAGGGCTGGGGTTAATGGAGAGGGACAGGCCTGGGGCAACAGGCAGCAACATGAAGTGTAAGGCGAAGAGTAAGCAGAGAAGAAGAGAGAGCGAATGAGAGGAGTGGGATGGAAATGACTATTTGTTTAGTGGTGACGGATGCAGTGCGAGTAAAGCTCTCAGGTCAGTTCACTCCAAATTATAAAAAATCCTATATTTCCTCTCTTACCTCTGGTGGTATGTAGTAGATCTGTCTCAAAGATTTCTGCCTCCACCCTCATATGATGGCAGCCAAGTCACCAGGATGTGATGTTGGCAGTCAGAGTTTCTGCAAACCACAGATAAGTTCACTTTAGTACTTGTCAAAGGCTACCATATTGACATTTCTACAAACGACGTTATATTGGGTATACTAGGAGCTGGAGGGGATGGTGGTGGAGATACAGGTGAGACGGCTGCCAAGCCAGTGACCACAGTTCAAGACTGTGTTTCGACATTTGTAGGTGTGAAAACACGGAGACCTCGGGACAATTTCCGGCCTCGTTCGTGGCAACAAAAAGTCGATATTTTTGACGAGAAGTCAGG
This sequence comes from Pagrus pagrus, assembly GCF_965226575.1. Classification (NCBI taxonomy): domain Eukaryota; kingdom Metazoa; phylum Chordata; class Actinopteri; order Spariformes; family Sparidae; genus Pagrus; species Pagrus pagrus. Next base: position 21,015,928 of record NC_140185.1, on the reverse strand, counting down.
GCATCTCCAGCCACGGTTGTGGCAAACAAAACAGGTATTTTAAGGCAAAACATGATCTTTTTCCTTTTTGTGTCTCAACCGAACCATAGTATAAGCACAGCGTTGTCACAAGTTAAAATGAAAAAAGAACAAAAGAAAAGTTACAACATGAAGAAATACAGGCTGAATCCAAATGTCATGTGTTCACTGTCATCACGTCGAACCTGCAAGGGTGTGAGACTGAATGAGACTTTAATTCAATCAGTGAAGTCCGGTGAAGTCTGCACCCCAAGTGGAGTCTCTGTAAGCTAGTAGAGAGTCTGCTTACCAAATGAATTGTGGGTTTGGACAACCATCAATCTGTACTTTAAGCACGGGGGTTTTGAGCTAAATGCTAACGTCAGCATGTTAATATGCTCACAATGTCAATGCTAACATGCTGATGTTAATTATGCAGCTATAGTGTTTATCATCTAAACCGTATTAGTTAAGCATGCTAACATTCACTAAATTGCACTTAAAAAAGAAAAGCTGAGGCTGATGGCATCTCATTAGTTTTACAGGTATTTGATCATGAACAAAAATATTGGACTAATCTGCAATTTTGACCTGATGATGGTGCCAGAACAAAGTAAGAGATCACTAACATCATTCAAAATGATTCTAAGGGGATCACGAATGTCTGAACCAAATTTCATGGCAAGCCATCCAACAGCTGTTGAGATATTTCAAGGGGATCACCAAAGTTATCACAATTCATCCTCTGGGGACCATGACTTTCTTCACGAAATGTCATTGCAATCCCTCCAATAGTTGTCAAGACATTTCACTTTGGCTGACGGACAAACATTGTTTTTCTTAGAGCCATTCAACAGCAATGTGTCCCTCCAGAAACTTTTACTCTGGATAAACCTCCGACGTCAGTGTGAGCAGTTTCCATACAAACTGTTCTGTGTTCTTAGTCTTCGTCAAAACTTTCAGTGTTCAGGCCTGTCCCAATGTGAAATCAGCAAGTCTTGAGGGCTCTCTCTTTGTCTTTTTGAGCAATTTCTGCACACTTTCTTGGAGGATTATCCCACAAATCATCATGTTCTAATGTAAAAAATGACTGCAGTGGAAATCCACAGTTCAATCCTGTGAGCATCAGAAACAAAAACCCAGTCACCTCATCTTAAACCTCAGCTCGGTATCTCAAAACCTGGAATGTATCTGCATGGCAAGACATGAGAAAACATTTTTTTTTTTTTTTTTTGTAATTTGAACTTCAAAGCAGCATACACCATCTGCCGCTCTCGTTTTGGATGGTACATCCTCACACCTTCTGCCATTCGCTGCTACCTCCAGCATCCTTTGAGCGCCTCTCTCCTTAAAGCCACCCCTACATCTCCATCGCCTGCTCCCTTTGTCCCATCCTCCCTCCTTTCTTTGTCCTGCTCCACACATCACCGCCGTCGTGCGCACAGGGGATGCGATATCTCTGCCGCTCCCCCTCCCCCACGCTCTACCCACCGTCTCCCCCTTTTTTCTTTCTTGAGGGCGTTTGGGTGCGTTGTACGTGTTAAACGCCGGGTGTGTGCATGCGTGTGTGTTTGAGTGATAAATGAGGGGAAACTTGAGGGACGGGGGAGCTCTGTCAGAGATGATGGCTGCATATCTCTGCACGTGAGTCCCACGCTCAGTGCCACTGCAAAGGCCACCCGATTTATCTTTAAAATACATATAAATGTGTTAAAAGGGCAGCTACAGCCTGCATGGTCGACTCCTGCAGAATGATTCCCCCGGCACACATTGCAATCACATCAGCCCTCCTTTTCTGAGAAACAGTCACTCCATTAATGCTTTCAGTGCCACGTCTCCTGTGGCCTCAGCATGTTAATGCCCACGTTCTCCATCAGTCATCCTCCACCACATGACACTCCATCTCAAACTGGAAGCACAGGCAACAGAGAGCTCAGGGAGCAAAGAAGTGGCAGAAATGGAAATGTGTTTTTCAAGCACACCAGCCCTTGACAAACACGAGAATGAGTGTATTATACAACAGGTAAGAGTTGAGTTTAATTCAGCCCAGTCGCCAGGATAAAATGTTGGCAGGTAACGTGTCTGCAAACAGCAGATTTGTTCCCGTCATGCTTTGTACCGGTCATAGGCTACGTACAATGTTGACATTTCTACAACACGTGTCATACAATGTTCACATTACATGTTTATGATCTGTCTGTCTTATCTGGAGCCGGAGGAGTTACAGGCGAGAAGGCTGCCAAGCCAGTGACCGCAGTTCAAGACTATGTTTCAACATTTGTAAGTGTGACATCACTGGGAACTTTTAAGGAGACCTGACGGGACAATTTCCAGTCATGTTCGAGGTGACAAAAGCAGGTGTTTTTGTAAACACCTCAGGGGTATCTTCAGCTGTGTCTGTGGCAACCAAAACAGGTATTTTAAGCCAAAACGTGATCTTTTCCCAACCATAACCAAGTGTTTTTTGGTTAACCAGACCATAGTCATAGCACTGTCACGACAAAAACTAGAAAAGTAAACCTGAAGAAACGCAAAGTTGCAACATATCCATGGTTTGCAGAAACACACATTACCAATATTTATTCCAGCTTAATTCTAAACAAAACATCTTGGAAAATGTGGATCTTACATTTATTTATTATAGAGTTTTTATCCAAAGTCCTGAACATCCCCTCCAATCAAAAAAGTGTTATTTCTTTCTTCTTGGTCTTGAATGTTTGAGCTTCACTGTGAAGGTCGTTGTGTGTGCAGAGTTTGACACTTGTTGCTGAAAGTGTGAACACCACAGTGAAGAATGAGACATCTTGCGTCCAGCTGTCAAACTTGTGAAATGAAAAATAATTACACGTTCAGCTATATTTTGAAGTTCTTGATGACATAGAAAGAGAAGATACCTTTTGACAGATTTTGAAGTGTGCTATAAAGTTTTGGGGAAGACATTTTAATCAGAAGGGAAAGATCTTCATTGACTGATTTAAAAAAAACAACTAAATAAACTCTTTGTTTGGACAACACAGTTTCATACTGTTTTACTTTGTTTATACGTGGCGGACCCTGCCACCTTTCTAGTTTCAAACAGTGTTCTGTGGACGTTATCTTCCTCTGAGAATGTCACAATTCTGTTTTGAATTTCTTCTCCAAAACTACATATTGCCCCTTTAATGTGTAAATACTTTTACCTGCTTGCTGTGGCTCTCCAGGTGGATGCTGTTACAAACTGGCTCAAGGTGATTTTCATAGATTTTTCATCAAACAAGAGTCATTTATGAAACAAAGGCTAACGTGATGATGACAACCAAAACACAAGGATGTCGGACAGATGCCAGCTGTGTGAAGGGACAGAGTGGCTGACTGCCACCAGCTCACAGTCTCTCAGCCAGACCAGGTGAGCTGAGTCTCGCTGGCGACCCGGCTCCGCCCACCAGGCTCCTGGAGGGAGGGGTCTGCTCAGTGGGTCCTCACAGATGCCTTGTTACATATTTAACATTACATAAAATAGTTACATTTAGCAGCTCCTAGCAGCTTTTTCAGCTGATTTCTGAATTTAACAGCCCATTACTTCACAGCTTTGATTCACTCTCACAGCTGTCATCAGCATCATGTTCAGTCACAGACGGTAAAAAAGCTCTAAAACATCCACTGTCCACTTCCCACTCAGCACCAAACAGAGACAGAGCTGTTGGAGACCAAAACAGACATTTAAAGAGAGTGAATATTGGACTTATATTCACCAGGTGGCTAGGTCCACGACTTCAAATGAATTATGATATGTTATGTTTCTCTGCAACTGCTGGATGTGTAATTAAAAAACTTTCTGCCAACAACTTACTTAAAAGGTGATGATACCATATGTTGAGTTTGTGTTCGCAACTTCTTTCTGCTCAAACAAACAAACAAACAAACAAACAAAAAAGATATGTAATGTATCGACCAGCGGGAGCAGTAAACATACCTCGAGTGGCAACAGAAGAAGAACATCTTGTGTGCAGCCAAACGAACTGTGGGCTGGAAATGATCCAGAAGACTCAAAAGACTGTCAGGGATTTAGTCCGACACGATGACACCGAACTCAGGATGCTGATTTTCATGATGATACAGATCTACTTTCAGTTCATTTTGATTGTGGATCTTTTACTTGTGAGTAATTTTACACTGTGATATTACCAAGTAAAGACACACACACACACACACGGAGGATAGCACTTAAAAAAGGAAACAGGAGCTGACATGACGGTTTTGATTATTTGCGACGTGAGAGGAGGGATGTCACCTGGGAAGTGTGTTACGGCTGGGAAATCTGGAAACAGTAAAAGAAGAAGAGGGAAAAAAAACGGGGAACATCAGAGGTAGGCGGGTAAGAAAGTTGGCTGGTGTGACCTCTGGCCTCTCTCTCTCTTGGCTGCTCCCTTTGAGCCGCTAAAAGGCGTGCGGTGTGAGAAGCCAGAAGACAGCTGCACCCCCCCTTCTCCTCCTCTGGGCTCTCTCTGGGAAACCGAGGTCCCCTTTCTCAACTCACTTTAAATGCTGTGGGGTCAGGAGGAGCCGGGGCCCAGTTGAGGTGGTCCAGCCGGGGATAGAGTTTCACTGTTTTACACGGCCAGTCTGGACTGATTTGTGTGTCAGTGTGTGTGTCTGTGTGTGTGTGTGTCCGTGAGAAGGACTGAAGGAGAGCTGCTCGTGGAAAACTACTCTGCTCTTGTCTCTCTATTAAACCCACAAATAAAGAAGTGGCTCGCTGTAACGATCACAAACACCCTCCCTCTTCCACACACACTTCTCATCCCACGCAAAAACACATATTTACACATCACAGCGTGTGCAAGTGCACACATGGCCTCCTTCACTTGCAGCAGCTACAGTCGCTGTGAGGAAGTCTGTTACAGTAAACTCACATTATATCTGGTGTTCACACCTGAAAGTCCTGCACACCACCCATAGGTTGGACTTTGACGTGTGGATGTCTTGAGAATTGCAGAAATACTAAGAAATTGAGATTTTCCGTTGCTTTGGCAATCGTTTCTATTGGGTTTATATCTGTGATCTGTCCCAGAAGCAATCAGGCGGTCAGACAGGTTATACACAGGCTGACACTGATGCCTCTGTATGACTTACACAAGCAGACAAGACCATCAGCAAAAACTTTGTCACATTAGCCACAAATACATACCTCATTGCTATGCATCCTGCAAACATCTATGTTTAAAATATATTGTATTCATGAAAACATTTTGTTTCTTTTTTTCCAGAACAGGGGCCAGTTTGGTTTGGTTCAGGAAAAGATGATGGTTTGGATTAAAATAATATCTGTTTGAAGTTACCAGTGGCGACACACCCAATGCGATCCGACAAGAACGTGCATCAGGAACGAAACACTCTGTGCGATGCAGGTCGTAGGGAGAAAATACAAAGTGTTTAGGGAGTCCCATCAGAACAGATGCACGAGCTAGCCAGATCAAGACTCGACTCAAGGGTATAAGGACAGAGGATGTTGTTCACTGTACAGATTGCCCACTGAGGCAATGTGATTGTGATTTCCGGCTATAAAAATAAAATCGATTTAATTTGATTTAACAACACGAGGCGGTGGTGCTCATGCGGCTTTTGTCCACAGGGGCCGTCAGAGTCAACACAAGATTAAAGCTCCTCTGAGCTGCTTTAACTAGACTTTATCAGGAGGTAAAGCTGAATATGAGCGCACCTGATGTGTTGGTAATAAGCCCTCATTGCACAGGAAAGCTGCACAACTGTTAGTACGATATCAAACTGTATCAAATGCAAACTTTCAACTCGACATGGACGAGAAGTCCTTTAAGTGCTCTAAACTAATGATGATTTCTGCTGCAAACTCTCATGTTTGCATGAGACTGCTCATGTAACTGAGCATAATGCCACCGTCACCAATAGAAATGATGGCTAAAACTACCAAAACAAAGTGAATTACTGTCGATGCCTTACCAAAAACACAGAGGGAAAACCAGAGAGCGAGACGAAGAAAGAGGACATTGATCCGTATTGGACTTTCCCTTTGTCTTAAAGTTCAATCATGCATTGGAATTCGCAGTGATTAGATGTCCGGCACCAGCCTTCATCGACCAGCAGCTCTGGGTCTCATGTTCAATACTCTTTGTCTGGCCGGTGGGCTGCGAGTTAATGTGCTGAACAGTAGAACAGGACGGTAAAGTGGGAGAGGAAGAGGAGAAGTCTGCATCAGATTGATCTGCTGCATCTCTGCGGACCGCAGGAAGGCTGACACACATCTGTGCTGTAAAATAAGCCCCTTTATCCACCGGGCTCACACACACACACACACACACACACACACACACACACACACACACACACACACACACACACAATAAATACAATCACAATATTTATTGTTACTAGAACTATTTTATTATCACTGTTATTGTTTTTTTCTTCAGTTTTGCACAATGAACCCTAAAACAATACAAACCACTAAAAATGGTCTATTATGCCTTTTTACACACATACATACACACACACAGTACACACTGCATGTGTGGATATGCATACAGATTTATAATTGCGACACCTTTGTCTAGAGAGCGTAGAAACATAACTTTGTGGAAACATACAGTAGTGATCCCTGACAATGCTCTGAGAACGCTTATTAAATCATCTCATATTGACCTGAATTAAACTGTCAAAACAGACGGAGGCAGTGACCTCAGCAGACAGACACACAACGAGACGGACAGACAGACAGACGGATGTGTGATCATGGGCTGACTCTACAGATTTGTGCTCCCTTTGTTTCATCCACAGCGGTCGATCGAACAGACGCAGGTAACACTGTACGAGTAGTTTACACGGCTGGTAATGCATATGGTTTTTGGTTTCAGGTTGGCACCACATTTAAACCCTGCAGGAGTGAAACAATAAATAAAACTGCATAGATTAAATAGAATATTTACTAAAAGGACTGTAGTACCATTAAAAGCAACGTCGACTGGAGCGAGAGTAAAATGTCAGACGGCGATTAACCTTCTCTTGCCCTTTGTTGTGGTCAGATACTCTGATGAGCTTTACACCATGAAGTGGAGAAGATGACAGACAGTACAGTCGTTGTATCAGCTTCAGCAGGACGTCCAGCTGCTTATCTGTAGTTTTATACTGTTAATATATCAATTTGTACAAAAGAGAATGGTGAATATGAAAACAGCCTGATTTAGCTTGGTGGAGACGAAGTTGAAAGCCATCACACTGACTACAATACGTCCGAGGTTGACATTTGCAACAAAAGCGGCATGTTACATTCACATTAAATGCTTATTAACTGACTTTCACGTCAAGATTTAGCGAATCCTCCTCATCTAATGATGATTCTGTGGTCGTCTGGTTATTTTGCCAGACAGCTGTCAATCCAATCTGTCCCGATGAAGCGGATTATCTGAGTTTTGACGGTTAAAATCTTTTTCATTTAAACTTTAACTTCAATCGTTTCTTATTTTTTCATAAATATTTTATCTTATAGAAATATAGATGGGCTTCCAGTGGCTTTAAATTGAGTAACAGAAAGCAAACTTCACCTGGAGACGAGCCTTAAGTTTTGCAGTTGTATATTGGACACAACCTCGTGCAAATAAAACATTTCTTTTTACCTCTTACAGTTGGAAAGAGCAACAAGATGCGGAAAGATTGACTCCAAAGCTTGATTCAAATTATTCCCACATCTGTTCTTATATTTTATGCATATGTGTAAAAGTCTTGATGCAAACCACAGACTCTGGGCAGGAGAGGGTCAAATATTCTTACGCCTACATGGTTTGATATGGCAACAACATAATTCTCCATTTAAGACTAAATGCTCTTCTGCCTGCAGTGTGAATCACAAATGCAAGGAATATCTTCTACGTGGTGCTCTGTACAGGAAGATTTCGCGATGCATGTCTCTGTAAGCAGGCGCAAACAATGATGATTTACTAAGAAGCCGTTATTGACTTTCATGTTTGACGCTGACTTCACAGGACAGGTGTGAGGGGAGACTCCGCTCGGGAGCTCTTTTCTTATTTCGGTGGCCAAATTGCGGCTGATTGAAGATCGTGTTGACAACATCGATACAGAACAGACTTTCTCCTCAAGCAAAGACGGTTTGTGAAGGACAATGAAGACAACTTGTCACCTGAGAGGTAACAGGGCTGACAGGACCTCACCCCGAGTCACTCGTGTGGATGACTGGTGGGAACGGGATGAGGATGAGGTGATCATCAGGCATCAGCGAGGGCGACACAGAGTGAGACATGTCAACGGGAAAAGGTCACTCAACCTATTGTCATCAGTACGAACCATCAAAACAGATTGACGACAATGTGAGACAGGACCATCAATAGCACCATATTGAGATCACAACATTATTTTGCCATTATTCGGCTAAATATCACAGTGTTACCATCACAAGTCAAATAATGATTAACTTACACTTTTTCGTTTCTCATGCAGATCTACTGTAGGTTTTTCTCTGCCTACTGCCTTTAAACACATTGGGTTCAATCTGCCGTCTTGACAGAGCTATATAAAATATAATACTGATCTCAAACATTAAAGTACAATTACATTAAATCACCATCTGACTAAACTCAGCATTATTCGACATGTACAGGCATCGGGGGTCTCAGAGCAGAACACCGTAGAGATAAATGCATTGGAAATGTAATCAATTCACAATCATATCTGATGATCATTTGGTGCCACAACGATCAATATCACATCATGTGGAGGAGCTTTCAAGAGGAGTTGCATCAGACTTTTGGAGAATCGGTCAGATTACCCAAAAACATCCTCAACCACTGAGTTTCAGCATTGAACATCCAAAACAGACATTATACAGGAATACAATGTCAGTGTAGCCAGTCGAGGCCTCACTTGTCCTTCTGACTTGATCTGGTCACCTGTGTCCAGTTAATGCATAATAAAAGAGAGTAGAGCCACGTACAGTATGGGCACCATCGTCAACGTAAAATAGATCCTGCACATGCCCAGTTCGGGATGCCTTCTTTGTTAGAACCTGAGGCGCACAAGAAGACGTCTGAATGAAAAACAGATGCAACTAATTTTTGTTAAAGGTGCAATATGTAAGAATTGTCATTTAAGTTGTAAAAAAGTTTTTAAAAATGAACTAAAATTGTCACAGAATATTAAGAATTAACAGTGTTGATGTTAGATATATCTACTGAAGTTAGCATGCTAACTAGCTAGCCCCATTCCCGTTCTAATGCTCCTGTGCTAGCAGTGTGAACACCAACGTTCCCAGGTTCTCCAAACTTCCAGTCCGGACAGCTAGCCGCATGGCTAACTGAGCTAGATTGCTCGTTAAGTTGCAGCAGTTAGTTGTTTCTCTGGTGATGTGCTGACGCTTATTGTTCTGAGACTGATTTCAACAGTTCATTTCCAACTATTCTTACATATTGCACCTTCAAGCTCAAGCTAACTTCTTTAAAAAGCTTGTTTTGTCTGACCCACGTTGAATGATTAAACAATTATCAAAACAGTCTGTTGACTGACATATGGATTCTTTGTGGGGTTGGGCCGATGAATGATGTCATTGTCCATCACGATGTCTCACTGTGGACATCGCCCAACTCTAATTCATTGACTAACTGTTTAATCTTTCACAGAGAATAAAAATCAAACTTGTGAATGTGATTTCCCTGAAGTTGTCACAGATTATCTTTCCAAAGATCCATGTTAATGTGTAATCCCTGCATGTTTCCATCGACCCTGACACTATAAGAAGGCAGTTGAACCATTTTCTAAGAAATGTTTTCCATCCTGTGTCCATCATTATCCCACCAATGCTTCGCTTTGCTTTCACTTTTACTTGAACAACTAACAAAGAAGACATCGCTCACAGCAAATCTGTGTGAACTGGGCACAGAGCAGAATTCAAAGAGGGAAATCATGTCCAGAAGGCCAAGTGAAGCCTGCTGATATACATATAACAAGAGGATCAGAGAGTCCCTGAGCACACACTCTCTCTGTCCGAAGGTCGGGATTATGAACGAAGAAAAAAGGACACTGGCTAACTGACAGGAGCAGAGTTTGGTGATATAGCACTTCCCAAGGCTGCAAAAAATACACGAGAAAGGCCCCTTTTTTCCCACTAACTGTATCAGCGGAGGAATAATCTGGTCTCCTCTGCTGATGGAGTCGCAGCACCAGTGAGAACAGCTTTGAGGGCTCCATTAAATCACACGAGTTCTCGTATTATACAGCGAAACGTCAACCTGACCCATCAAAGTCTAATCACGTAAACATGATCGTCATTGCGCCACATCCCCAGTGAATCAGGTTAAACAGTATGGCACTAAAACCTGTCACATCCACGCGTGAGATGTGGGCAATTTCCTGCAGAAGGAGATTAACCCTAAATTACACCGTGAGACAGAGGAAGGAAGGAAGGAAGGAAGGAAGGAGGGAAGGAAGAAAAACACACCACTTGTTTCCCCAGTGAAATTACTCAGAACAACAGAAGTAAAAACACTGATTAAGGCTGCAGGAGCCCCGGAGAGTAAATATCACATTGGTAGTTAATAAATATACAAGCAGGAGACATTTAGGTTGGGCATTTGTTCTACTATTTCGTACCATTGTTGATAATGATATTAACACCAAAGAAGTGTACAATTAAATACAAGAAATGGATGCAAGGAGAACATCTGAAAACAAATAGGCATAAAAAATACATTTAAAAGGCATAAAATTACAGTACCAACAATGATGACCAAAATGGAAACTGTGTATGACGCAGGTTTGGAGAACACAGAGATGGAAGGTGATTCTCTGCTGTGGGGGCAGGTACAACTCTCAGGGAAATGTCGTGGACCATCAGATTGAGCCAAAATCATTCAGACATTCATTTTGAAAAAAATAATTTTCCAATGACCTATATTTTAATTTCTCCTATTTAAAATAAATTCAGCATTCACGCCATGTCGGCAAAATGAGAAAAACTGGAAAACCTCCTGTTAATCTGACTTGTAAATGTCAGCCAGGATGCTAGCTAGCCCGACTTCCAGACTGTTTAAAAGGCCAGAATTAACTCGTTTTATTGCAAGAAACCAGATACATCCAAGCAGTTGCTTCTTTTAACCCTCGAAGACCTGGAACAATTTTGAGGAACGCCTGACTCTCCTGTATTCATTTTGTTTTTCTGACCCAATTCTAGTAGTTCAGTCGAGCACTTTTAAAGTCCCAATGTTATATTTGCTGTGTCTGATAATGGATGAATTTACCGTAATAAAAATCAGAATCTCATTTTTTTTTCATTTAAAAAGATGTGCTTGGATGTTGGAGCGGTAGTCTAGGTCTTTGAAGGTTAAAACAGCCAAATCAAAACATCATACTGTGAATTAAAAGTGTCTTGCCGACAAAATGCAACTGTCTCACTGTAACGTTAGAGCAGCAGAGGAACAACGCTACGATGTTTGAACCAAAGTCCAAATTAATCTGAAATTGATTTTTCGAAACAAAAAACAAAAAAACAACAACCTAGTTTGTTGACACGTCTGTACTTCTTATACTACTCAATGTTTTTTCTCACTTGGCTGCTCATAAAAACAACCTGAACAATATCGCGTGAATGCAGTTTAATTAAGATAAGAAATGAGGTTTGTGTCGGAGTGTGTGAGAGTTGTAAGTGCCACCCACTTTACTTTTCTCAGTTGACTTCACAAATTCACTGATAAACTTTCCACAGAGGACATAGCGTCAAACACCAGTGAGGAAAAAATAAAGTTAAAATCTTGTGATAACCAAAGTTACACATTCACATCCACTAGAATCTAAGCATGAGCTGTTTTAATAATTAGTGCATGAGATAAAGGTCCTAAAAAGTTCTCCCTCCGTGTGTGTGTTCGTGTAATGTGTGTCCCTTTCTGTCTGTCTGTCCTGCATGTGTCGACAATTGCAATATATATACATCTATATACTATATGTGCGTTCGCACTCTGTATGTTTCCTTCGATAAGACCTGAGAGAAAGGCCAAAAACAGGGTTGAGGTAGGTAACCATAATGCATCAGAGCAAGTCCTGTACAGTATGTGACTACACGGAGCGGAGAGCTGGAGAGAGAAGCCCTGTGATCGCAGAGTCACCCAACGACCGTCTATCTCCCTCAACCAGCTCTCTGTCCGAGCTCGTTATTATTAACACGGTGTTCCTGAAACACATAAACTACTCAGTGTTGACAGGAGGGAGAAGGCTGAGCAGCAGTTGTGGTTTTGGGAAGAGAGGAACAATAGTCAAGCATGATCAGTGACTGACATGTCTCCTGGGCACCAGATGTCTAAAAAGGCTATTACTGTGTTTAAGAAGGAGGCAGATAATGTGACATGAAAATGAAATCACTAAGAGCACTGCAGCAACAAGCGTCAAGAATGAGGTTAGAAATACACTGCTGCCAATTTAAATCAAAGGACTGGTTGAACATTTGGGGAATACGCTTATTCACTTTCTCACGAAAACTTAAGAGTGAAGGAAGATTGAAACCACTCTCTTGTCTGTCTTTTAAAGGAACCTCAGGAGGTAGATTTTTTTTAATCTCATTGTTTTACAGAGAGCAACATGCGAAACACGTCGTTTTTTAATATAACTGTTAATTAAATAGTGTCAATTGTATCCTGGTGTTCGCAGGAATACTGATTTTTTTTATGGTACAGCTGAATCAATGTTATTAAACCGAATGACTCAAATCATGATTATGTCAAACAAGTGATTTTGTGGGGGTTGTGATGCCCGAGGCAACGTTTCCACCGTTTTACAGCCACTTCTTTCGAAATGTAAGCTTATGGGAGAAAAGTCTTCTTTAGCCCCAGTGACGACACATCGTGTGATGCTGATATTACGCGGTGTAGCCACTGCGGAAGTTCGCTTCAAAGCTTGGAGGCTTGGTTTCCAAATGTTCTGCTAAGCTATGCTCAGGTGAGCTAATGTCTGCCATCTGTAGCTGTATATGAACTGCACAGATCTTGTCATGTAACTTTCCATCTGAAAGAAAATCAGCATATTTCGCGCCACGTCAAACTATCCCCTTAAATATGAAGTGAGAGTTCGGAGGCAATTAGCATAGCTTAGCATAAAGACTTGAAACAAGGGGAAACGGCTAGCCTGGCTCAATCTAAATTAACTTATGTACATGTTCTATCTCGTTAGTTTAATCTGCACTCAAACAGTAATGGGGAAGTTATGCGCTCTATGGTACACGCTAAACTAGGCTAATAACCTACCAGCTGTCGCTTCACAGTAAACAAGGGTGGTATCATCTAACTGTCAGCAAGTGAGGCGACGCACGTATTTCCCAAAATGTCAAACTATTCCTCTGAGTCATTTTTCCAATTTTGAGACATTTTGATGAGATTTGTGCTTAATTTACTTCCTCTTTTACATTCATCATATATGTATGAAAACTTTCAATCAATCAATCAAACAAGTCTGGACAGAAACACACACACACACACACACACACACACACACACACACAATCACATCGCTAATTTTAGACACATATATGATGTCTGCATATTATATTAAACTGAACAATATATATCACACCTGGTTCAGCAGTCAATAGTCCTCAGCATTGCAGTGTACCTCTAACAGTTGTCTCATTCAAATGAAGCAACCACTTTCGAAAAAAAAAAAATAAAATATTATGATCTTCTGAACGAAATAAAATCAAGCTTATAGTGGAACAGCATAATTCATACATATTCCTAACATACTGTAATTCACACAACAGTGTCATCAGTCTGTCAACTTGCATGAGGTACTGACATTGCATCCACAAACACCATATTCATCGACAGAGTTAAGCCAGGATTTCACAGAGGGGGAAAAGAGGGTTTTTCATTATGCAATAAACAGACAAACAACAACAACAACAGCGACAACATCAACATTGTTATCTTGAGGTAGAACATTAACTTCAGCATTTGGAAGTGCTTTATGTTGGATACTCGTTTTCTTTTTCGCTTCGCTTCAACAAGCAAGAGAGAGAGAGAGACGATCTTGACATCTGAGGTAGTGCGGCACCTGATCTTGTAATTTTCAAACCAATCAGTTCCTCCGCATGTTAAGTAATTGTGAGCACAGGGGAAGGTAAAGTCCCTAAAAGCTTCCCGCAACACATTCATTCCGGCTGAGGTAGGTTTCTGTTGAATCAAAAGGTTCACACAGCCAAGTCTAGTGCCTGTATGAAGGCCGAGAACTCATAAAAAATGTTGATATCACTGAAACAAAGTCCTGAGACAGAATATATCGAATCCCTGGACGAAGGCTGAGGTCTTCTGTGAGCGAGAAGGTGGAATCATTGGTAGGTGAGAGCAGGCAGCAGGAGTCTTTGACATCCACAGAAAAGTAGAGATAAGACCAATAACTTATAACCACTTTGACATATAGGTGATAAAGATATATATGTATATATATATATTTAAACTTAAAAATAAAATCATCATTGTATAACAAGGACATTCTGGGGCCTCTATTCCGTGTGCTGCCCAACACCAGAAAATTAACAAAAGACCAAAGTGTACAAATAAAGAACATTAATCTGGCCTGCTGAGCTCGAAACAGCCGTCCGTCAGAAGAGAGCTCTCCCAAACTCCAGGCCCAAAACACTCCGATATACGGTCCTAGATCCTCTAGAACTTCTTAACTTACCAATAAAAAAACTCTTTGCACCAAAGGAAAAACTACTTTGAAAGGAAACACTTGTCAACCTGAGTGAGAGAAGAGTCTACGTGGACACTGTGGGCAGTGTCGTGTGAATTGGCCTTCATACATGGTTAGCCTTGGTCCTGCCGACCCGTTCCTGCTGCAGGAGGCTCCTGGAACTGTGTCTCTCGCTCCACTGCGAACTCATCCAGCGGTATCGTAGACAGCTGGGTGTCGTTCAGCACGTAGGAGTCGGACTGAAAACACACACAGACAAATAGAGAATACACTAGATTAATTAATTGGACTCTTTAGCTTAATACTGACAGGTAGGAGAGATACCGTAGTTCCTAAAGTTAAGACTATTAGTGAAATTAAAGATGGGTGTTGAATAATAAAGGCCTGGGTCCTAAATAATGGCTGGGGGAAAAACAAAGGTGAAAAACAAGGGTGGATACATTCCTGATGGCTGTCATATCATCTGCATTTATTTTAATAAATTCAACAACACAATAATACTTTTTCAACACATTGTTGTTCCAGATTCCTCATCTAAAGAGTTACTGTCCGATTTCAGTCTCTGCAGATGTACGTGCATGTTAATGTCTCAGCCAGTCTGTATTTTGTAGGAACATACAAGCACCACAGATGGCAGTAGCTACTTTTCAAGTGCATAAGGGGACCTTGCAAGTAAATGAGTTTTCCCCAATGTCTCAATGCACTTTTTTGTGCTTTTATCACACGGTTACACATGAAGCATAAAAGAAATTATGCCAAGGTGGGCGGAAAATCAATAGCTCATGCCTACACCTTTCCTGTCTGTAGAAAACCTTTTAGTCTATGTTTTTTCTTTCTGTACTGTTCTGCTGTTTTTCCTATTTGTTTTAGTAATAATGAGTAAAGTAAATTAACAATGACCAAAGTCATTCGAGTCTTGATTTGTCCTCGGGTGTGAGAAGCAGCAAAAAGACACACAACAAAACAGAAATCACAACTGTATCATCTCGTGCCACCTTTTTGCTGGAAAAGTGACAAGAGGTTATTTAAAAATGTAAAAATTTAAATCCTGATAAAGAAAATAATAATAATAACAGTTTGCAGCTCATTCACACTGTTGAATTGCTTTTTCTGATGGAATAAGTAGTCAGTGAAATTGTTTTCTATGCCTGTTGGAAATAAATTGAGAATACGTAAATTGATTTAAAGGCACTTCATTCTATCAGTTATGATAACGTTTTCCAGAACAGCGGTAGATGTTTACAACGTACAGTTCAGGTTATGATATTCACACCTACAGAACTGATGCCCAGGTTGCAATGTACTATATTTTTACAATATAAAATTTAACGTTGAAAGGATTAAAAAGTATTTCGTTCATCACTGTCGGACTGACCATGCATGTATCTTGTGTATTGGGTTGAGTGAAAAGTCTCTCAAGCTCGTTGCTGTCGGCCACTTTCTTCCCCGCTGCGCTGCCGTTGACCTCCATCTCTCTCCTGGCAGCCCCGTTCAGCCCAGAAGTCCCCTGGGAAGAGGAAGAGGACTCCAGCACAACGCTGTGTCCTGCCTGGGGGGTGGCCTGAACTGTCTTACACATCATTAACCTGGGGATTAGAAGAGCACATCAAACACTCATCAGCTGCATACTGAGGCAGACATTTGACCACAAATACAAAAGTTATTTCCACCGATTATTTGCTGTTAAGAGATTTACACGTTTGTACTGACCTGCCGCGGTAGCTGAAGACGAGGAAGAGCACGCAGAAGATGATGCAGGTGACTCCGATGTGAATGCCGATTATGATGCCTGTAGTGGATGTTTTGCTCTGTTCATCTTTCACACAGTCGCATGGGGCGTCCAACACTGAGGAGACAATGCACACTGCACAGTCAAAACACCACCAAAGTTTATATAAATGGGATATGTCAGGAAGGTGTAAAAGAGCCCTGAAGACAAAAGATGACACATGTGACTCGGACGCATCAAACGTGGATGCACTGAGGTGATGTGGGACAGTGTGTGGCTGTATTTCGTTGTGTCAGGTAATCACCAGATTTCTCCACCGCCTCCCGAAGTGAAACAAACCGCACGGTGGAATTGCCGTCTCCATGTTGGTTGTACGCAAGCAGCTTTATCTCATAGACCAGTGTAGGATCTGGACAAAATGCAAAGACAGAAAGAGATATTCAGATAATGAATGAAGTACAGACAAGAGGACGTCTGAGATGCTTGTTTCCAGGCTCTGATCACAGTGTCCCAAGAAGAAGATTACAAAGAGGACTGAGATTATACAAGCAGTCTGTTCTATGACTAAGAAACTACATGTCTTACCTAGCTGAGTGATGTTGTACTGGGTGACATTGCGAAGGAAGGTGAAGGGACCAGTGAACAGTGGTGTGTGGGCTCTTCTGTAATACAGCCTGAAGCCTTGATGTTGGCCCATCTTGGAGGAAGGTTCCCACGTTGCTTGTATAACACTGCTGTTCAACACCTTGGTGTAGAGCGATGGAGGCGCGGGCACTGCAACACACAAAAATGATATAAATAAAAAAAGAAATAAACAGAATAGATCAAGAGAGACCAAAGGCAGACTTAAACAAGTTTAAATTCATTAAAACAATCATGACAGGGTAATTAATTCCAGATTATCCACGTTATAGATGTACTGCCAAAATCTTGTGTGTTTGTGATCGCTACAAACACACTGCTTCATAGCAAATCTCCATGCATGTTCATTATCAGTAAAAGATATGATTTGTGTGTGTGTGTGTGTGTGTGCGCGCGCTCTGCTTCCAACTCACCCTCCCCATGAGTGCTCTCTGTGGCACTGTCTGATGGTTTGCTGGCCCCATGGGAGGTGTAGGCCTTGACGTAGAAGGTGTAACTGGTGGAGGGCTCCAGGTCCCTGATGATCTGCTGCAGTGTCACCTTACTGACGGCCTCCTCATACTCCATCTCCACGGGGTCTGAGGGAAAAAGGTAGAAAAAAGTGAGAGAAGGAAAGAGGAACGACACATAGGAAAAGAAAACGGATGGGAGGAGGAGGAGGAGGAGGAGCGGGCATTAAAGTGATGGCAAATAAGATCAGGAGAGGACACAGTAAATACAATCTGTTTCTGTCATCATTTTATGGTTATTGCCCATTTCATGGTTTTATCAGAGCAGCTCTGTTACTGTAGCTAATCTAGTTTGGCTCTCGGAGCCTGAATGACAATGCTCTGGTGAATTGCAGGGGTGGAGTTAGAAGACGGAGGGGGTTAAAGGGGGAGTTATAAAGGATGTGTTAAAGTATTTTATAGCTCTTAATCCAGAGACCAACCAAGCGTAACCACTATCTACCTCCAGCCCTCAACCTATTGGGCCATGCCATCCTGGAATGGTAATTACAGCGGATCCTATTGGCCCCCGGGGCCCTTAATTATCCATCCGATAGAGCTACCGAGGAGAAGAGCAGCTGCAAGACTCTCACCACACACAGAAACCTAAACACACATACACCCTTTTACAGTTGCCAAAAGCTGTAAACAAACGTGTGTGTCAACAAGCATGTATGTATGAACACACACACACACACACACACACAGGGATCATCATCCAAGTAGCCCACAAACATGGATCCCAAGGCAAATTAATTATTTTAATATTTAATTAATTTTTTTTTTGTAATCCTAATTACATCATCTTTAGTGTAGCACTGGACATACTTGTAGTTGGGAGGAATGCATTGCCTCTTTGTTAGCATCTACCTCTTGCTCCTGTGCAGTAGGAATTTATTTACCGTGTGTACCTTTTATATTGCATCTGCAATATAAGTGTAGTGTAATGTAATGGGAAACACTAAAACAGTGCATTTATCATAATTTCCATACTCTGCAATTGCACAATATTATTACATTTTTCAATTGGAATTTTACAAATGAATATTTTCAACTAGTTTTTAACTATTTGGATCTTCAGTGGACTCTCACCTGAGGTCCGGCGGATGTGGAGCACATAACCGATGATGTCCTGAGTGTTCTGATCGGGCTCCCTCCAGGACACCTGGATGGTGGTGGGTGAGAGGGCCTCGGCCTGCACGTGTGCGGGCACACCGGGAAGTCCATCAGCCCAGAGCACGGTGAGGCGAGCACTGGCCTGCGTGGAGCCGGCGCTGTTCTCAGCGATACACTGGTAGATAGCCTCGTCAACCTGGCTGATGCCGTATATCGTCAGAGTGCTGTGGGAGCAGAGAAGAAGGGCAAGTTTAGTTTCTCCACACTGACATCACACATACATAACAGTTGGTTGTGAAGGACTCTATGTGAGGAATCCTAAGTCCAAATCTCAAGTCTGAATCCCCAAATGTAAACTGAACGTTTGTTCAGGTTAAACATTTGCAAAGTTACTTGACTGCAGCCTCCCGATGAAGTAAAAAGTACAACGCTAGGACCTGTACTTGAACAAACAAAGTTACTGTAGCTACTTATCAGATCAGACCAGATAAGAACTGCATACAGCAAAGACTATGAAAGTGACAGTATGTCGAGAGGTACTATCCTCATGCAAACACATGCTTTCAATAATCTGTAGATGTGTAGATAAATATATTTCAGTGTTTTAAAAAATCAGTGAAATCTTTCATCTGTCCATGCATACAGGTACTCACATACCTTTGAATACACACAAACACACACACACACACACACAACCTCCCACACAATATACTCATGTTTCTAGCTTCACTCTATCTTGTCTTTCTTAGAGCCATCATTCCTCTCTACTGAACCTTCATCACTCAACTCTTTGTCCTCATCTTTCTGTATCTCTGCTTCTTCTTCTGCCCTCTAACCTGGCCTGTCCTCCACTATTACACAAGAAATACAACAGCGGCATTATGTGTATGTGTGTGTATGTTGAGTAGGTGCTATTAGACGAGAATTCATTATCCGCTCCTCTCACTGTGTTTTTCCTACGGCAAAAGGAAAAATAAAACATTTAACATAGTATGGAAATGAAGCCCTGTGGCGCAAAATATTTCTTCATGCCATTTTCATGCCAAGGCCATTTCTGCTGTGTTTATGTTATAATATGTGTAGGAGAAAAGTGGGAACACACAAATAATTACTCTCACGGGAATACAGAAGGGCTTGAGTTGCAGCTTTGTCCATTTTCTCGACTTCAAGATGGTGAAGCCCTTTGGTCATGGCATTTTAAGATATAAGGAGCATTTTTCAAATAAAGGGAAAAAACCTCCTGGCCTCCACTTCTCATGCTGTGCTTTGAGTCGAAACAGTGGAATTGAATGCCACAGGAGTTCAACATATCTTGCAGCATCCAGCTAATCTGTCACATGCAGTTTGTAAGAACCCGTCGAACAGATTGTTATTTTTGTTTGACTGACAGGTTGGATCCTCGGTGCATTAAATCAAATTTTTATGAAGAAATGCCAGGATGATTCCCGTGAGACAAAACATGCAATTTACAGAACGAACAGAACCGAAATGTCTGTCGTTGTCTACCCTCACCGGACCTGTGAAATGGGACGTGAAGACAGTGGCATTTCAGCTCTCGACAGACAGTGCTGACCTCGGACCAGCCTCGACGTGGTAGGTAAGAATGGATTTGTAAGGACAGGAGAGTGCTCATCTGGGTCAGCGGGCAGGTTGGAGGACTGAATCATTCCATTTCCTTTTCAAAATTGATGTGCTGGGATACAATTACTGTACGTTTCTAATCTGGGTCAGCATAGGCTGCCGGGTGGAAGCGTTATTATTCGCCCCGGTCCGTCAGGTGGATTCAATCTGGATAATTATCAGGTCAAAGAGGCCCTCTGTATTTCACCCTCACTGAGCCAATCTCACCTCTGACCCCAGAGGTGGCAGCAGTCGCCAGCTCGCACCTCGCTACTCAGCCATCACATTTCTGACAGCCTTTCATATCAGCGATGGATGGAGTGTTTGCAGACAGGCAGCCCTGACCAGACGCAGCAAAGAGGCCCCCGGGGACGCACTACCTGATGCTGCTGGGGGCCCCGACGGGAAATGCAGGGAAGTTTCACAAGGCCTCGCTTGTTTCTGAAGGTACAGTAGCATCCAACGTTCACATGCATGAATGCACGCACACGCATACACATGTCTAACCTCATACAAGCCGACTGATCCTGCAGACTTTTGAAATTCTTATGAAATTCCTCACCTGCAGTCAAAAACTTCCTTTCCAACTTAAGGGATGACAATTTTAGTGAGTTTCAGCATTTTAGAGTAGGCAGATGTATGGAAAGTACAGTGGCAAATAAGTAAATAAGGGTATAATCAAAAAAGAAGAGTTTTTGCCTAAATTATGAGATGGAGAACAAGCAGCTATTTTGTTGTTTTCGGGACAAGGGATAAGGAGCATTGTGTCTCTGTTTGTAGTAGGTGTTACTGTTTTCTACTGCCTTGCTGTAGCTGGAAACGCAAACCACATTCCCTCTTGTTCCAGGACATTTCTCAGGAAAGGATGCAGGATGTTAAGAGGAATGGCTTTTAGGTCTAACCATGGTTGGGATTGTTGAATTAAAAACCTGTCAAGTAATACTAGTCTCGTTTAATGAAGAAAAAAGTTCTCTGCAAAGTAGAATACTGTATTTTTTAAAGTTCTTGTCTGGACATGCCTCTTATTTCAAGAAATTAAAACTTTCCTCATTAAAGAGCAAAACTGTCAGTCAAGACTACAAAATGACTTTTTCAATTAGCTAGTTTGATCTCGAGTTTTAGAAAAGATTGATCTACATTAAAGGTGCAATATGTAAGATTGGCCACCTGTCAAATTTATACTCCAAACGAACAGGGGGCGCTAACTGCTGCTAACTGTAGCTGCTATTAGCTGTTAAGCTTAGTTAAAAGCTAGCAGTCGTAGTAGCTGACTTGGACTTGGAGCTCGGGACACAAGGGAAGTGTTGTTGTTGTTTACTAACAGACTATCACCTCTTGAGGTACAAATTGGCTAGCGGCTAGCTGGTAGGCATGTTTACTTCAAGAGCTATCGCTTCAACACAATACAGAGATGTCCAACCTGTTACAGCTTCACATTCTGTTGATAATTCTAGTTAATTTTTGAACCAATGAAACTGAAAGTCTTCCATATTGCACCTTTAAAACACAACAGCAGAGCAGGACCACCACAGATCCATACAATGTGTGAGGGAAAAAGAAGAAGAGGTTTGGGAGGTCTATGGCCTGAATTTGGGCTGTTTGCTTGTCTTACAAGAGCTCCAAAGCCAAGCTGTCCTGTCTTGACAGGTTGACACCATCATTTACTCATCAGTTCAAGGTCATTTCACTGACTGATGGATAAGGCCGAGGGCCAGGGGAGTGGCTGACAGCGGGGCCTTGGGCCTGTTGTTCGGTTACCGAGGCTGTGTTTGCTCTCCGTTGTCTCTGAGCAGCACCCCATCAACAGCCAGCGTGGCCATTCTGGATCCGGAGAGAGGAAAGGGGGGAAAAAAAATACGGGGACAAAGAGAGAACAGGAGGAAGAGGTGGGGACGGGGGAGGGGAGGAGCGATGAGCTGTCTGTGGCCTGAGAGGAGGGAAGGGCCCAGGGATATGACTGATTACTGGCGGGGTCAGAGTTCAAGGCCAATGCCCAGGCCCCAGCTCTCTGTAATGGGGGCAGGAAGGGGGATGTGGGGCACCGAAAGGGGCCGCAAACAAGAAAGGCAGGTCTTGGTGAAAGAAAGTGGGGAAAAAAAAGAAAAGAGAAGAAAAAAAAAAAAAAAACCCTTTGAAAGGATCTGAAATGTCCAGATTTCTGTGGTAGACTTTCCTTCAGATGTTCACCATTAATCATAACACACACCACGATGCTCACACACTCGGAAACATGTTGTTTTCTTAAAGATATAACTGAAACCAACATGTAAATGTAAAAGCATCCTAGAATCATTTAGAGAAAGAGTATATTAAGTATATAAAATGCTCATGGGATCTTTCTCTTACACCTTCATTCATCAGTTTTAAAATAATGCAGGCCAGCTTTCAACCTCGCGATCATTACACTGTCGGATGTGAGATCACAGCTTTCTACGTGTTGGATGATTACACTTGTCAGCTTTAGAGACTTAAGAGTGAGGCGAGGCCTTATGCATAATTAGCAACAGCTCTCACAGAGGCTTCAAATAGCTACAGCAGCATGTTTCACAGGAGCCTGGTCAGCAAAGGCCAATAATGAAAAGGATAACAATAATGTGTGTGTGTGTGTCTGTGTGCACATGTGCGTGGCTCAAGATCTGTTGCGTTGTATCACGGAGAACAAACACACGGCTTCACCCTGAGCAGCAAACGCCTGTTGACAGAAGCAGCCAATCAGCTCTCCTCTGACATCATCTCATACAGTGTTTCACGCCGCCGCCGCCTCATCTCCGTGTGTGTTTTGTGTGTGCGTGAGGAGGAGTTAAGGGGCAACGCGTTTGTGAAATTTTCATGTTTGATTATGCGTGTGCACAGAATGAATGATGGCGTGCTCCGCGGGGCTATTTGTGCACATACGGGCTCACTTGCTTTTTGATTAATGTGTGTGCATGCGTGTGTGTGAATGAAACGTACAATCGATTCCCCTTCCTGCGCTTGTCCGATTTGCTTTTGAAGGTCAGCGTCGTGAGAGACGGCTGAAGGGAGAAACCTCCGCGTGTGTATATTTTGACACTTACACACACAACCACACACTTTAATTAAAATATCTGTGCTAGGTACGCTGCGCTCATTGTATATCCAAGCTTCCCATATCAGATATAGTGTGTGTGTGTGTGTGTGTGTGTGTGTGTGTGTGTGTAAGAACAGAATCATTGTGCTGCCCAGAGCGGCTGAATATCATTTGCATGTCATTACTGTTGTTGTGGCTTGGTTCTGGAGGTAAATTGTGCCCCATGCCATAGGATTTTCTTTCCTTTCAGGACCTCCACTACACACCACATGGCTTTTTGGGCCCCAGGTAAAACTCACCCTACTATGAATTTCCAACCCAGTCTTTCCATAAAAATTTCATATACAACTACATTTTACGAGGTGGCTATGGCTCAGTGGGAGAGTGTGTTGGCCTCTTAACCATCGGGGTTGGTAGTTCTTCTCCCGGCTCCACCAATGTAGCTACACCACCGTTCAAAAAGTCTGGAATATCTGTTATGTTGTTTCCTACAATAATGGTCAATTCAGACACAAAATGTTTTATGTGCAGTGGAAATAGCTTTGGCCCCAAAAGAAGACTTTTTAAAAATGATTTAACTTCCATTTATTTGACGTCCCCTCAGTGTTCATTGTAGGTTTGCAGCGATATAGCGTGGTGGGAAAACAGTAGGTAGATGGTTATCATACTGTGTGCATTTGCTTATCTATGCTACTGAATTCTACCATGTTAGTGTTATTAAAAATGTACGTATATCAAGTTTATATCATGTTTCACGGCTGTCATGAGATTATGTTCTAGGAAATTGTTTTTCAACCGAGAAGCCCTATTTTATTCTTTGACGGGTCACTGTAACAGATAATAATACAATAACTGATGATATTTTTGATACTATGCAAATCTCATAATGTTGCAACCCCAGTTGTAACAATTTTTTGCCCATAATAACCTTTGTTTTTGTTTCCAGTCCAGAAAAGTGTAAATGTCAGTTCGTAGCACAGATATAAAAATGGTTTGTGTGTGCAGCCGATATTTTGTGATCGAATGCCAGAAGTGCTAACCCGAGACTGACCTCTCTATTCTGAGGTTTAAAGAATAGTTTTGGTAAAACAACATGCCAGCTTGTTTTAAATGTTATTTTGCACTTGACACTGAAACAGGAACCTGTTTATATTCAAATCTGCACACATTTTGATGTTAAGCTTCCAATTTCTTTTTATCAGTGACTGGTGATCTCTTATATTCTTATTTAACCTGTACAAAACATTACTGTTTTGCAAATGCTTCATACAAAATAACATCTATTTACAAAGAGGATCTAAACTGCAACCTAAAGGCAGGAAAGATTCCAGACTTCGGACCAGTAGTGTACATGAGGTGTAAGTAATGTGATTTTGGACATAACTGTGAGCTATGTCGACATCATTGCATGTAACTTACTTGCATTAAGTAAGTAGCATTTGATTACGTTGTTCAACAACAGAAGGAGAACATTTTTAAACTGAACAAACCTGAAAACTGTTCACGTGCAACATGTTCTCACTGAATGAGTCGGCAGATGTTCATATATTTAATTTGTTTTCCCTATAACAGGTTATGTGAGGGCAACTCGAAGGACTTGGTCCTGTTAAAAAATGTGGTTTTGGTTAAATATTGATAACAAGTTGACATTTTGGTCGGGGAAGAGGTTAACGCTCTGTGTAGGAGAGCTTTTCACATTCATATAACCTGTCACAGGAGGGAGTGACTGCCATGATGAATCAGATCACAATGTGTTCTCTCTACTCACCCCACAGCTCACCTACATACAAACTCTTGGGATCCACATCAAACTGCTCTGTCCTCTGAACGGCTGACAGCATTTCCTGGTCAACTAGCTGAGTTTATGAGCTAATTAGCTAATGGCAGATCTCAAGCTGAGGCCTGCCTCCTAAACCAATCACAGTGTGGGCTTTGTGATGCATGTGATCCATATTACAGCAGGTCCGTAGCATGCACTAATGGTGGCAAGTGGAAACGCTGTGATGCTCTGACTACCCGCTCTATCTTTCTCTCTCTCCACTCATTTGTTCATTCTGCTGACTCATCATTACTCCCCTGAACACTCGCTCATTTTTCTTCCTGTTTTTTGTCTGACCTCTCATTTATTTCTTCCCTCTCGTCTTTCCTCCTTTGTTAGTCCCTCGCTCCATCTCCCTCACTAATATAGACTGGTGGAGGCAAAGTGGGAGTGGAGCGGCGTATGTGAGCGATGGAGGTGTCTGCTCCCGTCACTCACTGCTACGGAGTGCAAGTATTGATTTTTTTTGGTGCATATTTAATATATTCACTTCATATTTCTCTCTCTGAATAATAACAGCATGCACGGATGGTTGGCTGCCAGGGTCAACCGGAAAAATTGAACTCTCCGTGTGCAGTAATGCAGAACAGAATTTACTCCAAAACACATTTGCTGGATGGATGGAGTAAAGGGGTTGTGTTGGCAACAGGCTGGGCGCTTACGTCTCCGTGACATGTTATACTGTAAAACTCACATGCAGTTTCTCTGTGTGTGAATCGTATTCATCAAACCCTGAGCAGATAATAAGGTTGAACATGCAGTTAGACCCAGTAGTCTACAAATCGGATGGTTCTACCCCAGATTCCCCGGCTGCAATTCAAAGTATCCACTAGATACTAAACCCTAAATTCCTCCTTACGGCTGTTTCCTTGGTGTGTGAGTGTGTGAATGGCTGGGCATAGAAATAAGAGGATAAATACTCAGCCTGAACCTGTTGGGACCTGTCGGGCAGGGGTTAGGACAAAAATGTAGAAATAAAGTCTGGGTTGGGTCACATCAGTAGAAGGTACTGCCTGAACGTAGAGCAGTGTTGTAAAAAGTACTCAAAAGTCAAACTTGAATAAAGGTAAATATATTGTGTCAAAATACTACTGACTGGTAAAATTGAAAGTCCCTCATACAAATAAAACTTGAGTACTATTTGTATTAAGTAGTACTCATATTTGAGTTGGGTCAGGCTCAGTTACTACTCTCTCGGACTTGGTCGGACCCCGAGCTGCACTTAACTTACTTTGTATGAATGCGTGAATGTGTTGTAAAGCGCTTGAGTAGTCAGTAGTCGAGATAAAGCACTATATCAATGCAAGTCAATCAAATAATCCTCAATATTATCTCGTCTCGATAGCACTCCAGTGTCTCACACTGTACAGTCACTGCACTGCTGAGCGTGGTAACTAACAGAGGGCCCTCACGACATTCCTGGGGACTGCCATGGGAAAGCATCCAACATCTAGTCGATACGCTGCTCACATACAAAGGCACAAATAAATTGAGGCTCATGTCTTGGCAGGCTTGAATTCCAGCAGCTGCCATGTTACAAGCAGCAGAAACGCAGAGAAATTGCACATGTGATGAAGCCAATGATCAGATCAAGGCAGTAGTGATTAATACTGACATCCATATTACTTCCGTGGACAGGGTCCAAGTGTGAAAGGATACAGAGTGTGGGGATGTTTGGGAGAGAAATCTGGGCTGTAAATTAATGTTATTAAGGTTCTTATGAAAATGGATTTTGATCCAGAGTCTCTGCAGGTTTTTCCAGAAGGTAATTGGGTCTTTAAGAGCTAAAAATGCAAGTCTCTTGCTAGAGATTAAACACCAGCCACACGCAATATTCACAACCTGGCAGCCTAAAAGTTACTCTTAATGACAGCTTACAAATTATTAGTTAGAGTAAACATTTGTTAACCTTTACTAAAGCAATTATTAGGACGTACAAAACATTTATAAAGTGTGACATAATAGAAAGTGGTATCAAAATCACTTAAAATAGCAAGTTTATGTGTAGAATATGTATGAACAATATATTTGTGCATATACATGTAGGAATACAAGGTGAAGCTCTTGTCATTACCTGTTGTTGTTCCTGAGTTTGACGTGTCCCCCGGGCTCCAGAATCTGCCCATTCTTCAGCCAGGTGAGCTGGGGCTCAGGCTCGCCCTGAGCTTGGCAGGTGAAGATGGCGGTGGTGCCGACAGGCCGAGCGATGGACTGCGGAGCCTGAACAAACTCTGCTGGGGCTGAAAGAGGAGATCAACAGAGAGTCAGATACATTGGCCTCGTTGACACATCCAAAAAAGACAGCGCCAGAGAAACAAACAAGTAGATTTGAACGAGATCCAGAGGTGAACAATGTGAATTTGCAAAAAAGCGTCAGAAAGCAAAAGAAGAGAAACACAGAGCCAAAATAAAGGAGAGAAAAAGCAACAGAGAGTGAGAAAAGAATAACATACAAGCCTGGAAGGTAATAAGATGTGTCTACTACTACTTATACATGTAAGGTACATATGCTTCTGCAAACGTATAATTCAGGGTCAAATTGCAGGACGTGGAAATAAAAGAGAAAAAGAGAGCCAGAGGAGAGCAGAGAAGTGGAGGGATGAGAGTAAAACGATGTGATTGCTGCTCAACAACAGAAACTAATGTGCTTTAAAACAGCATTTACATGAAAATAAAGTGATGCAGTTTAGAGTTTCAGATCCCGTCTTATCCCAGGCTACAGGCCTCCAGCTACGGTCAATTAGTGGTAATAACTTATTCATACGAAACGGTTCTTTCAGAAGAGCAGGTCCTTTACTTAAATCACAGGGTAATTAAACTTAGAGTTTTCATTCTCGGGCTGGTGTTTTTATTGCAGCCGACCGACTGAGAGGTATTGTATCATCTCCTCCGCATTCATTATTGTCCCAGTGGTTTCCCCTGATTTGAGAACCTGAATTATTTATATGCATATTAACTCTAAAATATGTTATGGTAATTATAACATCTGAGCATCATCACTTGAGGATAGAAAGCTGGAACACCCAGTGTATTATATTGCCTGTTGTAAAAGAAAAACTCCACTTTCCCAATCGTTTAACTAATCATGACCTAGTTGGACTCAGAAACTGGAGTCAAATTACAAAATTATAGCTTTAACACATATGCTGATTTGAGGGAATAACACATTAAATTCTCCTCTTGAGTGTGTTTAAAATCAGAAAAGTGGACTAGTGTGACGATTCTGAAACAGCGACTCTTGAGAATCACTCTCATAGAGAACCGAAATCAACGTTTGGTTGTTTCCCTTGTTGTATCTCTCTATTCTCAAACCATATTTAAAGGTGCGTTGTTGATTCCCTTTCTCACATTATCAAATATCGACAACCTGGGAAATTAGACTCTACAAGAAACTGTATTTCTGCGGATCAAACAGCCAACCCAAAACGTTGAGAGCAACGTGAAATGCCAATTTTGTAAAGTGAGTTTAAGGTAAATGTGTTTTAGAGTAGCATTATGCCAGCTGTATTCAGTGTCAGCTCATGCTGCTATGATCATAGAAACAGTCACATTAGAGGATTGTTTTTAAAGGAGACATATTATGCCCATTTCCAGGTTCATAATTATATTTTAGGTTACTACGAGAATAGGCTTGCATGCTCAAATGCTCAAAAAAAACCATCAGTTTTCTCATATTGTCCAGGCTTACAAGCAGGACTGCTTTATTGTTGTTGTTTTTTTTTTCAAGGGATTCTTGAGAGGAAAACATGAAATCACCACCTTTATCCTTGAAAGCAACAGCCGCATTTTTCACATTTCAAACATGTTTGTTAATTGTTTTCTGATGCTTTTCTTGTCGTAGAGTTTAATATTTCCCTTTCCATTTCAGTTGTTAATTTCCCCACTGTTCCCTCCTTCATCTTGTTCCCACACTAATAGACAAAATGTTGCCTGACACTTTTTCAATGTAAGCATTTCCATTCTCCCATTGGAAAAGCTAAAGGACCCTCAGGCACTTGAAAGGAGGCTGCTGACAGCGTGTGATGGTCCTTTCATTTATCTCTGCCTCTTTCCTGCCTACATTCTTTCTTTCTTTCTCTCTCGCTCGCTGTATTCTTTGAGGACTGTCCGAAAGGTGAAGGTCGGCAGGAGCTCGGGCAGATATTGATCTGCACCTGTATGGGTGTGGGTTAGATCATCAGCACCATCCATCAATCTTACCCTTGTTTTTCCCTTTTGACTCTCACACTTTGAATCCTCCTTTGGTCTTTGTTTCTCTTGTCTCTCTTTTTGTAACTCAAAGGAGCTAAATGAAGCTAATTGATTGCATTTATGTGATGTTCCTGACTGCTATACACTATTTTCTGAGCTTATTTACACTACTCTGACAGACCTATTCTTCAAGGACATGCAGTACAACTTTGTTTTCCCTATAACGAACCAACCTACATTTAGTTGTCACTGGAGTTAACGCTACACCTTTGTTTCCACCAGTCGATCACAAGAACCAAAGACTTTGACATGTAATTAACATCCAGGGCTTTTCTTCTTTGTTCCTGCTAGGGTACGGGCTCGTCTCACACTTGACAGGAAGATAAAATGAAATATTGATCAGGATCAATATTGCTATGGGGCTGAAGCAAAGTGTGGTCCATCTGATCGATATGTGAGTGAGGCAGATGTTGGATGTTTCCTGCTTGGTGACAATTATTGCACGAGGCCACCCACACACGGCTTCATCTCATTGGTAAAAAACATCAATCTCTCTAACCTACAACACTCAAACATTTTAACTGTGAATCCAACAATACTTGTATGATGGATTAAGAGAAGAATATAACACCTTTAAAAGATGAATTACAGAAGTACAGTAATGAGCTTTACAACTTTACCAAACATGTAAATTAGACTTTCAGCTTGACACATGTTGATGATGTTGTTTGTGTTTTCTTGGCTGCTGAGACTGAACTCAAATGTGTAATAAAGATCCAAACCGGCCACTTAATGTTATTTTTAAACAGCAAGCAGTTGTCTTCTCTCTCCCTATGTAGAATTTGTCAGGCTGTGAAATAATCCGATTTTAAAAAGCTGTGGGTACAAAGAGGAGGTTTTAGGCAAAGACACTCTTAATCATGGTCTAGCCTCTGTGAACGAAACTCCCCACAGATCTCTCACTTTAATATCTTTGAACATTATAAAAACCACTGACATCCTCTGACTGGTCTTTGAAGGATTCATTTATATAATTGCCTAGTTCTGTGTTTAAACAGGAAACAACACCCATGATTACGGAGTTCATGCCAACTCTCAAAACCTTCTCCCAACAGACTCTGCTCTTTACAGCCCCTTCTTTAATCATTAGTATCCCTATGGACGCTGTGCTCAGTCCCTCCGAACTACAAACAATCAGTCTTCATCCTATCTCTAAAAAGCAATTTGCCATTAAAGATGTAATCACACCCGCCTGCAAAAGTGTATGATACTGTACACGATTTCTTGTCCATGTGGAAACGCCAACATTGCTAAAAACCAACAGATCAGACTGTGGTTGTACTGAGTAGTACAACCAACTGTAGTTGTAGAAGAGGATCATGCTGAATAAGGCACTAAGAAATGTTTTATGATGACTAAAAAGAGCAAATATGAACGTTTATGAGCAACTAGTTAAATGGTAATATGTGTTCCCTTATACAAAGTGTTACTGATTTGACTGTATGCTGTTGTATGCTGGATAATGTTAATAATTGTTTGTTGTTCATCTTGTGTTTTAGTTCTCATGTTAGAGACGGACAGCTCAGCTAAATGCAGTGTGTTACCACAGACGTACGGTGGACTTTTTAATTATCTTTTAGGTATATAGGAGTGTTACATATTATCAACCTGCTGCACCTGGTGCACTAGAGGCAAACATTTCAGCTGCTAATTGACAGACTGTTTGCTTTGGTTGGCAGTAATGTAGAAAAATAATGTGGGTTGAAATCAAAACCTTTAAGTCTGACAGCTCTGCACCACCCACTAGTTCAGAATTAGGTGTTTAAATTAAAGTCCGCCCACATGAAGCTCACACGTGATGCTGGCCCAAAACTTTCACTCACGGGAGAGACTCTGGCTCAGCTACAAGCAGAGGTGACTGCAGCTGCTTCCCAACAAATACAAGAGAAAGTACTGACAGGAAGTCGGGGAAGTTATCACAGTCAGAGCGACTGCACAGAGGTCGACCCACAGTATTCACAAGCGTCACCTGACCACAGCTCCCTCTGCAACAACATGTCAGATTCCTTTTGTCCACAACTCACCTTGGACCACAAGACGTCCCTGAGCAGTCCTGCGAACACGGGTCCCTGGTTTGTTAGCAGCGCACACGTAGACCCCCGAGTGCTGCACACCAACATCTGAGATCATCAGGTTTCCTGTACCGAGTACCTGGATTCCCTCCACACCGATGGGACGGCCGTCTGAGCGGAAAAAAGAGAGAGAGAACAGTTGAGAAGGATGGGAAAGAATTTATATAGGACAAGAAAAAGGGGACCAGGTGTGCTCATGTACAGTATGTGTTCATGTTAGTGAGGGTGAACAGGGTTGTACCGCAGTAAAGATCAGAGTGGGCTTTAATTGCCAGCGAGGAAGACTAATTAAATGTACTGTATGTTTACAGGCACAAGAGCTATTTCTGACCAAGCACAACAGACGAGGAAAGACACGGAGGTCACTGAGTGTGTGTCTGCTGTGAGAAAACAGGCTTTGATCCATAGTCTTGCACTGGTTGCCGTTCTAAAGAGTATACTCTCTTCATTGAAGAGTCATCTGGTTCTCTGATGTTTCAAGATGAGTTCGTGTTTTAATTCTTAGTACGGCTTCTCTCATGGATGTTAGGTTAATTAAAGCTTTCACACTTCAGCATGAACTTTCTTTTTTCATGTCTATGTCTGACAAAGCCTTTCAGTACATTTGCTTTTCAACAGTTACACAGGAGATGTTCCAGCTGCCACTGTGGGACCAGAAACTCCAACTGCAACTTCTAATCTTCTATCTCCTTACACAATCCATAGCAGCCACTGTTCTTACATGATAAGCTCGCACTTTCCTGTGCTCCCTATCTGCAGTCTCAACCCCAACAATGGCTCCAGTCTGCCTCTGATATTAGCTATGGGGCCAAGGGAGCATTTTTAATCGCATCTATGACTTCCATCTGCAGCCTGCCAGCCTGTATGGTCCAGATTTGATGTGTTGAAAGGACGGTCAGGGAGGCAGGAGCTCCAGCCAGAGACACAAACCATGTGGTCAGCTGTGTATTTTTATGTTTATATCTTTAGTGCAGATAATTAAAGGAGACCTATTAAGCTTTTATGTGTTTTCCTTTCCTTCAGTGATTCATATAGGTCCGTGTGCATGTAAAAGATCTTGACAGTTAAAAAGGTCAAAGTGTCCAACAGAAGCTCCTCTCTCCCACAGAAGACAGCTCCTGAAATGCCTCGCCTTTAATCAGACATGTCCTCTGGTCCTGTACTGTGAAAAGTAATTAACACAGCAGACACATTGTGCCTTAAAGGGCCGTGTGAAGACCTAATGTCTTGCTTCATGATAAAAGTCAACAATTTAAAAGACAGCCATTCAAGCAACATTATGTAACTATTTTATCTTAAAATAACAGCTTCAAAAATCATTTTGATGATACAGTGTCTTGTAATGGTGTCTCTGTCTCAGCCACCCTGCCCCCCATCACTATGTAACTTCAGTGAGAGGGTTGGTACATACACGTTTACTTCAACATACAAGTTTTCAACACATAACATTGCTATGGTGCAATATTGTTTGTAGTTAGCACCTACATTATGTCTGACAAACAGTTACAGACCTGGGATTTGTATTTACGACAGTGGTGTTGTGCCAAATCGCACAAAGAATCTTAAGGTCAGTGAAAAACTTAACTGGTACCCAGTGCAGCCAATGGATATGAGCTCAGTGTTGTCACAATACTAATTTCTAACTTCTATACAATAACTTGAAAAATATCGATATTCAATATCATGTTTGAGTCCACAGGGAAAAACTGACGTAACACTGAGGGCGAAGTATTTCAGATTTGTATTTAAAGATAAATATAACAATGCTTGTTTACTGTGTGTTAAAAACAACAGCATCTAAGTTGAATTACTCCAGGAGGAGGTGGGCCTGTGTGAACGCTGCAGCGGCTCAAATATTCAGAATGGAAATGAATCAATATTTCTAAACTAGCTCTACGGTCTTTGTAAGACAACCTGCTGCTTCATTGAGACAGAATATAATCCAGTAGTGATGGATTATGACGATGACAATATTTATAATAAATCATGACCAGTTATTGAGATTTTCCTCGGTCTCTGTCATTATGATGTGTTTCATTGCTATTTATGCATTTTTCCATTATCACTATCCAACTGACTGGACTGGCTAGTCACGGTCCAGTGAGCTTTTTTTTCTCTCAACAAAAGCAGTCTTGTTCTTTTCTTGCCTTTTTCTTCTATATTTCTTTCTCGCTCTCTCTTGCCCCCTCCATCCGTTTCTCTCTGTCAGCCCCTAATTAACTTAGTGTCAGAGAAGAAAGAGCACAAGCTAGCAGGCTGTGGCGCTGTTCAATGAATAGCATACAAACAAACTCTCGCATTAAGCAGTGACTGATGTGAAACTATCAGATTCATTATGCAGCTTATCCCAGCCTCCATGCCGTAATCTAATACATACAAATCCCATCGCGTTAGCATTTCATTCTAGCGACTTTGTGTAAGGCAATACCCTCAATCTGATTATGGCCAACTGCTTGGGAGGGGCGGCAATTTACATTTGGAAGAGCAAATCAGATCGGATAATAGGTAAAAAAAGAAAAAAAAAACAGATACCAGATAGAAAAATTGGTCACGACAGACTTTGAGTGATAGTCCAGAAAAAAATGCACATCGAGGGAGGGGAAACTAATCGTATCTGTCTCAGCCCCTCACAGCAATTACTCAGAGGCTCCTCGCTGGTTTCGAAGGAGGTTTAACTTCATGAGGAGATGAAACATGCATTTATCAACACACAGTCGAACATAGCCCTTAGGCCTAATGTTGGATCCCGTTGCCTCATGTATACACAACAGATGCACTACTGTATCAAATGTATTCTGTGCACACATATACATTACACAATGCAGGACAGATCAAAGCTGTGCTGCAAAGAGCATACAAACACATGAAGACAGAAAGCGCATGCGACCCACACGAAAGAGTCAGATTGCACATGGGTGAATGCACGCTGTGGTTGCACATAATTCCTCAAACGTGCACACACACATGTAGAGAATGAAATATTCAAACTCCATATATGCACCTTCTGGGGCCTTTTCTTTGATCTGATCAGAGGAGTGAGGAGTGTGTCTCACCTAATCTGCTCCAAGACACAATGGGCCGAGGGTACCCGGTAGCAACGCACTCCAAGATGGCTGTTTGGTGAACGGTGAGAGTGAGGTTTTCTGGACCGACCAGGATCATGGGCTCCTTGTAAACGGATGACTGGGAGCCTGAAAAAAAAAAAGGAAAGAGGAGGGAGCACAAGATGGGAATGAGCATGATGGATGGCATCCTTT
Source organism: Pagrus pagrus (assembly GCF_965226575.1). Classification (NCBI taxonomy): domain Eukaryota; kingdom Metazoa; phylum Chordata; class Actinopteri; order Spariformes; family Sparidae; genus Pagrus; species Pagrus pagrus. The sequence goes on along the minus strand of NC_140185.1, from coordinate 20,981,197 downwards.
AATTGGATTCCTCTAGAGTGCATTAGCTCGATGTGCTGTATCTCCTCGATCAGGCGGAGGAACAATAGGTTTGGAAAATCTTGGGAATTTGCTTGATAGAAAAACAGAGGGGAATTGTATTCGAGAACAAAAGACCAGAACACAACACAGATTTAGAGCTAAGTTAATCTGCACCCTATCCTTGCTGCTCATGTGAGATTCATAAAAAAAAAAGAAGAAGTACCTGAAACAGTAAGAAGTGCCTCTGCGCTGTGTTTCACTCCTGCACTGTTATGTGCCACACAGCAGAACCTTCCACTGTCTTCTTCACGCACTCCTGTAATCTGCAGGACTCCTGTCGGCAGAAGAGTGTACCTACGAGAGAGGGAGAGAAACAGATATAAGAGAGAGGGAAACAAATCCGAAGAGACCTGTTAAATGACCTGTAAAGTGCTGCCGTCTCTAATAAGCGTCAGGCCGTGATGTGGTTTGGTCCAACCTCTCATCCTTGGTGTCCACTGGGCGTCTGTCTTTCTCCCAGCTGATGACAGGCTCTGGCAGGCCGTGGATCTGGCACTGGAATCTCGCCACGCCGGACTCCTCAGCATGCACCGACTCCGGCTGGACATGGAAGTCTGCCATGGCTGTAGAAGGAGGGAGAGGGGGATATCGGGTCAAAACACAGCTTCAGAGCAACAAGCCTAGCTGCTTACAGTACCATTATGTTACAAAGAATGGAGAATTCTCCTTTCAAGTTTCAACAACAACACCGTGTGACGTGCATTCATTAAGCTGTACATAGTGAAGGAGAGTTACGCTGCCTGTCATTATCTCTGAATGAGGAAACAAGGAGGAAATATTACTGCATTCCTCAAAGGAACTTGTGAAAATTACATTTAGATTTTCTTTTTTACTCGATTTTCTACAAAAATATTGTTGGAAACACATTACTTGGTGACAAAAGACCAGATTTCTTTCATATAAAACAACATATAGCATCTTCTTTCAAATGTGAAGTGCAGCTTCAAATCGTGCATATTTTTCTGAGGAAACATTCCCTAAAAATACAATTACGAAGAAACTTGTTCAAGTAACAGGAGCTTGTCTGCAGTTCTGTGCTCAGGAGAAGACATGACACATGTACAACTGTTACTGAGCCACAGTCGATCTTCTGCTGTAGGTGATCTCTTTTAACAGACGTACGGGGCAGGCGTATGGATTTTCTGCCATGTGTTAACATTTAGTAAGTAGGTTGGGCATGTTTTTTAAAAACGCATGCTAACACAAACAACACAGACTAAACAAAGACATCTCCATATAGCCAAAATCAGTATCAATATCCCTGCAGAGAGCCTCATTCTGCTGCACTTCACATGTCTACTCCCAGCAGAACAAAAGCGGCATCCAAGGTGGAGCCAGCGACAAACTCAATTAGAGAGAGGCCCTCTTCTTCCACAGTTCTCCCACCTTCTTCAACACAAGTGTACTCATTTAAATGTCAACCATAATTAACTTGGATGAAGGAGGACTTATCTGAACACCGTTAGCATAACAAGAGGGACGGACCCCTTATTATTTCATAACCTTCCCAACCTGTAGCCTGCATTAATTCATTACTTACAGGACTGGGAAGGAGTAAGCAGCATGACTCAGAGGGCTTTGTTTTTGCCTGACACATGCTTGGCTGTTGTCTGTTTGTCCTTCCTCTAATGCCTTTTGTTCCTCCCGTGTGTCTTTATTTTGCACTGCAAATCATGTTAATGACGTTCATTTTGTTTGCTGACTTATTCATTGTTTCTGCCTTGAATCTTTTCTGCTGATGTGTCTTTCATATTTTTTGTACTGGGTTGTTGTAGAGAGAGTACATTTAAAAATGTCTGTATTGAAATAAAACCACAGATATTCTTGATAATGGACAAGAGATGGAGAAAGAGAGAGACAGAGAGAGAGAGGGAGGGAGATACTTCATATAGAGTGGCAGTACTGTCGACTGGTGTGGCTTCATCAGCGGTCTAACTCTGTGATTATTCCATTTCAGAGCTTAATGAGAAGCGTGGCATTCCCCAACACGACTTGACCTTAGACCTCTGAATGGATGTTTTGAGCTCCAATGAAAAATTTAAACATGCTAATTCAGTATTCTTCCAGTAGTGACAGTTCACTCTTGCAAAGTTCTCTGTGAGAAGAGATTACGCGTTTGTTTTCCATTATTTCGTCTCAACGCTGAAAAAAAACACTGAAGAAATCTGACAGACTTCTCAGGCTCGTACATTATTTTTTATTTTGCCTCTCTACTGTGAGCTCACACTTAAACAGCTGTTCATCTTACTGGGGTAATTCAGCTTAAGTGCCTATCTCAAGGGCCCAACTGCAATTTTTTCCACTCGGGACTCACAACCTTTTAGCCATAAAATGTTTGAGGCCGACCTCAAAGCGAAGCATAGATAGGTTTAAAAGTCACAGAGAACATTAATCATCACCAAACCACTTCACATTTTCTTCAGGTAATAGCCATTTCTTTTCACCACAGAACAACATTTTTCTCTTTTGTTTTAAGTTGTAAAACACTGAAAATCATTGCAAACGTCACTTATTGTATATTTCAAACCACAGAATATTGGCACTTAAGAACATTTTCATGGGTTATCACTTCTTTGTGTCCACAAAAGCAATCAAAAATACTTTCTGTCTCGGACTGCTGTAATACGTAGCCCGAGGCAGACGCTGTCAGGGTGTAGCAGTGAATCAAGGCCCTGAAGGCACTGCCAATGCTGATGCAGAGAGGTTAGATGTAGTGAAACAGCTATGAATCCTTCAGAACACAATCCACAGAAAACAGGGAGCTCAGAGTGACTAAAATGATCAAAGAGGCTCGCTGTCTTGGAATACAGTCTCAAATTAAGATGCACACATGCTGTTTCTATCGTCCAAGTGTACTGGGAACACTGGGGGCATCGAGAAAGAAACAAAATTGCACTTGAAGGCTACAAGAACAAAGAGTTAAAAAGGAGGACCAGTGCCTTTAAGAGTTTTCTTGCGCATCTCTGCCAAGTAGTCATGGCGTCCGCTGAACTCGCTGTTGTGTGTGTCCGCCGACATCAACCCCCCCCAACGGGCCCCACCCTTGGCCCTCATGCATAAAACATGGCTTCAATAAGGGGCCCACACCCCTGCGAGTATCGACACAGTCACAGAATCAGACACAATCGGGGAAAAATCACAATAGGGTTACATATGCAGATAAACGCAAAAGAGAAACTTGTTAACCATCTGTGCTGAATCTAAGGGAAAACAGCCGCTTGTAATCTGCTTTGTCCATTTGCCTTTTGTTGTCGGAGGGGTTGCGGAGACAATCTGAAGCGATGTAGCTCGGCTACGGCGCACACATATAAACAAATGCGAATTGCTGCTTCAACAGAAACACACAACTTTATCGATCCCCCTCTGCGCTGAAGGAGGAGACGGACACACAAGAGGCAATGAGGCGCTCTCGCACACCCCAGCACCCAGCCCCAACAGACATGTTCCTCCATTGTTTTTTCACTCTTCCTTTGCTAAGTGTTGACAGACACTCACAAGTGATTAAAGACTGTCCACAACCAGCATGACGTTGCTGGCCTAAATGGAGCAGGTCTAATTACTGCAATAAGGGAGAGAATGGTCGGGGTGCATACTAAAGAGAAATCCATACACAAGTGCACAGGCAGGAGATTGCGCCTTTGAGCATATGTTTGACGGTGCCTTGGTGACAACCACAAAAGAAGAATGAGTGAGGGAGGAATATGAGGGAAGGTCACAGGAAATGTGAAGCGTGGTGATTTAGACGGGCAGCTGAGCCGTACATCATGTCTTGTCAAAACTCTGCACTGCTGTTTGTCTCACAATTTACAACTAAACTGCTCCAACAATGAGTCCGAACCAGGTAGAAATACACTTGAAGGTCTGTTTGAAGAGTCAAAATTTCACATGCTTTTATGTATGAACCAAATGTGCTACTTGGGTTCGACGGCCAACGACACACTATTCCTTCAATATCACACTACTGGTCGTGTACAACAGAAATTATCTGCCTTTTCCATACGAGTGACTCAATCTCCATCTAATGAAGAACCGTAGATTAAATGGTGATTATTTGAATGACCCCTGGCTGAATAATTTTTTTGCCTAATGGCTCTAAAGTAATGATCCATTTCTTTATTGCTCAGTTAAACACAAACACACACACACGGCACACACACAAATACACAACTGAGAATAATTAACAAGATGATTAAAACCCAGAACTGTAATGTTTTCTGCTCATTCTGCAGCCAATCAGATTAAACATTTTTCGTGTTGTATTTATTTGTGTGTGTTTTTTTTAAAGACCTGTGGTCACATGTTTTTTTTTCCTGTGCTGGGGATGATTCATTGATATGACAAAGGTAATGATGCCAGCAGAGGAACGGACATCCTGCAGCACCATTCAGACCTGCAGCGATGGCGTAAAGCTTCAGTGAACCCCCGTGTTATAATGTCATCGCCCTCCCTCACATCTCCCCCTCCCCCACCCTCCTCCTCCCAACCCACCTTACATTTCAACCGTTTCCTCAGCTCTTCATCGCTCCCTTCGCCCCACCCCCATGAGTCCTCTCAAGCCTGTGACATCATTAAGCACATGTTGTTCAAGCAGCGGTGATGACTGCTGTACCCACCCCACCCCCCAACCCGGTAAACCAGTAAAATAGAGATGAGGCCCATAAATAATGGAGATGGTGTATGGTGCTATTCCAGCGTGGAGAGCCCACACTTCAACAGCCTTTAAATAGGCATCCCTGAAATAGCAGACTCTGTGCTGGGACCCTAGAGATGCCATTTTAATGCAGATGTTATATCTTATTGGTTCTCTGCCACACAAGGCCCCCCTCCACCCCCACACCACGCCCAAGTCTGGGCACTCCTGTGATCAATCTGCTGGTTCGTGGTGCGTGATGCTTATCACCTATGAAGGAAAGGGCTGCACGTGCATGGGCTGTACCCTGTCCTCCTTTGACGCGCGCTCATTCGCCTCCTTTAATGCTTTAGCACATCAACACCTTCCTGTGTCAGTACCTGCATGTGCAAATGCATCAGCTGAGCTGCACATCTGCCGCTCGGGCTCAGGTGGCATATGTGCCGATGTAAATGAGCACAGTAAAGCTCAGGAACCAGACCTGTTGAACATTTATATTAGAAGCTCTCCTGACAATATACCAGTGATATGGCTTGTATAGCAGGACCTTACAAGCATGCTTTCTATATCAATGCTCCTCCTTTTGTTGATTTGATCCCAAAAGTCATATCTTTTTTTTTGGTATATGATGGTTATTGCTTTGTTACCAACAGCAGATAGTTATTTATTAAATAAACCCACAGTAGGTATTGGACAAATGTAAATTTTGGCATTATGATGGCTCTAGATTAAATGTCAGGGGGTCATCAAAGCCTGGCAAGAATCTGAGTACCAAATTTTAACGCCAACCATCCAATAGCTGCTGAGATATTTTGCTAAAAAGCACAAATGTTAACCTCATAGTGGGGCCAGGGAAAGGTCAAGGGACTGCTTTCACATACACATGTGCTGGCTTGGTTTGACTTGGCGCATGAGCCTAGGGTGGCAAGGATTTCCATCTGCATTACGTTTCCACTGTGGACAGTTTTCTTAAAGTAAGCAGGGTTTTTAGTGGCCGGCTTCGACATCCACCATCCCTTTTCTGTTTATTACAACAAGGAAACAAACTTTGTTTAAGAAAAGGCTGCTGGCAACAAGACTGTTGGGAAATCCTACATCAGAGCACAGGATCTTCACCTTTTAGTATCCGATAAGTGTGCTACAGTAGGTACCTCAAGAGAAGGGTAACAAAAAAACAGGATGTTATGGAGCAGTTCTTTTGGTACCATCCACAACTTCACAACAATCACAATGGGGACGCAAAAATATCCGTGAACGAACTGAACGGGACTACCTGGTGGAAACGAGGCTTCGCTGCTTGAAAAACTGAAACGGGATGACAACTGGATCTAGAAGAGGAAGAGGAAGCTACCATTCATCCCTGAATGATGATGAAGCCTACCTTGGAGGTCGGGTGGGCTTTGACCCGACTTCAGAGATGGTCTTTATCGCAAGCAAATAGGCACAACACGCACTATGGTTTAACTTGGTGAGGCCAAAAGATTCAATGGAAAAGCCCTGAAGGATTCATCATTATGCACATCTGTACTTAACCTTCATCCGTTCAGCAGTTGTTGAAATATTTTAGTCTGGACCAAAGTGGTCGATCCACTCACTGACCGACTGACACTGACATCCACAGAACCACACAGTTAGTATGGCTGAAAACTGCCTGCAAGATCACCTATATGGTTTTAAACATGTTGTTATTCATGCAACATCGTTAGGACCTTATTCCTAATGTAGAGTGAAGATGTTGAGAAGGATCTGACAGCGCTGAGTGAGTCATGGTCATACACAGCAATCAAACAACAAGGCATGAGCTTGCTTTGCTACAACGAATGGCACATGAGAACACATGGATCAGCTAAATGTCAACCACAGAACACATGGATTATGTCCACTTCAATTAAAGACCTTCTTCATCTCTACATGATTTCTAGCCTTTCCTCTATTTGTCTTCTGTGTTTCTCTGCTTTTTGATTTCCTATACTCACAGCTCAACATGAAAGATTTTCTTACTTGAGTGAATTTCCCCTCTCACATTACAGAACTGTTTTGACTGCAAATTAATTGCCTTTCCTGCTCATGTTGCTAGCTTGTTTGCTTGTTAGGCTTTCCGGTGGTGTGATTGTCCTTAGTCGGTTGTATTGATCAATACTGTGGAGCTCGTGTGCACCAAGTTAAATATAGTAAGATTGATGGCTGCTATTAAGGCTTCCTGTAAAAGGTACAGGGAGCAGCAATGCTACAGTATCACTCACAGAAATGCCAAACATTTCTCCTTTATTTAACCAAAGGACTTAATGGAAGATAATGACATGCAGAGTGGCAGAAAAATACAAACCCCTGTAGCCCACTTATGTATAAGTGGATGTTGGAGCCCTGCGGTGTGCGAGCTGTCTTTTTGTTTCATGTTTTTCTCACTTTTGAATTAGCACCTGCCCTTTTTGGTGTTGATGTGCTTGTACACACCTATTTATGAATTTGTATTTAAACCGTATGCAAGTTTTTGGGGATGTAGCAGCAACTATTTAAATTATTGATATATAACCTGCGACTGGTTCCAGTTTCTCATTTTCTTGTCTTCTGTGATGACAAACTCTAAACTAAATCTCTTTCGGCTCTGAACTGTTGGTTGGAAAAAAACAAGCAATCTGATGATGTCAACGTTGACTTGAAATCAAAATTGGGGGTTAGCGCTTTTGTAAGTAGCTTTCAGTGTTTCATGAAACAAACAATGAATTAAGATAATAATGTAGAAGATTAATCGATAACAATTTGCACAATATTATGAGTTTTTTCTAAATATCTTGCTTTTCTATACATAGATGGTAAAGCAGTTCTGTTTTTAGCTCTGCCAGGAAGGCTTTGTTTTCAGCTTTGTCTGCTGATTGGTTGGTGAGCAGGATTACACAAAAACTACTGAACAGCTTTCCATGAAACTTGGATGGAGGATGAGTATCAGTCCAGAATAGATCCTGTTAATTCTCTGTGTGGATCCAGATAAAGGGACAGATTCAGGAATTATCTTTAATATCGACATTTTCGTGAATTTTTCAGGGAGTAATACATGTATCCTGATGAAAAAAAATCAGGCGTATTTAGGGGGCTGGTATCTCTGAGTGCTATATTTGGTATTGGATTAGGCTTGATTTAATTAAAGGTGACTGTTGGGCCATGGTGGAGGTATGTGCTCCACTTAGTGCCATTCTAGTTAAATTTGTTGTTTCATCTGATCAATATCAATTACGCATAGCAGTGCTACAGTGTGTTATGTTGTCTATATTCATTGCAAGTATTATACTGCCTGCCAAGACATCCGATCCTCAACAGACACCGAAACAGCATGATTAGATAGTATAAATGTAATCAATCCGAATAAAAAAATTAGCTAGTAGCTTAGTAACAAAGTAATTAAGGTAAGAAGGTAGAAGCTTTTGTGGCACAAAGACAGTGTTAAGGGAAAGGCACATTTCTCACTGTCTAGCTGTTTTTTTCCCTCCGCCCTACCTAACCCCTCACCCCAGGGACAAAGCCTGGGCCTCCCCTGGTGCCCTGTTATGTGCTGGGCCTCTGTCACACCCCTTACTCTTGCGCCACCTCAAGCCCCTCCACCGTACACTACACCCCATCGTCCCTCTGCTCCTCCTACTCCAGCACCCCCAGCCCCTGCACTCCTGCCCTGCCCCAGTAGCCCCCAAATCTCCGCATTAAGCCTCCTACACTCACTTCAGCATGCAGACTCTAATTAAAGAGAGACCCATTAAAGCACAACAGATGCTGAAAATTAAGGGATTATTTAAATGATTCCCAGTCGCGGCTTGAGTAAGATTAGAGACAAGCGCGAGAGACAAGGGAGAGTGAGAGAGCTGGGGGTGGACAACAGCGAAAAGAGGGTTAAAATAACAGACAAACCACCGGCATGAAAAGTAGCATTTGATTTGAAGTTAACAGCCAAGTGTTTCTCCTTGTTGGTGTCAAATTTGTTGACATTGCTTCCTTATTTTCATTTTAAACAATTGTTTGTGTATGCAAAGACTCATGAGCAACAAAGACAGGATTTGATGCGTGGGAATAAAAAGACCTTTTCGTATCATTAAAGGATTAACTGGGCGTAAAACTGAATTTTCATTTAACACATTCAAACATTTTCTCATGTTGTAGAGCAGAGACCTGACTGGCCAAGTGGGCGAGGAGAGGACAGAGTTGGGAGTTGTGTTTTTAGCACAGACAATATAGAATATGATGAGTGTGACTCCACTGGTTCCAAATAAAGTCTGATTGTATGTAAGCTTATGAAAAAATGACCCTATTTCTCACCTGATTTATTATTTAAGTAAACACTTTCCTAATGACTTTATAGTCTCAGTCGCTAATTTCAAGTCCTCTTCAATACAGCATGATGTTCATTTTGTAAATTATAGTCCCATTTAGAGTAAAATAGGTGATAGAATAGGGTATGCTTTAGAGCGTGGCTACCTTGTGACTGACTAGTTGCAACTACGGTGTGTCCACAGGTTCTCAGTCAGATCCGATCAGGATATCCTCCAGCTCCACACTCTCCTCTAAATATGGTTACACCTGGCTCCAAAAAACAAGATGGTGACAGTCATAATGCCAAACTCGAGGCTTCAAAAAGCAGTCCACAAACCAAATGGGTTGTCATGGTGTCACCTTAACTTCCCTTGTCATGTTTGAGTAAACAATACCATACCACCCTTAGGGTCCAAATGCACCAAACCGACGTCACAGAACCAGCAGCGACAAAGCTCGACTGTTGCGTGCCCACACATCGCCTGTGTCTCAAGCGGCATTTGAACACACCGCAAAGACTATAGCTGAACTAGAAGCTCTGTGAGACTTCCTACATCGGCAATTCAACATGCTCAGCGGTAGGGGACATAATGCAAAAACTCGGGCCACAGATGCTCACAGACGACCCTGACATTGGCTGACGGCCAACTGTTGGTCTGGTGTGCTTCAAACTTCAACATGCAGACTAATAGTTTTCCCTTTAAGTTCCCTGGTTGTACACCGCGGACACAATTCTGCTTCTGTTCTGATTTTCTTTTTTAAACTGACAGACAGAAAAAGAGTATATGAAGTGACAGACATCTCAGAGAATGAGCATACTCTCCTATTAGCACAGCCTGGAGTTGTCTACTTGAAAGAATTTGATCTGCTCTTAACTCCTCCTTAGATTGTCACTCTGCCAAATTACCACCTTACATGTCGGATTGCTCCAGACACCAGACAATGTTTTCCCTTGTAGAAGGCTCCATATCATGGGAGTCGTGATTGTTGAAAGCTAAAAAACATTAAAATATTATTTTTTCTTTAAAATAGAAATAGAAAACAGAAACGTTCTTTGCCTGCGCTAGAAGAACTGTCCATCTACTGTCCAGTACTGTACTAGATATCTATTTTACTTGAACAGAAAACATCTTTTCACAGAAAGAGTACTAGCAGAAAGCCTGTATTGGAAAATACAACCAAGACCTGAAAGCTATATACTAACCTGTAAGTGGGTCAGGATTTAGGCTCTCTCTGGGCTGCTGATTTCCCACATTTTCGCTTCTCTTTAGCTTTCCAGGTAGCGGAGAGTAACTCTTTTAAGTTAATGAAATTCTTTTCTCCTGAGCATTTCAGGGAGCAATAAGCCTTCCTTAAGGGTCTGCGCTCAAAATCATTTCGTAGTCGAAGAGGAAATTCACCTACTTTACTCTCACACTCACTCATGCAATTCTTGGCTCAACAGCATCACCAAGTGAAGAGAAAACAGGGCAGGAGAAGTCCTTTACCTTATCTCTTGCTTTTATAAAAGTCTTCTTTTTCACACCTGATTGTTGCTGGGAAGAGGCTATGCCTTCACAGGGCCATTCTCTACTTGCCCGGAGGCCACATACCTAATTAATATCACCAATACTTGGGCATAAAGCTGTCTGCTTTCGAATTCAAATGAGACACTTCTCCCATCATCCTACCAGTATTTATGAGCTCATATCCACATGAATCATGGGCTGTCTTTAATTCAGCTCATTCACTGTACATTCTCTGCACAAAAGCCCGAACCCTACAACTGCTTTATCCCCCCCTTGAGTTGTCGTTTCTTAGTGTTGGAGAGTTTGAAATATTTTAAAACGTTTAAGAGACATCTGGGGTAAAATAACTTTTATATTCAAATGTAAATGCCATTAAATTCTTCTTTGGCTCGTCTCCGCCTCTTGTTTTGTGTAGCCAGAAATAAGCGAGGCCCGCAGACAGCAGAGGCTCTGAATAACAACCTGGACGGACATTTGGCATCACCATTCTCCTCAGTGTAACACTCATTACTTCCCCCTCATTAGAGGACAACTGTTGGGTAGAGAGGCCATTCTGAGAAGGCCAGGATGAATCTCTAACAAAAAATCTGTCCTTTGTGCTGCTGTTTCTTGATCATATATCGCTGGTGAAGAAAATATAAGTCTAGAGAAGTTTCTGAGATGAGTAGACCACGATATGCGTGTGTGTTCCTTCCTGAGAGTGTAGCGTGCAGGGTAGCTATGCATCTGACAGTGATTTTGAGGGGGGCTGGTCTGAACCTGGGGTAGATGGATGACCCCACATCTGGCACTCCCACGGGACATCTGAAAGACGCAGGGCGGGACCGGCCCATGCGCTCCACTGCATCTCAGAAAACTAGGCTCCCCAAATGGCTGAAATGGCTTTGTAAATCTCACCCCTTCTTCACTCCATCCCACACACACACACACACACACACACACACACACACACACACAAACAAGAGAAGCCTCTGGTAGCTGTAGGAGGGAGGTCCACTGAGCCTCAGCTGCGTGGTTCCCATTGGGGATTTATCTGTCTCAGTGTCCCTTCTGGTTTCAAAGTCCTCAGATCACATTTTCCAAAAACACAATCCTGTCAGAAATTCACACAAACAAATCCATCAACAGAGTGATGACTGCAAGTCTGAAACCTACGGTTGTGTATTTGATATAAATCTCCAGTGTGTCCCGGTATGACCCAACGTTTGTTTTCTTTTTTAAAGTCATTGTGGTAAACAGTGTGACTGGTTTCATAGCACGAGTCAACTAGAAACCAGTAAAACATTCAGGAAGACTGAGGACTGAAAATGCAAAAGCAGATAATAAACAACACCGAAAAAGCTTGAAGACAAAACTTGCAAACAAAGTCAACTGAGACCAGTTACAACCATTAGATCTGGTCAGTTTTGATGTTTTCCACATTGATGTTCATTCGGCTTGGGCGGTCCCAAAAATGGCTTTAATGCTCAGACTCATAATTGTAAGGACAACCCTGATATGGATTTAAGTAAGATTTGTAGCAGCCTTAGAAAAATAAGACTGCAAAAAACCCCCGACATTGCGATATTTGGTTTTCTGTGATATATACTGTGTTACGAAACACTGGTGAATTTTTTTTTTTTGGCGGGACACATTGTTCGAGAGCAAGAATATACATTTCACCAATACTTTATGAAGTAGGATAAATCGTATATCCACAATTCAGATACTGTAATCTAAACCAACTACCTGCCTCCTCAAAGACTTCCAGCTCTGGCCATTTCTGGGACCTACAATGGTGAATATTGTTAATTTATCACTTAGGACCGACTCTGTACCTTCTTAATTTAAGACTGCTGTGGTTAAAACTCTATTAAAGAAACCAAATCTTGATCCAGGGTCTTTGAATAATGATTGGCCAGCCTCTAACCTCCTGTTCTTTAAGAGAGAGATGTGTCTCTATGCCCTTCGGCCCACATATTTAACTATAATCTTTTTTAACCTTTTCAAGGAGGGTGTTGCTGTACAGACTGTAAAACCCCATGAGGCGTATTTGTGATTTGTGATACTGGGCTCTATAAATAATTGACCTGGCTTCATGCATTGTACAACACGATTGATTTAACCAAAATAATAAGATTAATCTCCCAGCTCTGCTCCAATTGCTTCAAACTAAGCAGCAGAGCAAAAGCCTGAGCCACATATGGAGATGCTTTCCATATGAGCTATGTATATGTGCATGTCCTCAAATCTTCATTTTGGCAGCGTGTCAGTGAATATAGATAGCAATCTCTTAGTGAATGGCACACTCCGGTTATCTGTATTATGCAGGCCTACCCTCATTTTCGGCTGCTTTCTCTTCTTCCTCCTCTCTGCTCTCCTGCTTTACTTTCCCACTGCCATTTTATCTTTAATAAGAGTGGACAGGCAATTATTGTGTTTAAAATGAAAACCTTTCCATTAATCTAACAAGAATTGGCTTCAACATACGATAATAAGCCGGAGTAATATCCCCGCCACCTGCCACATTTTCCCTATCAGAGAAAAGAGCGAGTTTATCTGTAAATGTGACATACTGTAGAGGGGAGAGATTGCAGTCATAAAGCAGCAGGTTGCAGTTATCCATTAAAAACCTCAAGTTGGATTGTTTGTGTGTGCAGGGTACCAGGTCATTTCTGAGAAATTATCCATGTTACTTGGATACCAGCCCTGGGACACGCTGTCACTTTTACACTCAGCTTAAAACACGTGGACACACTTATTCATGCATGACGGCTTACGCACAGCAAAGGTAGACCGACGTGCACGCACTTACCGACATGCACAGAAATGAGTTTCTCTCTCTCCCTCGCATGCACAGACGCAGACACACGTACGATCACTCACGCCCCTCCCTGCTCCGTCAGCTCAACTGACAGCAGTAATGAGTTTCTTCTCTGCGTAAGCCAACTGGCACCCACTCAAGGGAATTTTTCAGGCTGAATTGCAGCCATTAATCACAATCCCGGGCAACACAGTGCCATCACGTGTGTGGCAAACAGAGATGCATTCGTGAGGGGGGGCAAGCGGGCTACAACATAGCATAGGAGGAGCTTGCAATGGTGACAAAGATAGAGGGAGTGGACTGATGAGGAAGGACTGAGAACGGCCATAAAAAAATTAAATAGCGATTCATAAAGAAAAACGTTTGGTTTGGGGAATCATCTCCGTCTTGCTGATGGGAGGTCTGCGCCTTGGCTCACACTGGGCTAAATGGAGGATAAAGACATGAAGTATCAAAAGCCCAGATGCTCTATTCTGTAAATATGAGCTCAATTAGCAGGATGAGGGACGCTGTAACATCAATCATGACCAACAAGATAGGTGGGACATACTTCTGCCAGCCACTGCATGCCTTGAGGAACTTGTAGCAGCAATGTAGACACGCATCCATGTCCATGTAAACAGGGAGAGAAACGTTGTGTGTGTCGAAGACTTAAATGTATGGAGCAAACACAGGCAGTGGAATAAAAACTGAATAAATCCAAAGCAGTGACAGCAGCTCTCTGAGAGCATGTAGCATTCAAGATAATGATATAGAGCAGCAGCCGTTAACGCACGGAGGACTGCCATCGCCTCGTTTTGTGACGTCATACATTGTCGTTGCCACATGCTCTCGTTGAGACAGCTGGAAACTCAAATTCTGCCTGCTATTCTTTCCTTTTCACTATATTCACTATCTCCCTCCATTCAGGCTGCCAGCTGACTGCGGCCACTGGGAGTATTACTGCCCCTTTCTGATCCGATGAACCCAGCCCCCCGCTCGCCTCCAAACTGGCTAATCCTGATGAATTTATGCTAATGTGCAGTCAGTAACCCCTGGCTCTTTTTGTACGCACATGTGCGACCCCTCCACCACGCCCACCGCACGGACTCTAGTTCACTTCGATTCACCAGGAAAAATAACCATAGGGGATGAGGAGTACAGCAGGAAGAAAGAGGAAAGGCAAGTGTAGGCCCTGTCATAACCACTTAGTGTTACAAGACAGTGGGTGAGAAATGAAAGCCCTTTGTCTCTGCCTCTACCTACAGCCTGTGTGCAAACAAAAGACCGTGTAGATACTGTATTTGTTATGATGGCATATCTGTTCCATCAGATAATGAAATACCATTTTTCAGGATTTGAGTGAACAAAGAGCAGCCTTGGATTTACATAAATTGAGAGAAACATTTTTTTTTCTCTACGAGAACACCATCCCAAGACAAGGGCTTATGAACAATGACTTAAAATATAGGCTTTGTCTCTGTAGTGATTCTTTACTGTAAATCAAATAGCTGTTAATTAATTCAGAGTCTTAACTGACTTATTGTGGCTCCAAGTATCCATTTTGGTGATTTGTATGGCTGCAATTATTGTAATTGTAGATTAATCTGCATATTTTCTTGAGTTATCGTTGAGTTATTAAGTCTATACGTTGTCAGAAAATGGTGAAAATGTCAGTCAGTGTTCCCAAAGCTCATGATAACGTCCCCAAGTGTCTTGTTTTGTCCACAACCCAAAGAAATTCAGTTTAATTTCAGAGAGGAGTAAAGAAACTAGAAACCAGTCACATTTAAGAAGCTGGAATCAGAGACTTTTTAATTTTTTTTTATTTCAAACCTAATAACTGATTTTTAAAACAGTTGGTGATTAATTTCAACGTGCAGAAAGTGATTTCTGCCACTAGGGGTCACAATCAAAACAAAATCAAAAATATGGAAGTAGACCATTAACGATGAACGGAAAATTACTTTCTCCCAGAAGCCATATCAACAGGCGACCAAATGAAACGCACGGCTACCTTGGACAAAGTTACTGATTTTATCTTTAATGGATGACGTCTAATCAATTGATCGATTAATAGTTGCAGCTCTAGTTATTTCTCTATATATTTTCCTATTAGTTTGTATTGACTGTCTAAGGGCTGCAACCTATAATCTGTCATTTACTTTCTCGATTAATCTTTATGTTTATAAAATGTCAGCAACTGACATTTTCAAATTGCTTGATTATTCTGACTTACCATCTAAAACACGCACAGGAACTGGGACATGTGTGCCAACGATTAATCGATCGTAAATATAGTTTGCCATTCATTTTTCGTGAGAAGGTGATTTGATTAATTGACTAATCTTTTCAGCTCTAGACCGCCTCAGTTGAAGGTTGAAGTTAAAAAACAGCACCCTTCATCTCAGTTTGCACTACAGTGGCCACTAAAAATGCCCTCTCTAGAGCCAGTGTTTGAATTGTCCCTTCTGGGCTTCTGTAGAAAAATGGCGGCAGAAACCTTGGGGGTCTCTGTGGAAAAGCACCCACTCCATCTGTAGACAGAAAAGTCTCATTCTAAGGTAATGAAAACACAACACAGTTTTTCGTGATACACTAATAAAAATCTGATAATGAACATTATATTCCCTTTCTGCCAAAATATCCTTCTAAATCCTTCGCACTGGACCTTTACAGTCTTTTTTCCTCACTGACACTAAATGACCATTTTTACCATAACATATGGTATACGTTGCATGAATGTTTCCTAACTGAGAGTCAACACCGTGGATGTTTCTAAGCTGTCCCTCACTCACACATCACTCTGCTATTACATGTGATGTAAACTAATGCCCTCAAATCACAAAGGTTGCTGCAGAACACACACGCAGCCTGCAGCGGTGGTTTTCTGACTGTCATGCTCTCATCTCGTCTATTCCCTGCAGTGCATGGGAGGAGCACAACCATAAGCTGTCAGACATAAGCACATATCACCGGCTCTTCCAACCTGCCATCAGCCAGCTAACCCTCTAAAACTGTCTTCCCACTCACAAATAATGCCTATGCTGGCAAATGGAGTGGGCTATTACACTACTCGCATCATGTTTCATCTTTTCACGCTGAGGCAATGAAATGGTCCGCCTTACAACTCACTAACGCATGACATGAAACCACTTCTGTAAAGAGAGAGAAAAAAAAAAGAAAGAAAACGAGATACATTCGTAAATATGATTAAAGACTGCAGTTGGATGGTTGACACAAATTCTTTATATGGTTATAAAATAAACACTTTTTATCCCCTGAGCAGCTACTGAAGGATGGCCAGTTGAATCGCCTCTTAAGATGGATCCTAAAACTGCTGCTACATCACTTTAGGTGGGAATTAAATTAAATGTTTTAATGCTTTATGAAAGAAATAAAAACCTCAGTTACATGTTTATGTGTGGAGGGAAAGCACACTGCACATTAATTTCTGTTTTTCACTCGTACTAGTTCTGAGCATGTACCGGCATTGACCATGAGCCCGTGCCACAGCGTGCACATGTCCGTGTCGGTGCATTTATTTGATGTTAAGCGTAGGTAATGCGCATGTTACAGTGAGGAATTACGAGTGTAGGGTCAAGGGAGCAGTTTTCCGGCATGTTCTAACGGCAGAGGCGTGCTTCTTCAAGCTAAGCGAGCCCGCCGCTGTTGCTTTGCATCCTGCTGCTGCCTGTCGAAAAGCTGCCGGGGTCAGGAGGTCACGGCACAGCATCGGAATGGAATGTTCCTTCCTGGTTCAAGGTCCAGTCTCCAGAGCCGGAGGGGCCCAGAAATCATTTGAGACCACCGACACATGCGCCATCTATTTTACTCGCTACCCCCGTCCTCTTTCATCTACTCCTGCCTGCTATACTGGTGGCAGCTTACCTCTAATCACTCAAAGTAATGCTGCGAAATCACCTGCACTTTTTACAGTATGATTAAATGACAGTACAAGGAAGACAAAAGTGATTAGAGGAATATTGTATTGCACATTACAAGGGGTTTGAATCAATACACTTGATATTTCAGGCTGCGATTATTTTTCATTATTGACAGGGTTATTTGTATTTGAGTTATTTCTTGGAAAAATGTTTAATATTTCAATATATGTAGCATGTGAGCACCCATTTTTTGCCATTAATAGCAAAACTTGTGGGCACTCGCAAATATATTGTATTTGTCAGTACTTTTTCCTTTCAATTTTTGTAAAATAAATTGTGTCTTTAGATTTTTTTTTTTTAGCATGTATGGCATTAAAAGTGCCATATCGCCGAAGACAAATTTTGAAGTTCTCCCTACAACTAGTCGTGATTGTTCTTATACATTGGAATGAAAAAACAGTGAGTAAAAATGTGATAGGAGCAATAAAGTGCCCAGAAATTGCTTTTGGTTCTGAGGGTTCATCAATTACCTGTTTGATCAATAAAATGAAAATAGTGAAAAAATGTTGACTACAATTTCCTCGGGCCCAAGACGACAGAGAACAGCAGAAAATCTGAACAGCTATTACCGAAACCAGGCACCGACCCAGCATCCCTAACAATGGAGTAGCTGTGCTAAATCAATTCTTACCTGCCAAACTAGTAGCTAGGCATTAATCATGATATCTGTGACTCCATGATGTCACAAAGTCATGGAAGTAAAGGAGGGACTTGTGACGATGCCTTTCATGAGCAGTGTTTTCTGTAGGAAAGAGGAGCTTTGTTGGTGCAGACTTTGACCTTTTTAACTTCCTGTATCTTTGACACACATGAGAACCTATGTAACGCACTGAAGGACAGGGAAAAATGAAAAAGCACAATAGGTCTCCTTTAAGTCTTGAAGATTAACATTGAACATTCTAATAATTTGCAATAATAAATGGAAATATAAGGTGAATCATTGAATGCATAAAAGTGATATGTGCTTACAAAATTAGAGAGATTGAAAACAGGTTGTCAGGAGGAAATTGGCCATCCCAGAAATCTTTCATCCTACGCCAGCAGCTACCTCTTCTAATTGGTTCCTGTGGAATTCATTTCATCCCCGGTGTCCGACTCCACACACAGTGGAGCCTGACAGCCTTTTAACCCCGAACACCTCAGGTGCTTTGTCCCTTCGTGACGACTATGAAGAAAACAGAGTAAATACTGATTTTTACGTTCAGATGTAGATCCTAAAGAGTTTAAGATTTTACAGTAGATGTTTAATTTCACAATTTGATTTTAAGATGATTGCTGAAGCAAAACCTTTTTTTAATCTTTTTATCCCACAATCTAATCTAACAGTATCATACTTGCCCTCCCGTATGGTTCCCTGCACACAAATGCCAATTAGCCTCCACCAAAAGCAAAAACTAAGCCTTCCAATGGGAAATCTGTCTTATTTACATCTTGCATATCAGCAGGTAGCTGGCTCGTCGTTGATATTTCTAAAAATTGCCAGTTTTCTATGACATCTGTGCAAAGTTGGCAGCCGCAAGTATCCTTGAACCATTCCAACATCAATTATCTAGTTGTGTATGATACGGATCACTAAAGAAAATAACAGCGGGTTATAACAGAGGTTAAGAACTACACTGTTGTACAGGACTTTCTATTCACAGAGACTACCTGTTAAGCCTCCAGGGAAAAAAAGGAAAACAGATGACAGAGATGAATAAATGTCCTTTCTGAGTGAGTGAAAATGTGCTTATTTTGCTCTTGTTGTTCCAGGCTGCTGCGTTGCTTGTTTGGGAAAGGGCAGGGTTAGAGCCGTGATGCTGTGGCAGGTTTGGGCCACCTTATTTTACTGCCAAAGCCAAGGTCACTGCCACTGCCCTGGGGCCATCGGGCCGGGGGATGGGTTCCCACTGGGGAATGAGCAGGAGGCTGAGTGATGGAGGAGGGGAAACGCAATGGGAGGAGAATAAAAAGAAGGGGAGGGGTATTCTGCCCTAGTGCATACGAAAAGGTCACCGTTTCCCAGATAAGCCCCCCTCTCCATCGTCCAGCCCCTCATGACCTCTGACCCCTCTATTTCTGAGTCAATGCTGAAACAGAGTGAGGAGAAGGGGGAGGGAGGGCGCAAGGGGAAACACACCCACCCAGAGTCAGCGGTGACAAAAGGGGGCCTCAGCCGCGGCTAGCTGAGTCGGTCAGGGGAACAAACGCTCAGGCCACCGTCACAAAGCAGAGCCACCAGAGGCTGCACATCTCTACAGCCTCTGCCTGTTCCCAGCCACTCCACTGCCCTGCATTTCACGACTAACAATAGGTGCTGCTCAGCTCCGAGAGGTACCCCAACACACACAAACACACACATACACAGGCTAGAGGAGGGAGAGGTAGCTGAGGCCCAAAGGAGAGCTGCTGCCTGCCCATCACTGACTGGCTTTTGTCCACGACTCTTCTGCTTATTGGCCCACGCAGAAAGATTTCCTGATCCTGTTTAAACCGAATGGAAAACAGCACTGAGAGGCCCTGTGTGTATTTGTGTGCGTTGGGGCAATAACATTACAAGATAACACTATTAAGTTTACTATTACCTCGACGACAAATAAAACTAACTCATGGCCAGCTCCTGTCTGTCTTGTCTTGATTACACATTTTCACACATGCAAAACAAAATGTCTGCCAAAGAAGAAGACAGGAAGAGGGAGTTTTGGTGTTTTTATTGGTGGATGGTGCAGACCCCGTAAAGGCTTTTAACTGCACAATCTGGCCATAAAGGCTCTGTTAAGTGTAGTGAAGCGCGGTGACGGGGCAGTGGCGAGAGCTAGCCAAGCCCCTGTTGAAGCCCAGAATCATAGGAACACCAACACACACACACACTCAACACACACCCACATATCGCTGTGCCTCCATCCTCAATTGACGCAAGTGATTGACCTAAACCACAACCTCACACTACACAGGACTAAAACAGTACCTTAAAGAAGCGAGGACCAAACAAAATACCACTTTTGTGTTCACTCTAAGGGACTGAAATTCAAACACACACTTCCAAGGGGCCAGGGGACCTAAAGATGACAAACACACACACATACTCCCGCATTTGCAGACTGGTCCGCCCCGTCCAACCTTTGGCCCGGCCTCTGCTCTCCCTCCTTTCACCTTTCACCTCTATTACTGAGGAATTCCTCCCATGAGCCTTAAAAGTGGGCAGAAGGAATTTTAGGCCCCCTTTTCATTTGTTTGTTTGAGAATAGCAAGGGTGGTCCGCAGACATCCGGTGACCAACACACAGACAAACACACACACACACATGCTACACAAACAACCACCCGTCATTGAACTTGAATTTCAACTTAGACCTCGTGTAGCGAACAGGTAAAGCTTCTATGTGTCATTTATCTTACTTAAAACTTATCAGACCGTCAAATGTATTTTTAATTTATGGGTTATTTAACCAGGAGGTCTCTTGAGATTGAAATCCCTTTCTCGAGGGAGACCTAACCTAACAGCACACCTGTTACAGTTTAAATAGAAATAAAAAACTACAGACAGGGAGTACAGACATCAAGCACAGAAGAGGGAGACTAAGGCAGCTGCATTTCTAAGTGACATAGACAAAAAAAACACATGCCACTCAGTTTTGATATAATAAGTTGTTAGCAAAGTTTGAATCTACCCACTGACAAGTTATTTAATTTTCTATAAACATATGGTTCCAGTCCACCCAAGTAATATATTCTACAAAGTTAACACTGCTCTGTATGACAAAGAAATAAAAAGACATTGTCTGAATGGGCATTATCTGGCTGATCAGCTACAGTGTACACAGCTGATGGGAGCAGCTGCTAGAGGTTGGCACACTGGCAGGAGAGAGCATCCTGCAAAGACTGCCTCAACGTTTGCAAATGTCTTTGAGCTAAATACGTCTGCTAAATATATTTTAAGAAAATACAAATATAAGGAAGAATAAGATGTTTGAAAATCTGAGAAATAATTAGACCAATTAAAATGTGACTCTAAGCCAGGCCATCGATGACTTTTTCTCACATTTTCAGTGATGAGCTTCAGCAGATGCAATTATGTTTCGTTTTCTATCCACAAACTTTTAAAGGTCTCTTGCAGGAAAGACAATCTTGTACGACTAGTGAATCTTTCATTGCATTAGTTTTAGAGAGGGAAGCAGCGAGTCAGAAGTAGCAGGAGGGCAGTGATCTTACCAAGATGGTTATAAATATTACTGGCTCATTGCCAACTTGTCTTTCTGAACAACAAACAGACATGGAAGGAAATGAAGGAGCACAACTGAGGATGCGTGTCTGTAATTTTTAAAGAATATTTTAACCAATTATTTCAACTTTAAACCAGAATAACATTATTTAGTAGTTGTAGTTTCAGTCTGACACAGACGACACACACGTTTCTTTCAGTTTTGTAATTTCCTGGACAGAATGATACTGCTAGATGTAAAAGGACCACAATAATATGTCTTGTGTTTGTTTACATCACTCGCTAAGTTATTATACAGGACCACCACAGTACCACTCAGCCCCTTGGAGCCAAGATTTTTCTGTTTTTGTAGCAACATCAGATTTTGTATTTTACTATTGTGGTTGATTCAGTCGCTTATTATGTTCCAGTCTCTACTTTCCTTCTATTTTTCTCTATTCTATGTGTTAAATGTATCTATTTATAATGAGTTTAAACCGAAATATAGCCAATCAACTTGTCTTATATGGTTTGACCTGTGTTTTCTGTGGATGTCTGCCTTTTGTTCATGTAAGGTACAAGTGAGTATTGTTTTCCTTTTGTGTAAAAAAACACTTGTAACTCTGCCACTCTGTAAGGCGCTCTATAACCAAACATATACCATGATCCCATTTGTTATATCACACAATGAAAGACATAAATAGGATTAAAGTCATGTCAAACATAAAGCCGGTGCGCCTGGAGGAATAAGCGAAATGCTTATTTGAGCAGTTCAATATTTCCATCATCTAGCTGTTTCCCCACTCTTCAGTATCCCTTCCTCTGTTTACTGGCTTGATTCGCCAAGTGATGTTGTTTACACAGGCAGATATTTTTAGAGCACAAGGGTGCCCGTTCTGCACCGCACAGTGTCATGAAGCAGCTCCCCTCGAACATCAACTTGTTATAGCTCTCCAGGCATATCTGTTCTCTGTGCATGGCTGGATTCCTGTCAGCATAGCTCAACATTTAAGCACACTAGTGATATTTGTGCTCTGGATTTTGTTGTATTAGCTGTTTATTCCTTACATTTGGGCATGTAAGAGATTAAATTCATGTAATTTTGTATAAATAGTAGTTAATATCTAACCAAAACCAAATTTTACATTGCATCTCATCGCTCCCCATTGTGCGAAGACATACAGTAAACTGAGACAATAAGGCATACTATGAGCTGTATGGGATCCCTTGGTGATTTTCCACTGCTTCAAGGTCAATGACTTGCCATCTTCAGAAATAATCTCCCCTTCCCCACAGGAGAGTTGGACAAGCTTAAGCATTTGTCAACGCAGATATCCAGAGCGGGCATGTGGGATATTCAGTGCTTTTTATTCAGGTCCTTGACCAAAAAAAAAAAAAACAACCATAGAGGAGAAACAGCATATTATCCAAGACAATTAGATTTGCAGTTGTTTACCCTTGCCTTTGCACAGAGTATAGGAAAGGACACGCTTTGAGCCAATTCTGAAACAAGTAATCAAATCTCTCATTCGTTGTTGCCACTTCTAAATCAGCTCGAACAGAGCATGCATAATCAGGCAATGAGATCAGAGTATTGAGTGTGCAAGTGTACAGTAATAAACCAGTTTCTGCTGTAATTACACAGCAGAGGTCAGAGCTCTCTTCCCCTCAGCCCTCTTCATCAGTACAGAAGGGAAAGAAAAAACGCCCTTTGCCTCAATCCTTCTGACGCGCTGGTGGACAGATGGAGGGGTGCTGACCACCCAGCGGGAGGAAACACTGTGATTTAACATCAGCCACATACCTGCCCGAAGGAAGGAACAGGGCAGCCAGAGGCCATGTCTGCATGCACTGCTACTATGTGATGTTTTCAAGACAAGACTATGAATGAGAGGTTTGATATCAATCAGCGATTCTATATTTGCTTTGGGGCTTGAAATGGCAATACCATCTGAATTTTCCAACTTTTCTAATGCTCAGATTTGAAACATTTTTTACATGAAACAATCTTAAATCTTAAAAGACGTGGCTTCATGTCAAAATGTCAAAACAAGCTTTAGCCGGCTAATCTGTACGACCGAGAGATGACTCGCTTCGTGTAGAGTGAGCAGAGAGGAGTAGGAGGGGGACAGCTCGAGGGCGGGGTTTGGCTGGCAGACAAAGGGAGCTACAAGGAGATGTAGGGATGGCGCTTCAGCATTCACCCAGGCAGGAGGCCATGAAAGGGGTGGGGACAGGAAGGTTTGAGGGTGATGGAGAGCCACCGTGGACTCTCCAAACACGCGCACGCACGCGTACGCACACTCTCACGTAAGCTAACATGAGCTGCCCATAAATCACTCTCACTAACTGTCTGAGTAGCTGCTAGCGTCAAGCCGTCCGCGCAGCTTTTAAATGTAGCAACTTCTCATCTTCTGCCACAGCTACAGATGCCCGTTTCTATGAGACACTACACTTATTTACATTTACACCCCTGAAAGGAGTTAAATTCACACAAATGAGAGGCATGGGTATAAACTGAGACACTTTTACAGGCATCCTCTGTCTTCTCCCATTTCATCCTTTACAGCCCCCTGGGTTCCTCTTTTTCATTAAAGTCTCATTCAGAAGCCTACCATTATAACGGCAGCACAATTCACCGTGACGATCTCAGAATTAAACAAGGTGGAAATGATCATCCAGCAGCCAAGGGCTCTGTATTCATGCTGAAGCAGTCTATAAAATAAATAACACGTATAATACACAGTTATTATACTTTCGTTTATTGCGTTTTTTACGATTTGTGCTTTCACTCTCCTCATGTTTGCATTGACTTTGCCTTTTCTTAGCACACTTCATATTGTGTTTGCAAATCTTTTACGAACACTCCCTGAGGTCAATTGCAGTCTGCCCAAATGAATGGGACTGGGGAAAAAAATAAATAATTTCCTAACAAAGCTTCAACTCTTTCCAATTAATTCCAGACAAACAGACAAAAGCAAGTCATTTCAATTGATCCTAAAAGCTATTTTGTAACAGGGGGGCTTTTGTGGTGTGTTGCCTGGTGACGCGGGTGTGCTGTGGGGGAGGGGCGGGAGCCCCGGCCGGGCCCACTGTACCAGGCTTGTCATTCATCCAAATGATGAAAAGCTTCCTGAACGTAAGCTAATGAGGACGTCCTGGAGAAACCGAGGAAAGAGAGAGAGGGAGAGACGGAGAGGGAGAAACGGACACTCAAAGAGATAACATTCAGGAGGAAAAAACGAGTTTCTTGGACCAACCGGCGATTTAGAGGGGCAACGGGGAGTCCGTCCTACACCAGACCCCGACAGTGAGCTCACACAAATGGTTGTCAAGCAAATGAAAAAGTGAAATTTATGGAGGGAGGTAGTGTTGAGGCTGAGATGGAGGCTTTATACACTGAGAGGGCTATAAAGAGGCTTCAGTAATCACACCACCCATTGCATCACAGTGGTGCAAGTCAGAGCTCTGTTGTGAGAGAGACTGTAACACAGCAAATTACCTCAAAAACACAAAGAGAGCAAACACTTGGAACAGAAACAGAAACAAACACAAGTCACTGATCTTGTTTTGGGCCATTTCTCTTCATAAACAACATGAACAAACACTTCCTTAATTATTGATGCCATGCGTAAAACAAGGGAGAAGAAATGGACCAGTGTCCAAACCCCTGTAGGACATACTACTATATAAGATTAAGCTCCTTCATGACTTTATATTAAAGACCCAAAACATAACAGTTTGACAAATTGAGGCTTGATCAACAGGGGAGCACTTCTGTTCTGAGCCTGCAGGAAGCTGGAGGTTGATGAGTGTAAGAAACTGAGCACTGGAGGATGGTTTTTCTGAAAGTACAGAAAATAATCACCTATGAAGCTTTCCCAAGACAAGGAAAGCTTTTACGAGCGATGGAAATGAACTACCACAACTAATGGTGCAATGAAGGCCTCATTAATTTGACTTCTAAAAGAATTCATGCACGACAAAACAGCGAAACTCAAAACATGTTCAAATCTACAGTGTAATACCAGCATTACTGTTTTATGGCAAGCCGTACAAAATACAGAGGATATTAGTGGGAAATGAAGGGTAACATGGGGACATTTTACAGTCAGAGGTTTCTATCTTGTGACTCCCTCTGAAGGGTCCCTGGAGGATTATTTTCACAGTGATGGCTTCTCGCTGCCTTGATAGAAGTGAGACTCCATTAAGAAGGTGCAGAGCATCATTATAGCTGAGCCTTTACCCATTCAACCACTCGTCAAAAGCCTCCTCAACAAAACTCAAAAGGTCAGAGGACAGGGGTCAGAGTGTGACTCTCAGTAATCCATCAGTTCCTTTTAATCAATAAAAGTCAAGAAGAAGAGCGAGAAAAGGTTTGCAGGAGCGCAGAGCCCAGACAAAACAGAATATTCCCACCATGAATGGTTTTGAACTTGATGAGTGTTACAGGTCAGGTTCATTCACTGAGATGAAATCTGTACTCCACATTCAGTTTTTCAGAAACACAAGGTTGCTCTGCGATTGCATAATTCTTCATTTCCCATGCTCTCATACAGTATTGAACGCTTGAATTAAAAAAAGATGAATTTGATCAGGGATCAAATCAAAGATGAATTTGTGAGGCACAATTGACATTAATACAGTGAGTCATTATTTTACCATTTGCAACCATTACAACAGATTTTAATTTGTTAGTGGACCAGATTAGCGAGGGACAGTGTTGTAGGTTTATGTGCGAGAGGACTGAATTGCTGGATCGCTCCACTGTTTCACAACTCTGTGCTTTTTCCACTTTTATCAACAAACATTCAGAGCATACTCTCACTGCACTGCTGATTCTCACTCTGATTCAGAAAAATATAAAGCCCAAACTTTATTTGAATAACATGTGAATGCCACCAGATATTAATAAATAAATATATGATATAAATATGATATGAAAAGCCCTATGATAATGAAGATCAAATCATTTTTCATTTTCTCTGCACCCTATTTATGTGACAAAATCAACAAGTCATTTTGTGAAAAAAATTGAAAATAGGGGACTAAATCCGATGACTTTTCCCCGCAGCGGAATAAACAATGTGCTAACACAGTGGCTACAATCTGACCTTTGAAGAAGAAAGACCCTTTGCGGACGCCTTAAAAGGTTGCATGTGCTTGACAGCGCAAGCCACTGAGCTGAAGTGACTTTTCCCTTCGGCCAGTGAGACGTCCATGCTAACCTCCCTACGTCCCACTGAGTGGAAAAGCTGTATTGGCCACAACAGCACAGCAGCATACTGTCTACACACAGCCCGGGAATCAACAGGCTTCTGCAAGCCTTTGTCCATCTCTGTGTTACAGAGCATATATAACAGAGCATTCAAAAAGTCTTAACTCAGCACAGGGTGTATAGTATCACTAAAGCTGCTGCTGCAACATCTCAGCATGTCCACAGAGGAATGCGCACATCCTCGACGCCTTTGATTTAAAGTGAGTTGAGACATTCACTGTATGTGTGTGAGAGAAAAGAGAAGAGGTGCGTACAGAGCGTCAGATTGTCTAACTGCGATGTAAGAAATGTTATAAATGAACCATGGCAACAATGCCAAGAACTCGATGTTGAACTAGAACGACTTCAAACAAGAGATCCGGTGGTCAAGCCAGAGAGAATCTGTCTTGATGCCTCGACCAGTGAGTGGGCTGCTGGGCTGCTTCAAGCTTACTGCACTCTTACAAAGCAGCTTGGAGACTCTCAGCGTGAGCGCTTGTTAATGCTAAACTCAAAGGCTTGAATTTCTAAGCAGCGCTGTAGATGAGCATCAGAAAGTTCATTACACTGAGAGAATGATATTAAAATATTCAAATTACCCCACGGCCGGGGATATTAAATACATTTACAGCCCAGCAATACCCCGACGACTGGGACTGGACTGAAATCTGATTGCTTAAGGCACTTTTTCAATTACAATGTTTACATATGTAGGGAACACAGATCACAAATTCATCAAAATTAAGTAGGCGGCTGTGGTTGCAGTTTCTGCTTGTGTCATATCTGCAAATCAGTAATGATTTCTCATTATGACAACTGGGACTTTACATACACAAATAGGCCCAGACACGCTTTTCAGTTGGTGTCTCAAGGTAATAAGATAATCTAAGATGATGTAAAATGCAACAACTAAAACAACCACAGCCAATTACAGGCACTCTTCAGCTTCCAGACTGCATGGCACCATGTTGGCTGCATTACTGATCTGCTGACTGATACAAACAGGTTCAAACAGATGAATGAAATTAAAACAAAGATATTTATTCAAACAAGAGTCAGATGAGAGGCGTGTGTGCTTTTACAGGGGGTCGTATGCAGGACTTTTGGACTTTTGTCACCATCTGGTTTCTAGGCAACCAGCAGAGACTCCAGGCAGATTTTGTTTCCGTTGGACAGAGACAAGCTAGCAGTTTCCCACTGTTTCCATGCTTTATGCTAAGCTAAGCAGGTGCATGTTGAACTGACAGTGGAACTGACGGCACAGCTAATAAGCCTACCTACCAAAATGCCAGACTAATCCTATAACTGATTCAAGACTGAATGCATGTTTTCACACAATAACACTTGAAATGCATCAAATGAGACAGAAGAAGAGACTTACTGGCTGCCTGAATTCGGGCCTTGCGGCTCACCACCAGCCCAAAAGAATTCTGGGCCACGCACTCGTAGTCGCCCTCGTCAGATGAGCTGTCAGATTTGGTCTTCTGGAAGTGTCTGATCAGGAGCGAGCCGTTGATGAAGGTGGTGTGATGCTGATCCTGAGTTAACAGCAGGCCGTTGTGCCTCCACTGTATTGTAATTGGGGGGAGGCCGTTCACCTGGCAGTGGAGCATGAGGGGCTGCTCCTGTACAGCGATGATGTCACTGGGCTCCAGTGTGAAGGAGAGCTCCGCTTCACACATCACACCTGAAGAGACACATAGTATAGTTGAGCATGACAATTGATTATTAACCGTGTAAACAATAGTTACAAAGGGAACTCAAGGTCCATGTAGTGAGCTTGTTCATCTCATAATTTATATACTTGTAATAATATTACAAGTATTCTTGGTCAGAAAGACTGCTGTGTTTCACTTCTAGAGCTAGCAGCGTGGAGGATTCATTTCAAAAGGGCGTCAGTGCCTGGAAAAGCATCTACTTCTACACTAGGTAAGACACTGGTCATTTAATATATATGTATAGCCTATTTTACAAGCCTACTGTTACAACAGGCAACACTGTTGCTGAACATATTCTAATTGTGAGCATGTGCGCACTATAAATACGGATATGAGTGAGTATATGTGTCAGTTTTTAATTCAACAAGAAATAAGTTCATGTGTACACCGACACTAAATGACTCTATGCACAGGATTGTTGAATTGCTGTACATATGAGCACAAAAGCTCACAAATGTATGCAGGAGCCAGACCTCAGAGTGCTTTAAAAGTGAAGAGTAAATTCGTAAATCGACTAAAGGGAAATGAAAAGAAGCTTAAACATGGTTTATGTGATTGCTATTTGTTCTCATCAAGACTCCGGCTGCAGCATTCTGCTGCTGATGAGACATACACTGTTTATCTTTTACACTGCACTTATTATAAAGCTAACGCATATTAATAATTTCATTCAATCCTGGTATGTACTTTTCATTCCTTTACTATACCCACTTGTTGCTCTCCAGGGTCACGAGGAACTGCAACAGTTGTGGCCTCATAATCATTTTCATATCCACGCTCCCATTCAAACAAACAGGAAGACTGCTCCTCATGTTATATTACTGATAGCAGCTCAACAGGCCTAACAGCTCACAAATAAAAAGCCCTAACCTAGCTACCTCCAGGCTGCATTCACAAGTCATGTGTACTCTTGTCCTATTCAAACACGAATACACAACTTTGTGCTTCACCAGTTAAGTGGCAGCAACTTTGTCATAGCTGTGACCTCGTCTTTTTTGTTTGTAGTGATGCTTTCTACTTTACAACGGTGTGATGGTGAGATTAGTTCACATCTGCAGTGTCTGAGGGAAGAGTGGGAGAACAATAAATAAAGGATGTAAACAGCCTGACCTGTCTTGGTACTATAAAAGAGGAGCTTAGCGGGCTCTCTTGGTATCATGTTTCAGCTGCTGATGGACTAAGCACTACCAGTCTCTGCCCCAGGCCCTGGAATCTGGCGAGAGGGGGGCTAGGGGAGGGCAGAGAGGGAGGATAAGCACAAGGGTCAAAACAGAGAACCTCCGGCTTCATCCCTCAAATTCCAGCCGAGAAATACTTCCCCTTAGGTGCAGACAAGGAATTCATTGACACACTCCTGCATGAAGATCACATATGGAGCATAATGCAAAGAAACATTTCCTCTTCCTCTCCTCTCGCTCAGTATCCCTTCTTTAATGTGCTCCCCCCCTTCCCTTTTTTTCACTCAACAAGCACGGTAAGTAAATGGCCATGGGACCAGAGAGACATCAGTGCTACCACTTGTGAAAAACAAGGGGGTGGCGGTGGGAGAAATATTTAACCCTTAGCTGGCAGGCGGTGATCCCGCTGCCTGGGCTGCTGCTCTCCAAAATGATGCTGCCCACTGAGCTGAGTCTCCTTTGGCCCAACAAAGATCACATGTGTTCACACAGGAAGCAGCAACTAGGGGGAAAATAGCATTCAAGGAGCCTGCAGCCACACATCCAGTCAGTCACACTTCATGTTTGATCAAAACAAGGATAATTCTCAAAGTAAAGTAAGTATTTTATACAGAGCAAAATGCTTCCAGACAAATTTGAGCCTTACATTCAACCTTCCTCTGGTCTTAAACATATTGGAGGGCTTTTATTTTTAGCTTTTAAAGCTGTCAAATGACATTAGTGAGTGTTATCAAGCCTCGCAGCAAACAGGATACTAACACCACGGTGCTCGATGTTACAATGTCATTGATTTGGGGTCGATTAAACAGCTTATTGATGTTGCATATACTTCCTCATGACTTCAATTAATCAGCATTGCTTCCATTAGCTAGAACAACGTGAAGCTTCTGGCTTTCCTAATGAATAAAGGATGTTGCTGGAGTGACTGGCTAATGCAATCCTGAGCTCTGGGTGGGTGGACGGTTACAAACAATCACGCGAAAAAGGTCAGAGAAAATCATTTTTGGAGGCAACTCTGGAAGCAAAAGACAGATCCAATGAGACAAGGGAGATAAGAGCCAGATTTTGGACTTTGTGTGGTTTAGGTTCAGGTCATCTGTTAACACTGAGCATCCAGAGAGGAGAACACAGCTGTGGCAAGAACACGCCTATCCACAAAAACACATGTTCACAGACACAATTCTGCACAGCCATGGATTTTCATGGTTAGATAAGGAGACAGACACACACACACACATAGCCTAATGCTCTTTCCACGCCGAGGAAAGAGACACTAGCATGTAGGATTACTGGGTGAGACCAGAGACAAGTGTTGGCTAAGCGTGGCTCATGCTCTGGCTTACTATTGACAGATAAGTGTGGCTGGCTGGCACAAAGGTTTACTGCTGCAACTGTAAAGTGAGGATCACCCACCGGCTACTGACAGACAGATGTAGTTAGCAGACACGAGCACCACTGATGGCGCTAACTGAGCATGAGCAACGCAGCTGCTCGGCATCACAGAGTCCGATGAGAAAACTGTTTTGGAATTGATCAGTTTTCAGTATTTTTTTATCTTATAAATGCTACATGATATGATATTGTTAATGGGATCTTCCAGACTTCCAGATTTAAAACTAGTTAAATTGCTAAATAACTTTGTTGTCTCTCCTTGCGCCACATTTCCACACAGTTTTGTTTTGTTACACCCCTACTGAACCTTTTGTCACCCGTGTTTGTTTGTTTGTTGGCTGGTTGGTTCATCAGCAGGATTTCACAAGAAACTGCTGAATGGATTTCAAGGTGCAATATGTTAGAATTTAAGTTTTCATTCATTGAAACATTCAATTCACATTCATTCATTGTGTTGGAGGGGTTATCTCTTGAAGTTAGCATGCTAACCAGCTAGCCCCTAGCCAGTTTTTACATCAAGAGTTGATAGTCTGATAGTAAACAACACCAACAATCCCCAGTTCTTCATCAGTCAGTGAACACGACGGCTAACTGCGCTAACTAGTGAAAGGCAGCAACAGGTGGCAGCAGTTCTTACATACTGCACCTTTAACTATTTGTCTTTTTTTCCCTATGTACATTGGAGATCACAGAGGCATCACTCTCTCAGCATCTATCTGTTGCAGCTCATTGGCAATACATTCATAATTGGCATAACTGCAAATACAACATATTATTTAATAACCTGTTTTATTGTATACGACAGGCTGCTGCAGCAACATGTTGGGTTTGTTTAAAATGTGGCATGATGTTTTGTATGAGAACTGTGGACTCCAATAATCTAACTGAACTGTAGATGGAAGCAGCGGCTCCACTTCAAAGAGGATTAAATAGGAATAGATTTACAAACTTATTAAGTATTCCTTTAAAGGTGTCTTCCAGCATGCGGAGCAAAAGTCACATATTTGCATTCAGATCAAGTAGAATGCGCATGGATGAAACACCAGTCACCAGTATGAATTAACTATTAAAAAGAGCATCCACAGAGGAGCTCTATTTCTTTTTCATAACTGGTGTATTAGGTGTATTTTATTAGTTATTATTTTTTATATAGTGTCTGGCTAAAAGGCAATATTTGCTCTATTTCCAGGGGGAGGACTGTGCATGCAGCATTGATACCTCCCTCCCAGGCTTCTGCTTGATAAATTATTAATCAATACTCTTCCTTTCTAGCTACTTTAATACTCATGAGCGTGTAGTTTCACATACTCTGATACTCA
Source organism: Pagrus pagrus (assembly GCF_965226575.1). NCBI lineage: Eukaryota > Metazoa > Chordata > Actinopteri > Spariformes > Sparidae > Pagrus > Pagrus pagrus. Next base: position 20,948,931 of record NC_140185.1, on the reverse strand, counting down.
TCTGTTATGAAAGCAGCTCATTGATGGTTACGCGGAAGTGACAATATTAAAGGCTGCAGCAGTAAAGCGCAACACAAGAATGCTGAGAAATAGCCCATGTGTTGGCACGATAGGATATGTGGGACAGCTGTTGCACAATTCACCTTCTCCACTGTTGGTGTACAGTACAGGCTTTCCTCACTGAAGTATTCACCTGTAGTACTACAGTCCAAACCCTCATATTAATACACCAAATACATTCTGGTAGATTTGGATTCAAATAAATGACATCATACTTTAGTAAAAAGTTATGAAGTTGAGTTAAAGTTCTCAGGGTTTTTCTTTGCTTTAACTTTACACTCACACTCTTTTATCCTGAAGACTCAAGCTAACTCAGCCAATCCATTCACTGCAACCAATTACCCTTTGTTAACTAAAGCTGAGATTCTCCGAAAGATCTGTTGCATTTTATCTCTAAGTTTGAGCTCTTCACACCATAGGAGATCTGATGCAGATACTCCTCTTATTGCTGCTTTCGCTCTCATCAACTCTGCTTTAAATGTCATAAAAAGTGTCTTTATCTAAACTGAGTCGCATCTCGGAAGCAGACAAGCACTTGAAAGAGCTCCACTTCTTTAATGCGATGTGTAAATTGGAACTACATCCATCACGGAGCCGGGTTTCTGAAGTATTTGTTCCCAGTCCTCTGACTGAACATGTTATGAACCACTGTGCGCCAGCCTTTATGATTCCAGTGGGGGCCTTTGTGGGTCCCTGTGTGGTATGCTTTGCAAATACTCAATACTCTCTCCTGCCTTTGAATTAAGGGGCCTCACATAGAGAGAGAAACTGTCTATCATAGTGAACAAAGGGCCAAAAAAGGGAAAATTTGAAAAGGAGGAGAGGGACAGTCTTGACATTTAATCTGTACAAATATTCTCCCCAGCAGGCAATAACCACAGTCTTTTAATCCATCCCCACAGCAATAAGCACTGTCATTTCACCCAGGCACGGGGTGGTGTGCTGCACTGACCAGTCAGGGACAACATCTACTTCAGAAGTCGCCTGGTATGATATGAAACTCCATCTACTGATGCAATGTGTCACCTTTTAAAGTTAGCTTCAAGAGTTAAGAAGTCGGACATTGTGATCACATTAAGAGATAGAGGCCACCGTGAACTGCAATTCAAAAGCCTGTAAGATATCTTAATATCTCCTTTAAAGCTGCACTATGACATTTTGGGGAGGAGATTTTAATCAGAAGAGAAAGAGCTTCAGTGATCGATTTTTATTTTCATGCTTAACAAACTAAATAAACAAACTCAACAAACACACAGCTTCATACTGTTTTACTTTGTTTAAATGTGGCGGACCCTGCCACCTTTCTAGCTTCAAACAGCGTTCTGGGGACCTTATTCTCCTCTGAGAACAGCTTGTTTATTTAGCTCTGAAAAAGATGAATATTTCTGAGTTTGTATTATTACCTCATTAATATTGTAAATATACAAATTTTGAGTTTGAATTTCTTCTCCAAAACTACATAGTGCCCTTTAACATCTGCTTTAAAGGCACATTATTTAATTAAGGGAAAGAAATCTTAATCAGAAAAGTCGCCACCTTTCAAGCTTCAAACACTTTCCTGGGGACCGTATTTCCCTCAGAGGAAAGCTTGTTTATTCAGTTATAGAATGAGATTAATCAAATAAACATTTCCGAGTTTATATTATCACCTTATTACTATTGTAAATGAGCGCTTTCTGAGTTTAAAACTGCACAGAGCAGGTTTGTAGGCATTACAGCATTTTGTCCTGATTCTCCCCTCAGTGCTGAACAGTTAATCCTGACACCATGTGGTTCACAATAACATGGGAAAGTTGCTCTAACTCTGCAGCCCTGCTATTACTGGGACACATGACTTAAAAGGCAGTCATGAGGAGAAAACCTCCTCTGATAACAGACAGGACCGGCAAGTGTTTCCTGCACATTTCACAGCTACAACTCGACAAATGTGACTTTCTCTCAGCGGACACCTTTGAGCAGGACATTCTTTACATTCTTCTCATTGTGTCCCTGAGAAAATAAATATGAAAAACTATCCAGAAACTCTGCTGAGCACACTGCACGTGGCTAACGTGTATTATTGTGGTGCTGCCTGCCTGGACGTCCAGGACCTCAAACGTTACACCAGATTGTGCAGCAAAAGAGAAACATGTAAACTTCTGCAGGATGCGCACACATAACTTTAAATGGATTATGCATGTGTGACCTGCAGGCACACATACCGCAGTGCACACAGCTCCTGCATTAGCCTTCACATTGGCATTTACTGCCGGAACACTAACGGACATCGGAGAGGGGGCCAAGTTCAGGGTGACTGGTGGTCAGCAGCGCACGTATCGCGGCTCGCAGCGTGCACCACGCTCCGGATAGCAGCACACAAACCCTCCACTGAAGGGTGATAACATAATGCCACTTACCGATTAAAGCATTGAGGAGTATTCCCAAAAAGCACGGAACAAGGCGGCGGCGCCTTGTGGATGCCATTTAAAAAACACTTGGAGGAAATATTCCGGCACTTGGACAAAACAACGTGAGGCGAAGAGACGTGGGGTTCAAAAAGAAAAGAAAGGAAAAAAAAGGAAAGACACACACATGCAGATATCCAGCTCCGGTCAGGGTTACTACATGTTCCGACCTACAGTGCTACAGTTCGGCGGCTCGCTGGGGTCGAACAAGCTTTCGCCATTTTAACCATCTATCAGGAGTCTGTCAGCATCCCGCTCTCTCTCCCTCTCTCTCCTCCTCACTGACTCTGCTGTATCCCAAAGACAGCCTCTCTCTCTCTCTCTCTCTCTCTCTCTCTCACTCACACACACACACACACACACACACACACACACACTCGAGCTGAATCCGCTCTCGGAACAAAAGAGCCGACTGCTGACTGCTTCGCTCCACAACGCACGAGAAACCTGCACAAGCTGCCTGATGTCCGCGTGTCAGTAACAAATAAAGCACCTATTAATGATGCAGCTCGGTGCTAACAACACAGCTAACAGTGTCAATAATCTGTAATCATTATAATGAGTCAAACTGACATCAATGACCACAATAACAAACTGTGATGTAATAACAGGCTGAGAGTCCTTCTTATAATACGGATACAGTGACAGATAGAAGTCCAGCAAATGTGTCTTCTGTCCTTGGCTGCACACATGTTACACAAAATATATGATGCAGCCTTATAAATGACACAAAAATAACAGCAACCATAAAGCATGTTGTCCACACTGACCACATGGCAGCTGCTAGTGTGTGTGTTTTTTAAAAAAGCAGGCTCAGTTTCATAAGGATAATAAAAACATCACTACCCTGTGAGGTGGGTGTGCTTTATTTAAAGCTGATGGTTCAGCACATGTGAACCTGATATGATAAATAAACAAGGAGCACCTCTAACACTCAGTTACAACAAAGCAGCGGCGGTTCAACTGTACTCGAGCTCCCCCTAGTGGACACAGTGTGCATATCGGATCTCAACTTAAAAAAACAACTATTCTGTTATTGCAGTGGCCTTTGTCCAGTCACATATGATGTAATGCATAGTAAACTGATCTGAGCTCCTACTAAATGTTTTTCTTCTTATCTGTAATCAGTAACAAACAATATTAGGTGATTACAACCAGAGCTGCTACTAAGCATTATCTTCACGATCAATTAATTCAGCCATTATTCCTTTGATTAATTGATTCATTGTTTTAGTCCATACTATATCAGCAAATGCTGAAATAATGCCCATTCCAGTTTCCGAGAGTTCAGGTGACATCTTCATTTCTATTATATTAAACGGTGAAAAGCAGAAATTCTTCACATTTGAGAAGCTGGAACAAGAGAATGATTAGTATGTCTTCCCTCATTTTGCTTGAGATATGAGATTAAACTAGGAAAATAGCTGCTGATTATTTTTCTGTCAAATGAATAATCAAATAAAAGTCTAATTGTTTTTAGCTCTATTTACAGTCATGGCATTCCTCAACATGTGTTGTTTCTAGTAAACTCAAAACAATCTTGTTTCATTGGGTGCCCATGTGTAGACAAAACATGTGATGATGATGTGATAATAACGTGAAAGAAGAGGACTAAACGGTAGATGAATATATCATCCATATAATAATCTTTACCCCCTATGGTTTATGATATAATCAGCCTAATTGATGCAATGTTACATTTTCATATTCAGCAGCTGTACTTGCTCTGAATGATGGTTTTAAACAGCTTGAAACTGCAAATGTGCCTCCTTGCATAACTCAACTCTCATATGTTATATATACAGTAACAATATGAGATTATTGGTTCTTTGAAGGTGTAAACAAGGTAAACATCTTACACTCATTCACAACAAAGCTGTGCTCTTTAAGTTGTACTGGAGCTCCCCCTAATGGCCAAACATGTACTTGACCTAAAAAAAAATAAAGCTACCAAAGTCACCTGTTTCACATCGTCCAGCCTCATAAAAGATCATTTGATTCAGCGGTAAACCAAGGATAACTTCTCATAAGAGATGGGCTTTTCTTTCCTTCTCTCCCTCTCATTCGCCTGTGTGATATCATAACAATTATATCCTATCACAGATGAATAACTACCACTAGATAGACAGGGCTCATTTAAACTGACTGGTATGCCAAAAATAAACACTGGAATGTAACATAAACTCAAAATAAGGCTGGCACCCCAAAACTTTGAATTTCCCTGCAAGATAGCCTTTAGACCTTAGACAGCTACGGTAACCTAGCAACGGCTTTAGCCTGTTCGACTTTAGCTAGCTAAGGTAACCTAGCAACGGGTTTAGCCTGTTCGACGTTAGCTAGCTAAAGTTACCTAGCAACGGTTTTAGCCTGTTCGACTTTGGCTGGCTAAGGTAACCTAGCAACGGTTTTAGCCTGTTCGACGTTAGCTAGCTAAGGTAACCTAGCAACGGTTTTAGCCTGTTCGACTTTGGCTGGCTAAGGTAACCTAGCAACGGTTTTAGCCTGTTCGACGTTAGCTAGCTAAGGTAACCTCGCAACGTTTTTCATGTACTGTTAAAGTTTAGCATGTCAGCTAGTTGCATTTCAAAGTATTGACCATTAAGTTACAGTTGAATCGTTTTTGTTAAATTGGCTTTATGGCCAAAATTACAACAGTCACTCACATAGTTTTACAATGTCCCATGCCTTTTAGTGCTGCTTGATGAAAAAACGTGATCACCGAAGTCAGTCATCCTCTTCAGGGTCATGTTCTCCACAAGTCTCTGGATCAAAGTGTTGGACCACACCTGAAGTGGACCACACCTGCAGACCAACAGATGATGAAAGGACAGGATTCTCCAGGTAAGGTATCATAAGCAAGCTACAAAAGATTTGAACAACACTTAACAGTTTCTGAAGATCTGTAATATCTGAAAATGGTAAAATGCATTAAAACACCCAACCTTTTCATTACAGTACTGAAATGTAGGAGTACTTATAAGTACTTGTAGGCCTGCCCTATTTTACTTGAGTGCTTGCAGTAGATGCAACTTTAAAGGCTACTACTCAACTATGCTTATCAGAGGGAAATTATATGCTGCTTTTTACATTTATATGACAGTCATATTGAGTAGTTACTTTCTAGATTAAGATTATACATAAAAACACTGGAGAAGCGTAGTACGCACTGTTCTCAGCATTTGGGATGTTCAGAAAAATAGTGTCTAGTTGGGGCCTCTTGTCATGTTTAAGACGTCACCAAAGTGACAACCAGACTTCTCAGATGGTTGTATTTGTATACTGATCAATACCCAAAGAAGGGAAATAAACCAATATTTCACACAAAGATTAGAGGAAAGTGCTAAAAATGACCTTTCCTATATCCCAGTAATCACCTTGTGTCCCCTCAGATATATTTTGCCAGACTGCTTGTGGACTAAACCATCTAACTGTGTATACCAGTTAAAACAAGCTCCACTTCAATGAAATGCTGCTTACATAATGATGCATTAGATTTCTCATAGGCTTTATATTAATATACTAATCATATACACTCACATGGGCCCTTTTCTGCATAGTTATTTGCTTCATTTTGTACAAATAGAATTTTGAATTGAGGTCATGAACTTGTAATGCCATTTTTTTTACATCTCTGTAATGGTGCTTTTGCTTCAGTAAGGGATCTACATACTCCGTTAGGCCAGAAAGCAACCAGGGACTTATTTTATTAGTTGTTTTTTAAAAAAATTTTGCCATAGTGTTCACTACTGGTTTATTATTCAGGGACACTGGGATTCGTGACCAGGGCCAGGGCTCCATTAAGTCATAAAGAGAGCTTCAGTATCAGCTAAAAAACAGCAGCTGTGATTTTAGTTGAAGACAGTGTACACCAATTAAGGCCATCATTGGTATTTGTTTAATCTGCTGAGAGGTGCATTTCAAACCAGGAAGGCCAGCCACCCCATTAACCTCTGGTAATTGGTACTGTGTGGTGAGTGAGTTGGGGAGCTAGTCTGTGCAAAGCCAAAGCTGCTCTGAGAGAGATTATCCTGATGATGATAATGGTGATATTTATAGGGGATCTTTTGAGATGTTGTAAGCAAAATATAATCTCAGGTGTTTAGTTTCAGTGTAATGGACATGGAAAACATTTAAGATGACCGATACACATTATGGAATGATGCTGAAGCTGATATTGATCCATTTTTGAGGCTGCCATTTGTGGTGTGGTTGAGCTGGACTGCCACAAACTCTTAGGACCTTTCTCATAAGCCACCATTTTAAAGGGTTTATATATTGTGACTCATGTCTTTATTAATAATTAATAAATCATTAACTATTATGCTTTATTGATCGGTATAAGCTGCTAATATGAGCAACTTTGCTTCCATGTTGTGAAACCATGGAGGCTCTTGCTGATGAATCATTAATAGTAGAGTCATTCATAAATCATCATTAGTTTTTCGCTTTAATTAGACATAAGTTGTGCTTATATAAATATTAAAAATCCAAATATGATAATAAAGTTGTTAACAAAAACATATAGCACCACTAGGTTAGAACAGCACGTCATCTGCATGCAGTTAAAGTATAAATGTTAAAAAGTCATTGATGAAGGGTTGTTTAATAATCCACCAAGTCCTGATGCTCTGCTGTCTTTTTCCAGAAGGTCAAAGTTGAGATGGTCCATTTGTCGGTCTACGAATTAATGCATGTTCATTAAAATCACTTAATTTGTGCTCCAGCAACTATATTTTGCACCTTTCGTAGTTACCTTAGACATCCACTGACTGTATTTTTGTTTTATTATTTCTAACGTGTTCTTATTTGCTGGTTTTTACCCGCATGTTTTCCAATTGTTTGAATTGTTATCGTGTATTACTCTTTCTAAATGATAATGCCCTTAATCTGCAATAATAAAGTATATTCACAATCTTCTCTGATGTGTCTGGTTCTTCATGCTGCAAACCAAATTTTTGATGCGGGACTGAACTACAGAGTCCAGCTGGAGGAGAATAAACACCAGCCAGAATGATTTTTCACCATCTGGCAGCCCAGATATTGTTCTGAGGAACATCTTATAGTTGAACACATCATCCTCTATATAGTCATGAATAATCATGGATTACATGCATTTCAGCAGCCACACACAAGACAATTACAAAGTCAGCCTACTACTTAGATCTTTACCCTGGCTTCCTGTCATCCAAAGAATAGTTTTCAAAATCCTGCTGTTGGTTTATAAATCACTGAATGGTACATTTCTGACCTGCTGCTGCGTTATGAACCATCCAGACCTCTGAGGTCGTCAGGTACAAGTCTGCTTTCAGTCCCTGGAGTCAGAACTAAACATGGAGAAGCAGCGTTCAGATATTATGCGCCACATATCTGGAACAAACTCCCTGAAAACTGCAGGTCTGCTCCAACTCTCACCTCTTTTCTGTTGCCACAGCCTTTCACTGAAGCAACTTCAAGGCTCTGAGCTGCACTGTGACTTTTATTTTCTATTCTTGTCTCTTTTAAACCTTTTCTATTTTAGCCTACTTTCCTATTTCTGAACTTATTTGAATGTTTTGTTTCTTGATGTCTTCCTACTTGTATTTCATGTATTTTAATACAATTGTAAGCCCCTGTGAAGCACTTTGAGTTGCCTTGTGTCTGAATTGTGCAATACAAATAGCCTTGCCTTATTTAAAATGTATCAACCCTTTATGAAGGAAAGTGGTAAAATTTCTCTTTATATAAATGCTGAAATAATCGTATTTCTTGTCACATTGTTGGCTATAAAACATTTAAAGAACATGTGCTGTATATTGTTATACTATGTGCAATATTTAAAATGGCCAGAAGGTGTCGTCATCGCATTGAAGAGTGTCAGCTCCTTGTGTTGTCTTATTTAAGGTCATACAGGTAACCTTCCTCCTCCTCCTCCTCCTCAGTATGAATGCGTCCTGCTGTTAGTTTACTCTCCACATGAACAAGACTTACAAACCTTTATTTTAACACTTGCATCGCAAATAATTTCAAGAAACCTCCCCTCTCTCTCCATCTCTCCCCCCATCATTAAAACACACATCTTTTGCCGACGGAAAAAGAAACCAGCCTGCCACTCCCCTTTATGTGTGCCTGCCTGGTCTTCTCGGGCAGCACAGCAGGGTTCAGCTCCAGCGAGGGTCGCGTTCACTGTAAATATGATCCATTTCCCTGATCGGAACCAAACCCATTGATTTCAGCGTGCGATCAGCCGGATACCTGCATGGTGGAGTCTGGATCTCATCATCCTCACAGCCCCGATCAGCCCACTTTGACTGAGGAGGTGAAGCCTTGAGACATAACACCGCCCGCCGCGATGAGACGAATAACGGGGAAGGCGAAGGATGAAACTTTGATCGAGCTGCAGAGCGCGAGCGATTCACAGACCGGAGGTAATTAAATAAAAGATCCACACATTGACCTTTAATGAGAGGGGTTAGGAGGTTTGTGTCTTGTGACAAATGGTTATATTTGGTCTCACTGCTTGTAGTAGCAGCACAGAAGACATGGCATCACTTTATAATCCAGTTAAAATGGACTTTTAAAGGATATATCCCTCTAGAAAAGCATTGTATCTGACGTGAAGGTCATGAAATCCTTTTGTATTTATATTATATTCTTTATAGCAGGTTAATTTTAATGTATGTAGCAAAGTATGCCAGTTTATCATTTGTAATTTCTATAATTTCTTGACTTTTTTCTTAAAGTGCAGCTCTTCTTAGCACTGAGGTCTCCACACAATTACATCACACTTGATCAGAGAGTGGGACAATTCATGGAGGATTTGGATTATAATTAAAGTCATCTCAGTCGGAGGTCAGGGATGTCAGATTCCAGTGAAAGCTGTGGCAGGATGATAAACCCACCATTAAATACGACTTCCCAGCACATGTCTCTCTTGTAGCTGATGTGTGTGTGTCAATTAGTATGCAGTGATCCCATGACAAGCCAGGAGGCAAACACACACACACAGGCGTGCTGAGGAGTTTGTGTTTTGCTTTGCGTCGCACAAATGTTCCTCAAAACTAGTGACTGCAGAGGGTCAGTGAGGTCACACTGCCAGGTATTCTCCAAACTGAGGCAGATTTGTAGGATCTGTGTTAATTAAAGTCCCATCATCAGACGTCACATCTGTAAAATCTCTGTAGATGTTGTGCTTTAATATCCATCCCAAGAAGCTTCTTTATTTCTTTGTGGTTTTTCAGGGATAATGATCAGAAGTGAGGTGTGTGAGTAAGCAAATCCATTTACCTCCTCTCTGCTTTCTATCAAGCTGTCGCACTTATGGGATTACCTCCTCTGAGATGGGCAGTCAGGCTTCACTGTGTCTTTGCTCGACTGCAAACCACTGTCAGTGTTGTGGTTTCAAACAACATGCTCGCTAGAATCCATCTGAAGGTGAAGAGTGTTGACGGAGAGCTCGGTCGTAGATGTACTTTCAGACATCAGGGTGATGTGATTTAATTGGTTTGACATTATTTGTGGTTTTCATGTAAGTAAATCTGCGGAGACACCAGAACATGAGCGAAGATTAATAGCCCCCACTTCCATTAAGCTCCATATGTCCTATTACTGGAGGGCTGTTGGCTTTAAAGTCCTGCAATGATCTCTATCTGTAGTGGCTTTCTTACGCAACAAAGCTGCCAGACAGAGGAAAATGCAGAAAATTACTGCTTTAGTTCAGTCTGCGTTAGGTAACAGTGTTTTTTCATTGTCAGATCAGGAACATAAGTGGTTGTTTTCCCCCTAATACCTGAAATGTCATACATTTACAGCTAAAAGGAAAGTGTGGGCAAATGGAAAGGCCAGCTCTCGGGGTGGAAGATTGCTCTGCCATAATGTGAGGCCCACTTAAAGGTCTTAATTAACAATGCATGAATCCAAAAACTTGTTTTTCCAAGAAAGCAGATTAGTGTGATGCACAGTGATAAATAAGTGAAGTGAAGCTAACACAGACTGTGGATGTCCTGACACTTGTATCCCTGTTTACATAATCCATACCTCACTTATCTCAGGGAGTAAAATTCCTCACTTCAACCTGTTTTATCTTCTGATTAACTGTCTGAAGTTAGTCAATGCCAAATAGGTCAGGAGACACGATGCTTTGCAACAGAAAGTTGCAGGTTGGGAATCCATAACATGAAAAGCAAACATGGAGGATACTCTAAGAGACAGGAAGTGCGTATCTTTTGACCCCCGCTTGTCCCCTGGACTGGAAAAGTCTGGTGCTCAAGTGATAAGAGCCGTGCCACACTGAAATGAAGATGAGTCAGAGAATGAGAGGCTAACGTTTGAGCTTTGTTTGCAAGATAAAGTTGCTCGTGGGTTTTGTTTTGGACAATCAAATACAGAATAAGTCAGAATACACATTTTAAGAATCAATATATTCTTATATTTCAATTCTTCTGTGCTGCTGTGGAAGTCATTTTGATTTGCAAACCACCACCAAAGGAATATACTCAGACATCCCTGGAAAGCTACATGCATGTAGTATATGAGATGAAAGTTGATCCTGAGATCAGTAGTACATACTGTATTCTCATCTTACCTGTAGTGCCACTGTATTTATCCCTCTTGACTGTTTGTATGTGAGTTGCCAGGTTTTGGAGATATCGGCTGAAGAGATTTTTGCGCTCTCCCAATAAAGAATGGAACTGGACGGCTCGTGACTTGTGGTGCTCAAAACTCAAGGTAATCACAGACTTGTGCAGTTTCATGTAGGAACTACTTTCTTTCCATATTACCATGCAGAAAGAGGCATGCTACTCATGGATGAAAGGCTAGCTAACTTAGCTAGTTAACATTGCAGCTCAGCTGAGGCAGAAGCCATCAATGCTTACATCCAGCGCCGTCACGACCCTGAGCCTCTCATCCCTGAGCAGATGCGTGCTTCCATCTGCACAGTGTTATGGTGTATGTAAAAAGAAAATAGTTCCCTATATCCTGCTCACAAAAGGTCTGTAGATCATCTTGAGTAACTGGGTCAAGATTTCTGTTGCTCTGAACACCACAAGCTGAGTGCTGTCTAGTACATCTCCACGGCTCATATCTCCAAAACCTGGCAGCTCACACCAAAATAATCTAGATGGATGGAGAAACAACACAGCTAAGAGGGAAAATATGTGTTTTGGATTTCAGGATGAATTGTTCCGTTAATGAAAACAGTCAAACTCAGAGCGGAGCATGGTTTTCTTTTTTAAGCTTCTTTTTCTTGATCTTTCTAGAAATGCGATTGAGTGCCGAAGTTGTTTCAATATTTTAACACTTTTAAAATTAGTCAGCTTTACAGTTATCGACACCTGTAGTTACGTATGTTAACCTGTAGCTCACCTGTCTCCAAACCCTACATGTCGACCGAACAGCTGGTTGAAGTCACTCAGTAGCACCCACAGCACTGCATCACTGACAGATCATTAAGGGAAATGAAAAAAAAAACCCAGGTAATTTATTGAATTGCAGTGTGTTATTTGAACGTAATAACAGCACAATCAACTCTTTATTGTGTTATCAGTGAATTGTTAAAAACAACATGGTTGTCTAGAGTGAATTGCAGGTTAACAGACTGGTCTTGCTCTCCAGGGGCTTTGTTCAGGCTCTTATCAGTGTAGACCTCCAGCCACATGTGAACGAGGGGAGAGAGAAAGAATAGGAAGTGGTCTGTCCTCACCTTATGTGTTTGGAGTGTGAATGACCTCGTTCACAGCTGCTCAAACACTGATTTATAGACTCATGTCCCGCTACTGGATGGACACCAGATGCACTGTGACATAATATACAATTTGGTGGCTGGTTGTCTGAACTTAAAACACCTAAATCCTGCTTTGGATTTGGACTCGAAGCTTTTCAGCAGCAGGTTTCCAGTTGTTTTTTTAATCATCCAGCAGGGACAGCCACACAACAATTCTTATCACATGACTCTCCGTTTTAGTGCTCTTGATAATGATTACTCATATTTTTAGGGATTTGCTTCCATTTAAGGTGATCTCACTCTGCTATCTGCAGACCAGCCAATGAGGTCATCTTCCCGTCTTTAGGTGAAACAGAGCCAAGGAGTTGCTATGGAAACCGGCCCTGTAATTGTATTACCCCCTTTGATGGAGGCATGATACTAAATAAGACATGGAAAGCACACTAGAAGACAGCTACAGTACAGTTGTTTGTGTTTCAGACTGTGTGCCTCCCCTCTGCCTCGGCCTGTTTGCCTGGTCTGGAGTACGTGAAACACTTAGACGAGGGAAACAAACACTTGCATAGACCATTGAATTATGTTTTATTTATGTGAGCAGGAAGGATCAGGAGGATCAATAGGTGCTATATTTGTCGTACAGTATCTCATACAGTATTCCTCCATAAAAGTTGCCACTGTCCTGTCTCATGAGTCATATCAAACCAGGTCAAAGGTTACGTATCATCCAAGACAAGCAAGAAAGCGACTTTCTGCGTCCTAATCTGTCCTAACCAAGCACTCTTTTCTTCAAACATGCCTTTTACAGCAGACCATCGAAGATATCGACGTGTTTCAGTGTTGTGGTGTCATTCGAGGTCAATACATCATTTTCTTTACCCTGCTCATGACCTGTTGTGTGTTTTGGACTGATCGGGGCCATCCGGAGATTGTCAGGACACGTCCCATTGGGACCACAACATCCTGGTGATAAGAGTGTGTTACTCGTCATGGTATTACACGCCTGATGCAAACACACACTCTGAAGAACACACTGGTCACTAAAAAGACCACAGTAATGCTTTATATGAAGGTCCTTGTAGTAACTCTAGTTAGTAGCTAACTGGGCCTGTTTAAGTCCTAAAAAGAGGCTTATTAATATTAATAAGACACATAAGCGTCAATAATAGCATCACAAACATGTTTGAATACATTTATAAGATACTGGTTAACAGTTTGTAGACTGATTGATAATGTTATAACAACCTTATAAGTTTCTAATAATTGTTTATAACAGCATTAAACACATTTCATGAGTTTATAAACACTATAATGTGATTGTTGAACCTTTACTAAACTTTTCTGTTGCTTTATTAAGATTAACACATACATTATTTTGCATTAATTAGCAGTTAATAATGCTTTATGCAGCTACCAGAAGAGAAATGTGCGTTATTAAGGATAATAAATTATTTATCATGCACTTATTAAAAGTTTTGATAAAGATTTCAAGATATGTGGCAAGGTTTCCAGGGTCCTTTTATTATACAAATATAAGAAACTTATAGGGTTTTATTAACGTACTTTAGCAGCATATAAAGTGTATTTATAAACAGAATAACAGTAAAAGTGATTATTATGCTATTATTTACATATAGTCTTACGAATGTTAATAAGAACCTCATGAAGATTTATAAGGGCCATATTTCCTATTAACTAACGCTCACTACAAGGAGCCTAAAAATATTGCAATATTATTTTAAGGCCATATTACCCAGTCCTACTTCGAGGTCCATTCAGTAGCTGTTCTGGACCTGTCCGAGATGTCCTTTCAGATTCAGAAAAAAATGGAAATTTGAAGATTTACGATTCCATGACATTAGGGCAATACCATTTGCTGATGAATGAATCATATGATGCCTACAAACCGTGAGGTGAGATTGTTTTGCAAACTGCTGTTTCCAAGATCAAGAATGAACTTTTCATTCTATTTTTTCTATTTATTTTTACTTTACTTTACTTTACTTTAAAACTGATATTTGACTGTAGTAGTTTCTGAATTTTTCCTTTTGTAGATAGTTTGCTGACTTGACAGGAAGTGTGGGTAGAGCGATAGAGAGGATGTCTTGTCAGAGAAGAGCCTGGCCCGGTTCGAGCTCAGGATGTTGTGGTTTCAGTGTATCGTGGTGCACCCGACGCCTGCTAGACGATCAGGACTCATTTCACTCGTGTGTTTTGGTATGAATGTAATATTTCAGTCGCATCTCCCAATGAAAGGCACTCCGCTTATAGTGGATGACTTTTAGAGTGACCAGAGTACGAACCTTTATCACATCAATATTTCAAATGCATCTGTTCCCGCCTAGAGGGATGTGTCAGCGCAATCTGTGAGACGTTTTGTATCACTTCCCTTGAGAAAAGGTTCAGGTTGTCATAATGCAGAGTTGTGGTTAGTCAGTCTGGTGACTATCTGACGAGGTTTAGATCAAGGAAAAAAAAAATCAGTGTGTGTGTTTGAGAGGGGTGAGCAGGGCGGTGTAGCTGAGTGCCAGCCTCGTGGAGGAGCTACACAAGAGCTGTTATTGGTGCACACCCACACAGCCTGCTTTGAGTCATAGTGAAAAACAATTTGGTTTGTTATTGAATCAAATCTACACTGCCCAGAGCATCATTTTCAGTTTATTGCCGCTGTTTGTTTAGATGCTCTGCTGCAGTTGGCAGCACCGGTCTGATCAACATGATAAACCCTGCTGAGCTTTTGGGTTTGTTTGTTTTCTCTGCGTTGGTTCGTCTAAGTGGGCCCTCTGCACTATTTTGTGTCGACATGCATATTCACCTCTCCTGACCTACTGTATAAGACTAACCTGTGTCTATCTGTCTGTCCTTTTAAAGATGGTCCCGCAGTGTTGACCGCATTCAGGATCAACCTGCACTCAGGTACGGGCAGATCAGAGGCTTTATGTGGCGCCTGTCTGTCCGTCTTCATCCTCCAGCTGTTTCTCGCCTGCTCTCTCTTCATGCTGAACTCTCCTCAATAGTGGAGCGTATTTCTGTTTCTGTTAATTCCACAATGCTTTCCGGTTGGCCTGCTTATCAGACCCAGATGTCTGTTTGTCTGTCTGCTCTGTCAGCTTTCATCTCATCTGCACAGCCTGACTCCTGGTAGTTAAGTGTGCTGTGTCCTGTCTTCATGGCCGGAGTGTCAAATCTGCACTGGTGCATGCGATCTTATACTGTAGAGAGGCATGTGAACGTGATAATGCGTTGCCAGTGTGTACCATGAGGAGATGTACTGTACATTTCAGTACATTGAGCTTGCTATACTGTTCATACTGTGTTAGCTCTCGCTTATATGTGTCTGCAGTATACCATTGTGAGCAATGTTGCAAGTCAATGATTTAAAGCAGGACAGCTTTATGTCAGTTTTGGATTGTTTAAAAAGATTTAAGGACCTCAAATTTAATTATTTAATGTTCTTGGTTTGTTGTCTGGTTATTTTATCAACAGTTACTCAGCTGACTTCACACCACAACTGGTGTACGATGGTGGACGAAGTATTGTTATCTTTTTACTTAAGTTTAAAGAAGGAAAAAGTGAAATAAAAATAAATAAATACTCCATTACATCAGCAATAGGCCTGCACGATATGAGGAAAATCTGCGATGTGCGATAACACTGTTCAATATTTCGATGACGATATAACTTGCAATAAATAAACAGCAATCAAATTTTAACTTCAGAGGAAGTACAAACATATTAGCAGAACAATCCTCATTAGGCGACTTAATGGCCTCTGACACAGCACTGCATCAGCCAACAATATTGTTTATATATTATGGATAATAAACATAATATCAATATTAATATTGATCTTGTTTATATTACTGATGCATTAAGGCAGGGCTGCCCAAACTTTTTCCCTTGGAGGGCCAAAACTTTGTCTTTAACAAAGCATTGTATTGTTTCGATGCAAAATGGTTCTGTATGGAAGCCCTGAGAGGCCACATTTATGAAAGACAAAAACATTGTGGTGATCCAGATCTGACCTCAACTGTTTGTTCTCCTATGTTTATGACTTGAGAACAGTGTTGGGGGTAACGTGTTACAAAAGTAATGTGTTGCAGTAACACATTTCTTTTAGCGGTAACGGAGTAATATTACACGTTACTAATAATATTTCAGTAATATATTACTACAGTCATGTCACGTAATGCGTTACAATCTGCCTTACCGACCGAAGTGAAGCGTTAATTGTTGTTTTTTAGGCAAAAACAGCTGTTCATATTACAGTTTAATCACACCTTATGGCGGGCTAACTTTGGCCAGCGGGCCTCACTTTGGGCAGCTGTGCATTAAGGTGTAGTTTAATCTATAACTGCCTTATATTTTTCTTGAAGTAAATAGTATAATTTATCTGTCAAACAAGTGTAGTGGAGTAAAAGTAGAATATTTCCCTCTGAAATATAATGGATTAGAAGTATACCGTATGATAAAAGCTGAGGAACTGAAGTCAAATAAAGTCTCCAAATACAGTTCTTGAGAAAATGGACTTAGTAACATCCCATCACTGCCAGTGTACATGTGCTTTTAACCTTTCAAATGTCAAAAATAGAGAAAGCAAGTTTACGATTACTACTTGATACTATAAGATATGCATTATGTATTGTGCTTGTGTGTGTAGGTAAGTGGGTGAGTGGGTAAGATATCCCCTCACGTCCTCTTGTCAGACAAGTACTACACCCTGGCTGTCGGTTCAGATTGAGAGATGCAGCCTCCCTTTCATAACATTTGTTTTGATGAGTCACTTTGGGATACACTGAAGAGGGCTGCTCTCCTGCAGGTTACACATACCGGCTTGTAAAAACAAACTGTAAAGCGCTAATTTTGTCTCATCTGAGGGCGATGTATGTCCGAGGGGTGCAAACATTTGAGGCGATCGCCATCAGGTTACGGAAACTTCATCAGGTTAAAGCGAATTATGTTGTGGCCTGACTCGACTGGGGAATAGTGGGTTTGTTTGCGTGGAGAGAGAATGCACTGCCTCTGCTGTTTTTCTCTCTGTACACAATCAGCACATTGGAATGAGTGGCCTCCTATTCTGCTGTAGCGTAGGCCTGTACTGTAGATTACCTCCACTGATATATTTAATCAGTCAGAGTGAGGGAGGATTTTTGGACCCTAAATCTGATCACTCCCGACAGGCCGTCAATCCACTGATTGGTGGAGGTGAATGAAGCAATTGTAGACCAGTTGGATAAATATTCCAAGATGGGAATATCGCTGGGGATCCTCCAGCAGGTTCCTAATTTTAAGAGAAGATTTGAAAAGAAGCGTGGTAAGACAGAAGAAATGCTTTCCCACTGTACTTCTGCCTGCCAGGTTGATTTTAAAGTGAAGTTTGGGTCTTTTCTGGTTTGCAGAAGAGGATTCTTATTTTATGAAGGAGGCATGAGTATTATTACTTTATTATTATTAGTTGTTTCCAAGCTCATTTTTACTTGCTTGGGTATTCCAGTTGTTATCAAAGTTCCCAAAAGCCAGTTCTTTAAACCAGCTTAGCAAATACACATGATGTCGCTATCTTCTAGTACCGCCTGTTTATTTGCACTGACCACGGTGCAAAATGTAATATGTGCTGTCTGTGTATCTTTCAGTTCAGTTTGACTCAGGGAATTTGAAGATAAACTTTCAGCCTATAATCATGATTCTTGTACTCAAAAGAGGTCTTCATTGATTGTACACATCAAGATCACATGACTTCGCATGAGAAGTGCTGAGCCTGTGAAAACTATCACATTATGTCTTCTGGGGTTTTGGAGGGAGCTTTCCAAAACCTGCTAGAAATGAAACCTAGTAAAAAAGTTATTTTGATAGTTCAAGTTATTTTCTCTCTGACTAGAACGAGCAGTTCAACCTTTGCTGTGGAGTTTAAAAGACGTGTCTGTTATTTAAAAAGCAGGCAGGTTGTTATGAAGATGAGAAACAAATGAGTTGCATCATGGAAAATGTGGGGTCCAGCATTTTTAGAATCTGACCTATTAAAGGGAACGAAAGTCTGCTTCAGTTTTGACCACTCTGTCTCGAATCTGTCTCTTGTGTGTCTCCCAACTTCACAGGAATCACTGAAGTGCTCATTGAAGGTGATCATCTCATATTTATGAGCAAATCTTGTAGCAAACTCTCACTACTCTGGTTGGACGTGCATGTGTGTTACATGTGTCTCTGGATAAAATTAGAGCATTCAGGAAAAGGGGGCCAGTTGACTGTGTCCCTGGCTGAGGCTCAAAGTCTCTCTGCACGAGTGAACTCCAGTTTAAGAGCGTCTTTATTCGGTACATTTGTGCTAGTAAGTCGTCCGTCACATTCACAAGATTTTATGAGTTGGAATCCCTTTAAAAAGATGTTAAAAGGCTAAGGGTTAGGGTTAGGGTTAGAAACTGGGCTTTGACATCAGGTTATGCGTTCTGCTGGCCACTTGGGACACCACTTCGCTCTTACGTATGTGGTGGTTAAAAGTGTTACTTTGAGTCAGAGCCCACCAGAGGTTACTGGCATATTTCTTTAGCAAGTTGACATTCTGCTGATGGGCACGCCCTCGAGAGAATATACTGTAAATAGACAGCAGCAGAAGTGTAACTGGGTTGCTCGTGGGGAAAATGTGTTAAAAAACAGTGCATGAGCTTTACTGCTAAATGTGTTGTAGTTTAGTTCATTTACGCCCTCAGAAGCCACTGTTGCCAACGTAATGTTGGCATGAATGAATATATTGTAGTTATTTTTAGTAATGAACTTTTATGCCAGCCGGTGTCTGAGTCGTAGCTGCTCGGTCCTACAAAAGACTCCTCTGCGAGTTTGACCCCTTCCTCCATTTATTTGTCTCTCTGTGGAAGCAGTTATTACACACTGCTGGCCCTTTGCTTCTGTTTGCTCAGGCCAAGGCTCTGATAACTGGCTGCTCACAGTTGGAGTGAGACCAAAAACAGTGAGACTGAAAAGGAAAGGGAAAAAAAAGCTGCTGAGAATAATGAAAAATTCAGCTGCACAGGGAGCGACGCTTCCCACGAGCCCGGTGGAAAAATCTGTGTGTCATTTAACCTCTGTACTCAGGGATTCCTGTGCTCTAACTGATATGGCATATTTTCATTCCTTCATAGTGAGTCTCCAGGCCTATTATTGAGCCTCCACATTGAGACACCACAGTCCCCCTCTCATTGGCTCTCACTGCTGTCTGTCAGATCATTGTGTCTAATCAGAGGTGGCTGACTTGAAGCTGAAGGAGGCTGGAGATCTTCGTGTCCTTTGTGTATCGACCGTGGTAGGACTGCTGGTACAACCTCGAGCCACGGCCCCTCCCCCTCACTGATGCCTTCATCCAGCCTCCCCCACAGGAAGTGCCGCTTTCCCACCATTGAGGAATAAAAGGGGAGCAGGCGGCGAGAGGAGCAGTGCTACATGAGCACATTCCCTCTGCCAGAGTCTGCCACGCAGGGAGAGGGAGGCTCTGCTGGAATGCTGTGTGTCATTGTATGAGAGTGAGTGTGTGTGTGTGTGTGTGTGTGTGTGTTTTGACTGCTGCCTTTGTGCTTCTCATCTTTCTCCCTCAGCTCCTGTAAACTCTGACCAATGTGGCAAGAGTCTGCATCTGCTGATGTTGCCAAGAGACTGCAGGATTTTTATTGGGCCTTTATCAGATTCAGTTTGTCTGAGATGCATGCGCGGCCATAATGGTATTGGCTGGCTGATTACTCTTAAAGGGATAGTTTGCCTTGAGCGAACCTTGTTATTATCCTGCATGGATATAAACAGAGCTTAACTTAGCATAGCTAAATTACTGGATGTAGGAGAGACGAGGAGGGATGAAAACCTGCTCCATCTGTCAAAGGGTTTAATACTGTACTGTCTACCTGTTAAGCTAGCATTAACATATTTCTACAGTATTTGATTAAATAACATTTGAACTGTGAGAATCATTTGGAACTATTCTTTTCCCTCATTGGTTGTGGCTGCATGTAAAGCAAAAGGAGAAACAGATGATTAAAACATTTACTTTTTGTCCTTAAAGAAAGATTCTTGTATAAAATCTGCAACTTTATAAATGTGCATGTTTCTATATGACATTTAGTTGGACCAGCCGTCAGCCTCTGGGTCACTGGTGTTAACTTATGTTTGAGTTCAGATCAAAGACTATGCAAGATGTCGACATAGTCTCCATGACTTCATCCATAGGTTTCAATGAGCCATTGTGAAGCTCAGTGGGGTCACTTTGACCGCAGTTATCTTGGCGGTGCTGGACTCCATCTAACTGTGCATTCCTTAATTTCGAAGTCGGAGCTGAGAATGAGTTGTAGTCAGGTAGCCATTGTTAGCAATACAAGTTGATAACAATACAAACACCAAAGCAACATGTCCACTCATAGAAGTTGGCAAGTACTGTGTGCCAGACTGATTTAATGAGACACAAGACAGAAGTACTTATAAACAGTATAACAGAGCTTCTCAGCTGTTGATGCACCAAACAGCCATCTTGGATTTTGAGGTCAGGGCTGGTCCAACTTTCTGATTCCAAAATCCAACTTCGGGGATGCTTCAGTTGAAATTGCAGACTGGGAACTCGGACATAACGAATTCCCAGTTCAAGCTAGTCGAAAAATAGGCAAAGAGGTGGAGCATGGGTGGAGTTTATGTGGGCCGCACAAAAGCCTGGTTGTTATAAAGCTAACAGCTATTTGTCACTCGAACCGCCCACACCCTTAATTATGCATAATTTTAAGCCTTTATATATTTTAAACTCTTAATATTTAAGTCGTATAACGACTAACATTTCAACAATTATTGCTCCAGTTGTTGGCTGACACAATTATACACTGACAATACTCAATATATGAATTATTATATGAAATCTGTGTACCCTTCTACACAAATTTCAACTTTGAATCCATCTTACCTACTCTTGTACATGTGACTGTTGTATTTTCTGTTTCTTGAACTGCATAAGGCAATATATTATATTATATTATTTTATGGTTTTTAATTTCTTTTTGCAGATGAAAACAATGGAAATGGTGTTTCATTATCGGAAAGAACATCGCTGCCTGGACATGCCGAAGTAAGTTCAGATGTATCTGTGATGTGTGTGTGATGCTCACAAATTGTTAAGGATGGGAAGCTTGATCACACTTGTATCTGTATGGTATGGTATATATATGAAGCTACAGCAAGCGACCAGTTAGCTTAGCTTAGCTTAGCATAAAGACTGGAAGCAGGAGGAACCAACTCGCCTGGTTTGGTCTGAAGGTAAAACATCAGCCAACTAGCAGCTCTGAAGCTCAAGGATTAGCATTATAACGAGGTTTAGCTGCCAGACAGATCTCCGCTGGATGCCCAGAAACTTTTCCATTGATGATAAAGATCAACTTGTTTCCAGAGTTGGTGCTAAGATAATTGGTTGCTGCTTGTATCTTCATAGTTACTGTACATTAGTGTCGTATTCAACTCTCTGATGAAAGTGTGTACACCCTTCCCAAAATGTTGAACTATTCCTTTAATTTCAAACTTGTTCACTATTTTGTATAAGATTCACAGAAATCGATAATGGAGGTGGCTCTTTATTATGTCCAAATCCTGTTTTATTTCCCTCGCAGTCACATGATTATTGATGTCTGTGCTTATGTTTGTGTAGATTTGTAGGCTTAGATGACTGACCTTTTGTTGAATCACCACCCTCATCGCTTAGTCACAAGACCTCTGTGTCTCAGAAAGCTCCTCTCATTCTGTAACAGTGAGACAGAAATAAACTGTCGCTGCTCAAACAGGATCCTGTTGTCAGTCTGCTGGTTTTCAGTGACACAACGAGGCCAACAAGCGGATGGTGTATCCGTCTTAATTCATAACACTGATTATATTATGTTTCTGAGATGTATGACTCCAGTATTCAGTGTGTAAACAGAGCACTTCCTTATCAGTGCTAATGTATCAGTCACTTTTTAATGGACTCATTAGGTCTCGACAACAACGCTATAACAAACAGTGTTACCACACCCCTGTTAAAGGAGGGTCTGCTACTGGATGTGAGGGTCTGATAAACAAGCTGGGTGGGGTTCAGTAGACTACTGGCTACTCCATGCCCTGGTTCACCCTATACAGTATAGGGTGAACTACTTTAGCATTCACTTCAACAGACAGATATATCACTCAAACATAAACAAACTGCACAATGGACAGCTTCGGGCTGCAAACACTGACATCATGAATCTGACTAGAAAATTGAAAGTGTACCATTTTTTAAGGATACATGAATATAGTTTGGCATCGTGCATCAGTACATCTCTATATTTTAAAAGTTCAGATTTAAAAGATTATACTCTGTCCACACAGGCATATCATATTTAGTTTAAACTTTTTTCCTCGAACAAAATGTATGGCAAAATAGAAAAAGTTAGAATTGGGCTATTTGATTAAAAAAATTGCAAAGTAAATATGTCTTAAGTTTGACAAAAAGTCCTGTCAGTTTAAAAAAACTCCAAAACGACGAGTGCAAGACTGAAAGTTTACACTTAAACCTTAAATTTAGCCATCATGAAATATACATTGAGGTACTGAGCCACATAACGGCACAACAAATATACACACTGTATATTTTAGACACTGATTACACTATATCACATACTGTAGATCATTGTATCTTATATTCATCAATGTTACTAGTCTAAAGATAATGAAGGCAAAAATATTCACAGCAATAGGAATAAATGTCAAAGAAGTTCAAGAGTTAAGACAGAAATGCAGAAGTTAATATAGAACATGTAATGCATGTTTCTCCTCCACCGTCAACTATTTTTGTATAATGATAGACTGTGATTGTACAGTGTCCAAAATGTCCTTTTATATGTGGTTTCTCTAGTCAGCATGGCCTCCCTCTTAACTTCACTAAACTTCTTGAAGGGAAACAACATCCTCTCTTTTCAGTATTATCCCGTGCACTGGCAAGTGAATGTCTAATGCTTGAAATCAAAAGCATACAGTAACTCAAATTACATGTTTTATTCTGGGACACAGTGCATTTCTCTATATAATACAGTATATCTATCAGTCTGAGCCCTATATATATATATATTTATCTTCAAGATTATGACAGCTTCATTTCTCGCTCTGTCAGTGTTTTATGGATGTAATGTCTGCCCGTTTGCTTTCACTTCCCACACTGTGAGAAAGCTAAAAAATGTTATCTTGTCCTTGTTGTTTGTTCTTCAGACAGACAAGCTACAACCAAACAGAGACACCGTGTTCTTCAGGGACGGAGTTCGAAGAATAGACTTTGTGTTGTCTTATGTAGATGACAAGGATGGAGAAAAGAAGCAGGTAGGTGCAGCAGAGAAGTTGCCAGTAGTCGACTACTCAGCATTTTACAATGCTGTCAGTGAGTAAATTCTGAGACTGTTGTTATTATTACACAATTTCATGTCCAGAACAGGAATACGTGGGTACGACAAAGAGGAAGTGAGATTCTGAATACATATTTTCCACGGATGTGTGAAATTGGTGACCTAAAGCAACTGAAATGAACAGATTTTAAAGGTGTCATAAGATTGATGTCATAATTTTGGGAGTCTGTTTGGAGATGTTTGCTTAAATGTAAAAAAAAAAACACACCTTTTTTCTCTGTCTGTCTTTCCCTGCATCACCTCAATTCACCCTCTAAGGCCCCCTTCGCAAAAAGTCTGCTCTGATCGGTCAGCTCTCTCAGGCCTGAGCACCGTGTTTCACCATCAGCTCTGCCAGTGTTGTTGTCCAGGCTGGTGACTTTGTGACATCACAACCTTACAGAAGTCCTGAACACACAGTTTTCTGAATACAGGCCGTGTGGATTGAGTATTTGATACTTCCACAGAATGTAGACGTGCTTTGTAATACTAAAAGGCATAGAAATCTTTAACTATACGGGACCTTTAAATCATTTTGTTGTGTGTAACTAAGCAGGAAGATAAGTATGTCACATGACAGAAACAGAAACGTATGTGACTGTCAGTCACATGACCGTAGGATTGAAGTTGACTGGAGGAAGAAGGAGGCATAGTTTCATAAAACTCAGCCAGTTAAATCACTTTTACTTCTGCACTTTTTCTTGTGCTTTCTCTATCTTAAACATCCGACATACAACTTCTCAAAATCACTTTAAGAAACAGCTTAAGACATTTTTAAAGGTTCAGTTTGTAAGATAGTTAATTGGTAAGTCTCATTCCAAACTCATCAAATGCTAGCGGTTTTGTTTTTTTGGGAATGAGATTCAACAATCAACTATTTTAACCTCTGTGAATAATTGTGCTGTACATAACAGTACTTTATACGAGCAGTTTTGTGTGAGAAGCCACTTCCCATTCCTCCTGTCTGACGAGTCTCCGTTTGTAAGAGTATGAGATGTAACCCAACAAAGAATGAGAGAAAATTAGTTGACAAATATCTTAAAAGACAAGTTTGTGATACGTTAAATGGCTCTAACATGGATGTGTGAAGGAGAAAACATGTTAAGACTGCGTGTGTGTGTGTCTGGCTCTTATACTTGTGGTTTGTGTGTTTATCCACAGGAAAGGAGGAGGGAATTTGAGGCCAACCTTGAGAAAGCAGGACTGGAGCTGGAGGCAGACGACAAATCAGTAAGAAATTCAGCCACAGAGCACCTGCACCACCTAGTGGATAGTCTGCTGAGGCACAGTGTAGTCCACAGAAACCAGTCTTAAAGGGATGGCTCAGTAGCAAACACATTATAGTACTGAAATTGTGTGAAAGATCTTACCTTGAATTGTACATTTTCTTTTCCTCTCCGCCATCTGTCATTGTTTCAGGACTCCAAAGACCAGAAAACGTATTTCTTGAAGATTCACGCTCCGTGGGACGTACTGGCCACCTATGCCGACATCTTAAAGATCAAAGTTCCCTTCAAGACGAGCGATATCCCCCATAGTCAGGATGTCCCACTGGAGTGGCTCTCACGTCCTTTCCGCCTGCCAGAGCACATCATGCACCCTTCGCTTGACTACTTCACCTACCCTTTTGACAAGACCAAGACCGACTTCTTCCTCATCAGTGACAGGGATACTTTCTTCCCGCCTTCCACAAGAAACAGAATTGTGAGTGTTACCTCCTCTTAAATCAGGGTTCACTTATGTCATTGTAAATATCTCCTGCCTCTGATGGTCTAGTTTGTAAGAATCCTTCTACCTCACTCAACAATTAAAAATAAAAGCTCGGGCAACAGTTACGCAGAATGTAAAAATGAATTTTGCTAATAGTTCCTACAAATCCAAATCCCTTCATCTCTTGATAAATCCCCTCCTTGTTGCTAGGTGTTCTACATCCTGGCTCGCTGTCCGTACTACAAAGAGGGACGGGTAGACAAAGACAAGACGGGAATCAAGCGACTTCTCAGCAACGGGACGTATACAACAGCTTTTCCACTTCATGATGTAAGGCACACGGAAGAAAGAGCATCAATATGCAAACATATTAAAATACATTTACTCATGTTGGATTCAGCTTTTAGAAATGCTGGGACTTTACCTTTTTTTACTTTTTACTTCTACTTTTCAGTACAGAGGGAGAAAAGTGTGTTGAGCTGCTACTTTTATCATGCGATGCCATGCAAGATTTATGATATGATGCTTTGAGTATTACTAACCCAATTCCATATTAAGTACTTTGAATTGCTGTTGGTACGTGATAATTAAACACACTGACGGGAGCAGCTCTGTAGAACGAGGACATTTTACTGTCAGTGGTAGTTTTACTGCTACTATTACACTGACTTTTATATATAAAAAGAGTTTTGTAGTCGTAAATTGGACTGCAGAAATGTTATAGACTCTGATTTGTGTCATTTGTTTGTGCATGTCCCACTTTGGGAACTTATTTTCCATGATATTTGTTGTTTATTTTTTCCCAATTCCTAATAATTGTAAAGATGGAAAAGAGAGGAAAGGAAAATCTGATGAAAATGTTGTAAAATGTTATTTTAAGAAAGATTCATTATTCACTTTCCTGCTTAGAACCTTTTGTTTAGTTTTCAAAGAGTCTTCACTCATAGGCCCACGCTGCATTTTTTCTCCTCCTTTCAGTGTCGATACTGGAAAAGGGCAAGAAATGCAGAATGTGAGAGTGAGCGCTACAACTTGTACAAGCACTGGGCCAGATTTCTCTGTTTTTACAAAGAGCAACCTCTCAACCTCATCAGGTAAACAAGCAGCACCTGAAGGCTGTCGTCTTTTTTTTTCACACAGGATGTAATATTTCTTTCACCGAAGCATTTCTGGTGGAAACTCTGCTCAGAGTTAAATGTGCAGTTTGATTGTGTGCTTGCAGGAAGTACTACGGGGAAAAGATCGGGATCTACTTCGCCTGGCTCGGCTTCTACACAGAGATGCTGTTCTTCGCAGCCGTCATGGGCGTCATATGTTTCACCTATGGAGTGCTCAGTTATGACGACAACATATCGAGGTTAGTACCACCAGAGGGCATCAAGGAGTTGATTAGCATATGGCCAAAAGTATATGAGGCTAGACTACTACGGCCATATGTGGCTGTTGACCATTTAATTTCAAAGTCATGGGCATTGAATCAACTTTCCACAAGAAGTTAAAACCTGGCTGTAGGGATTTGCTCCCATTAAGCCACAAGAGCATCAGTGAGGTGATGAGGTTGATTTCAGGACTTTGTGCAGCCCAGTCGAGCTCTCTGAAACAAAACGTAGGACACCGTGTGGACATTGTTTTGTACATGAGGCATTCTTATGTTTAAATGGGCTTCCCCCAGACTGTGGGCCAACATTTTACTCACACTATCGTTGTAAATACCATTATATGCTGTTGCAAGGAACTACTGGCAGCTACAGGCCTGGTTTAGGTGTGACGAACAGTGAGAGGAGCAAAGATACTGCTACAGCATCGGTTATATAGTTATAATAATAATAATAATAATAAACTTTATTTATATAGCGCTTTTTAAAAACAGAGTTTTACAAAGTGCTTTGACAAAGACAATGCAAAATTGTAGAGGACAACAGAACAGATTTGAGAGAAGTAGTAGAAGAACATAAGAGAACACAAGTATCTTTTGCTCCTCTCACAGAGTTATCAGAGTTGGATTTTACTGGGTCCACTGGTGGTAGCAACTCTCCTGCTGCTGATCTGACTGGCTGAAATTGATAGTGATAGACGATGACAGACAGCACAGGTGGGAATTGTGGAGTCATCAAGTCATCTCCATGCCATGTATTTGTTCTGCTCAGTCACTGAACCAGGTGCATTCACTAATTAGCTCACCTTCCTGGCTGAAGAGCTGTGCTGATTGGACTCAGCTGGTTTAGTTTCATATTTGTCTCTTTTGTGCTTCTAACTTAACTTTTAAATTATTTTATGTCTCAATGTGCAGCACTTTGGCTACCCTTGTGGTTTTTAAAAATGTGCTATATAAATAAAGTTGATTGATTGATTGACTGATGAATAGAACAAATACATGGCATGGAGATGACTTGATGACTCCACAATTCCCACCTCTGACAGACAGATGGTACATCCTATCACCAAGTATTTTATGAAAGTGCCTGCCCTTTCCCAAACACCTGATGGTTCTGTGTAACAAACCATCTGGTGTGTCAGGTTAGCGGTCCAGCCCAAACCACAAAAAACAACCTTAAAGGACAAGGACAAAAGCATGTGGACAGAGGTGTTTACATACTTTTGGCCATATATGAAGTCTTTGTCACAGAATGCAAAAAACTGTGAAGACCCAAATACAGAACACTTAAAGGCAGGCAGGCGTAAACAAAAAGCAAGCTTTAATAAGCTTATGTCCAAAAAGCAAGCAGCACAACCAACAAACCAGACTGGAGCAAATACACACAAAAAATATCAGAGAGATACAAAAACCAAAGAAGCACTGGGAACACAGGAGACACAGAACAGTCAATCACAGGACAATTACAAGGGAGGGAAGACAAAACGGACAAAACAATGAATCATGAGGATGAAGAACCTTACAAAATATAGGCAAGGCAAGGCAAGTTTATTTGTATAGCACAATTCAGACACAAGGCAACTCAAAGTGCTTTACAGGCGCATACAATTACAGTAAAAACATTTAAAATACATTAAAACAAAACATTAAAACAAGTTAAGAAATAGGAAAGTAGGCTCAAAATTGAATAGATTTCCTACGCACAATAATAGAAAACAAAAGTCACAGAGAAAATTAAAGTTACAGTGCAGTTCAAAGCCTTAAAATTGCTTCGGTGAAAGGCAGTGGCAAACAGAAAGGTCTTACACTATACGAAAGCTGCAGTAAACAGTAATGTCTTCAGCCCTGATTTAAATGAGCTGACAGTTTGTGCACACCTCAGGCGTTCAGGGAGTTTGTTCCACAGGTGAGGACCATGGAAGCTAAATGCAGCTTCACCCTGCTCGGTTCTGACCCTGGGGACACTGAGTAGACCTGTCCCTGATGACCCGAGGGCTCTGGATGCTTCATATCCCACCAGCAGCTCTGACATGTATTTAGGTCCAAGACCATTTAGTGATTTGTAGACCAGTAACAGGATTTTAAACTCTATCCTTTGGCTCACAGGGAGCCAGTGGGATTTAAGGACAGGTGTGATATGGTCCATTTCTTCCTGCTGTTAAAAATATAACAGGAAATAACACCAAAAACCCCAATCCATGACAGTCTTTGCCTTGAAGCTTGATAGATTTGTTTTGATATTCCAATAAAATGATCGCCGGTTCAAAGCTGGATGCTAGATGTATCAATCTGTTTTTAAATGACCTATTTTCAAGAAACACTGCTTGGTATTTACATGAAGTTTTTAAATTCAACTGATTCATTAGATTTCTTTAAATTCTCTTTTTTTCTTCCTCTAGCAAAGAAACGTGTGACGCCAGTATTGGAGGCAGTATCGTGATGTGTCCACTGTGTGATAAAAAGTGCCCTTTCTGGAGGCTCAACTCTACCTGTCTATCATCCTGGGTAAAACGACACACTTAAACTGACAATACAGTAATTACGAGGTTGACTTTTCCTACCTGTAAGTGTGTGAAAATAAGTAATTTACTCAAATACCTGCAGTAACTTGTGTCCTGCTGAGTCAGCAGTATGTCACCCAGTGTGTCTCCTGCTTCTCTGAGGAACTTTTCCATATTCTCTCTTCCAGCAATCCCATCTGTTTGACAACGAGGGGACGGTATTCTTTGCCATATTTATGGGGATTTGGGGTGAGTGTCAGTCGATGCAGCTCTTCCTGTGTTTAACCTTTGCAGGAGATCCAAGTGACTCCCCCCTATGGGAGACAGATTTTTCACAGTCAAAGCCTTTTCACACTGAAGCTCCAAGCTTCATCCATCCAT
Organism: Pagrus pagrus; assembly: GCF_965226575.1. Classification (NCBI taxonomy): domain Eukaryota; kingdom Metazoa; phylum Chordata; class Actinopteri; order Spariformes; family Sparidae; genus Pagrus; species Pagrus pagrus. Next base: position 20,919,364 of record NC_140185.1, on the reverse strand, counting down.
ACTGTTTCAGCCCAGAATGACTTGCCAGCACAATTATGTTGTTATGTATAAAGCAGTGGGATGTCTGCTGAGCACACTGAAGTCCAAGAGTGTAATGGAACAACTGAAATGCGTTACTCACCTTAAACTGAACACAGACACTCTGTTTTTAGTCAGTTTAGTCAAAGTTCTCATTGTACGTCTGTTTAGTAGAGGTAACTCCCATGCTGAGGAATTTACAACATTTCCTTTCTTCGAACCTGTTTGGCAGTAACTCTGTTTTTGGAGTTCTGGAAACGGCGTCAGGCCCGGCTGGAGTACGAGTGGGACCTGGTGGACTTTGAAGAGGAACAGCAGCAGCTTCAAATCCGGCCTGAGTTTGAGATCCGATGCACTAACAGGAGACTCAACAAGATCACTAAGGTGCTTCAAACCCTTCATTCAAACATGGACATAGATATGACTAAAACTATGTACTGTAATACCGACATGAAACCTATTGAATAAATAATAATAATCATATAAAATAAAATCTTTCAGGAAATGGAGCCATACCTCCCTGTCACCAGCAAGTGTGCTCGCTTCTGCCTCTCAGCGGCCACTGTTTTATTCTGGGTAACTGAACGTTCGTGTGTCCATGAGTGGTTGCTATATACAGTAATACAGGTACATAGTGAGTAATGTTCCTTGCCATCAACAGCTTTACATGTGTGTGTGCTCGTCCACAGATTTCCCTGATAGTGGCTTGTATTATCGGGGTCATAGCGTACAGGCTGGCAGTGTATGCTGCCTTTGCGAGCATCATTAAAGACCCCATGAGGAAGATCCAGGTGGTGGGCAGATTCATCACTCCACAGCTAGCGACCTCTGTCACCGCCTCCTGCATCAACTTTGTCATCATCATGATCCTCAACTTCTTCTACGAGAGGGTGGCCGTTTGGATCACCGATATGGGTAAAAAGATTTCATCTGACATCTACTGAATCAAGTTTCATGATTTTATCTTTTCATATCCAAAAAACATGGAACAGACACTTTTATCATTTAACATTCATCTACTATCTGGCGTTGACTGTAACCAGAGGACATCTTCAAACTGTTCGCTTCCTGCAGAAATCCCAAAGACCCACCTCGAGTATGAGAACAGGTTGACCATGAAGATGTTCCTGTTCCAGTTTGTCAACTACTACTCCTCCTGCTTCTACGTGGCCTTCTTCAAAGGCAAATTTGTGGGTTTTCCCGGTCACTACAAATATATGTTCGGCAAACGGAGCAAACTGAGGAATGAGGAGGTGAGTTTTCTTGTAAAACGATGGTAAAACGAAAGAAAAGGCAAAGTTCATGACTTTCCTCTAGCAATTTTTCATCTGCTGCCAAAAGGAAGTGCATCAATTAAAAGTGTACTCTATAAAATAAAAACCTGTTTCTGTCCTAGTGCGACCCTGGAGGCTGTCTGATCGAGCTGACCACGCAGCTGGTGATTGTGATGGCTGGAAAACAACTGTGGGGGAACATTCAGGAAGCCCTGCTGCCGTGAGTCCATCAAGTCTATGCTCTTTACCCAGAGCTTCACCTTTTGATTTATTACTAACTTTATCTGTTATCTTTATCGCAACAAGAGAAGGTTTTTATTGAACGTTGGCATTTTGAAGATTTCTAGTGCCTTTTTTTAATTCATTCTTTTCAAACAATATGTTGTGTATACAAGTTAGCATCTACTGAGTGCATGTAGAAGCACCCTCAACAAATATATTTATATATATATATTATTTTATTTTCACCACAGAATTCAACACAATGACGTTCTTGCTGCCCTTCTTAAAAAAAAACAAGAATGTGTAAGAATATTCTCAGACAAAGAAAGGATACGCAGATCTAGATCGTGTCTGACTTCCCTCACGGTTAATTACAAGGTCTTGAGGAAGATTTACATGTTACATAAATGTAAATGCATCGCCAAGAAAAAGACATTTTTAATGGGCTGAATCATGAGCAACCAACACACAGATGGCAACAACTTCACAGAAGGCGTTGCTCGTCGAAGGCATCAAATGACTGTATATCAGGCATGTATATAAGTTAGAACCTTTTGCTGTGTGTGCTGTTGAATTTATCGGAGACTTCTGGTGGAGAATAATTTGGCCGAATGTCTGTAAAACAAGCAGTGACACAAAAGTTATTTGGGGATGTTTTATAGAAGAGTTTTAGAGGATAAATAATCAGAAAAGCTGCTCGATAGTTCTCATTCTACATCTTCCGATTTTTGAATAACTTATTTTGATCAGACACGTACCTGCACACGTGTGCACAACATGTAGATCTTGCTCCCACCAAGTTACTAATAATTAATCATGTATAACTGTATTTTTATTCAGAGTGGCTGACTCAGCAAATCAGACAAGAGGAGATCATGTCATCTCTCTCTGGCTTTGTGGAAGTCCCAAACTTGACGTCTGTTTCTTCTTCATGGGCTTCTCGATAGGTTGATGCGTAACTGGTGGAGTAGCAGAAAGGGACGACACAATCCTGAGAACCACTACAGCCGCTGGGAGCAGGACCACGTCCTGCAGAACTTCGGCCAGCTGGGCTTGTTCTACGAGTACCTGGAGATGGGTGAGCTACTAATCTGTTTACCGTACATTGTGCATCTGGGCAGGAGGGAAGGATAACTGGCTGACCGATATATGAATATAAAATCACACATGATAACATCTGTCTTCTTCTCTATTCTCATTTTACAAGACTTTATCACTAACTTTTTCTGTCTGCTCTGACGTTTCAGTGGTCCAGTTTGGTTTCATCACTTTATTCGTGGCCTCTTTCCCCTTGGCTCCCCTCCTGGCTCTGTGTAACAATATCCTGGAGATCAGGGTGGACGCCTGGAAGTTCACCACACAGTTCAGACGACCAGTGGCGTCCAAGGCCCGAAACATCGGAGCGTGGCAGGAAATCCTCAACGCGGTGGCCATTTTGTCCGTTGTTACAAATGTGAGTGTAGTAGTTTATTGGTTATCATCTGTGCTCATTTCTGTAATTTCATATATAATAAATGCATTTTTGAATCATAAGTCAACAGAAGCATTTCTCCTGACTTCTATCACAGGCGTTCATAATGGCCTTCACCTCTGACATGATCCCCCGTTTGGTCTACCTGTATGCCTACGGTAATGGCATGAGAGGCTACGTTAACAACAGCCTGTCAATATACAACATCTCACGGATACCTGAGAGCAACATGCCGGAGGACCAAGACTACTCGTTTGATAACGCGACTACCACCTGCAGGTACTAGAGCTTAAAGGGACAGGTCACCTTAAAATGAAAGAATAGATAGATTTCCTCTTATCTGTAGTGAGAGGGAGTTACTACAGGTTTTGAAGATATCGGCCATAGAGATCTCTGCCAACCTTGTCACCACGCAGAAGGAAGCATGCATCTTCTCACAGACGAGAGGCTTGTGACAGCGTAGAATGTAAACATCAATGGCGTCTTCCTTGGCTGAGCTGTAAACTTAGTTAGCTTTGTTAGCTAGCCCCTCGTCAGTGAGTGGATGTACGCTTCCTTCTGCGCGGTAATACTGGAAGAAAATAGTTCACAACAGCTCACAACAGGGTCTGACATTGCTGAGGGTAAAAACAATCTACAATAGATAGATAAAAAGCCGTACAAGGAAGAGATGGAAATATCTATTTTTGAAATGCCCCTTTAAAGAGCTTGTTATGCATCTTGCTTTAGCTTTATTTTACATTTCTGAGGAGCTTTAAAGTTGCACTTATCCATATTTTTGATGAACAACAGGCTGTGACTGTGAGTAATGTGCAGGGGTGACACATTTGTCACTAGACTGGAGTTCACCTCGGGTCTATGAAGCGTTCTAGCATCTTTCAGCTCATTATTTTGGTTTTATAGCCCACAATGCTACTGTTTCGATTCACCAGTCTCACAGCATTGTTTTCACCCGCAGCAGGCAGTTGTTTTCAACCTACTGTCCATCAGGATAAACAGACAGACAATGTTAGTGACTAGCTGGTGAACGTAAAGGAGCAGATAAAGATTTTCTCCCAGAGGTGAAAGAGACTAAAAATAGAGCAAAAAGAAGAGTGAATATTGAACTAAAACCAGAGAGTCTCATTTATTAGTTAGTCAGCCCAATGACTGTAAGACATGAAGTAACCCAAAGTTATTAGGAGATGTTTTAAAGAAGAATTAGACAGATTTTTTTTGATTCTCTATTTTCTAAAACATGACTCACAATGAATACTATACTAATAATACACGTCAGCCATGTCAATGTCATATGTTTATATTATATCAGTGTTTGTTGTTTAATGATTACATTAATGAAACACTGCTGATGGTACTTGTTGTTCTGTACAGATACCGGGACTACCGTTACCCTCCAGGCCACGAGAAGGAGTACACTCACACCATGCAGTTCTGGCACATCCTGGCAGCCAAAATGGCCTTCATTATAATCATGGAAGTAAGAACACACAGCTATTCCCTCTCGTTACTCAAAGAATAAAGGCTCAGTATTAATGTAGGAAGCTGATTATATCGTCACTATAATTAATAATTCTTCCTCTGCAGCACGTGGTCTTCGTGGTGAAGTTCTTCGTGGCGTGGTTGATCCCGGACATCCCGTCAGATGTGAAGGCGCGGATTAAACGAGAACGCTACCTGATACAAGGGGAACTGCATAACTACGAGGTGGAGAGGCTCAAACTCCAGCTGAGTGCCAGTTTCATCACGGAGCCGCAGTCAGAAGTGTCCTTGATGACGGACAAACATGAGGTGCTGTCTGAGTGCCTGTAGCTCCCTGCTTCACGACTCCAACTAACCAAGCCAGGGACGGATGCCGAGAACATCCACATACAAGGGCTTCTGCCTTCGGGAGAAAAACGCTGTTATCCTTTCTGGCTGGATGGACTCCTATATTAGGATCTGTGTCGAAAGCATGAGAAAACAAGTCACTTTGGTTAAAGTCAGCTTCATGAGTGGAGGAAACATTTATGTGCCATACAAAAAAAATACCTGCAGCTTGTACCATTCCACGTGTTATGCCTTCAAACTCTCCATTCATTATGACTGAAAATGAGTAATCTGTGTATGTGCTGGTAGAGTTAAAGATAGTGGTGCTGTGTGTGACATTAGGTGTAATTACCCTTTAAAAGAGTCCATTTAGATTTCTGCATGTGATTCTTCAACTGTGTCAGCTGTAATGTTTGACCGCTAACTGTCAGTTAAGGAACAGATGTTTGTCATGTTTGCTTTTTCTGTCATTTAACTATGAATGTAGATAACACTCTCATATTTTTAATATATCTGAATATGAAACACATCTATATGTAAAGAAAAAACTATAAAAACGGGAGGTGCTCACTCCTTTTAAAATCATTTGTTAGCTCGTCATTTAGCTGCATAATATTTAGTTCCACTGATCTGTTGCTGGGCTATAAGATTGTCGGTTCTCATGTTTAGGGGAAGCTCTTAAAAACTGCATTCGAGAACCGAGTACCTCCATCATCCTGCAGTAAGATCAGAAAGTGTCGGCGGTGTTTTTCCATGCGGCTGCAGGCTCATCTCTCATCCTCCAAAATGTTCCTCCAACTTGCTGCGGGACCAATTATAAGTTTTTTATCGAAAGAAAAAGACAGATCTTCTGTTTTAACACAATCAGTTCGTGTGCGCGGGTTCAGGCCGATCATGCATCGGCGTCCCTCCTCCTCGACTTACACATGGATAATAGATGGCCTGCGTGTCTGTTTCCAGATTCCACATTACTGGTGTCTCCGTGTACTCTAGGCGTAAACAATCGTAAGCTTCATCTCGGAGAAAGCTTGTACCCTGGTGGTGATACATGTGAGTGAGGGTTTGAGTGAGAAGAATAACTCTCTAGCTGGTGACTTAGTTTTGCTGTAGATAGAGAAATATGTTTTCTATTTGAAAGGGTTGTAGTGCAATTAATTTATTGATCTGCTCTCTCTCGTGAAGCATTTGTGTTTAGAGCTACTTCATAATCATCTTTTTGTTATCAGTGTACTTGCAAAACCTGACTTCTCATTTTATATTACTCAACACTTCATAAGTGACCATCAAGCAGTGTTAGTTTGATGATCTTTAAAGTATATATTATGCTATGAATTACTACTTTTTAAGGGACCAGGCAAGTAACAAACCTCTGCTACTCATTCTGTGGGAGACAAAGATTGCATTACACTCCTTAACAGTACAATACTTATCAATCAGACGTCTTTTTGTATCCTCTACAGCCTAATATGCATTTAATTATATCAGTGTTTATATGGAAACCTCTATGTAGTTTAATGTAAATGGTGCAGTTGTGATTCCAGTCAAAAACTAAGCCTGGCTTACTTCAATCTCAGGATTAAGCATCTTCTAATGTTTGTCGAGCAGAAGGTCAGATGTGTGCAGTCGATCCCCAAAGGTTCATGTATTTACCAACAAGCAAATGCCTTAAACGTCTGTTTTTACTTTTTGTATGATTTTGTAACAACAAAGTTTCCGAACTGAATTCCAAATCTGCTTCATATCATTTGTTGCTGCTGCTAGTCGTTGCAAAGTAGTTGCTCTGTTTGTTTTGACGTGCATGAATTTTTCTGTAAATATTTTGTCTGTTACGCTCTAAGTTCACTGTAGCCTATTGTACGGAAGCGCAGTGACGCTGTTAATATTTAACACAATAAATGAAGGAATAACAGTTTTTAATGTGAGTTTTATTGGTTCATAGCCTGTACAACGGCACAAAAACCTGGCAAACAGCAGCAGAAATGGTTTCACATAAAGGAACCGACAGTTTGCTGCTCTGACTCAATCCAGCTCACCTGATTCCCGCTTCCTCCTGCTCACCTGTGTCTCATTCTCTACTCACTCTGACAGTATACTGTATGTACAGCATACCAGGCATTTTTCCTCAGCCGGTGTCTTTGCTTTCCAGCCTATTAAACCTGAACCCTGAAACCTGACACCTGCACCTCAACCAGTACCTGTGCCTGTCCTCCTACTTGCATCTCTCACCTGTGGATTCTTAGTTACACGGATTCAGACTTCCCACCATGCCAGTACACTTTAAATATCTGCATTTTCAATAAATCACTGGACTCTTCCAGTCAGATTTTCTGCATTTGGATCCCGAAAAGGTCAAGAAACTGCCATATAACCACTTTAAAGAGCCTCTCTAGATATGTTTTCAAACAGAAAAAATACACTTCCTTTGAATGATAATTAATGTTGTCACAATCCGGTTCAAGGCTGGACAAAGGAGGGGAGAACACACAAGGTGTAACTAAAAATAAGTTTAACATAGACGAACTAAATACAGCACAGCTAAACGGGGTGGAAGCTGGGAGAGAGAACGACTGGCTGAGTCCAGCAGACCAGGTGAGCTGAATCTCCCTGATGACCTCACTGCACCTATCACGCTTCTATAGGGAGAGGCCTGTTCACGGGGTCGTCTGAAAAGTTCAATAAGCTACTCACAAACTCTTAACAGCGCATCTAGTCATCCTCCCTCAGTGAAAAACTCACAATCTCTGAATGTGTAAGTATCCTACTGATCACCAGATGTCTCCAACGTCCCCGAAAAGTCCATTCTCAATATTTCTGAAGCGGTTTCTGTTCGAATTTGAAAAAGTGAAGCACCAAGGGGCCGTACTTACATTTCCTGTGTCTGAACCTGTGAAGCTCGGAGTTTAAATGTATTAAAACAATTCACTTTTTATTTTTTTTTATTAGTTCTGACAATTGAAAAAGAATCATTATGCATACAAAAGTGTGGGATAAAGACAGGAAACGCTCCTTTATCATATGAGAAGTGGGTTGTCAGTTTGGCTCTCTGGGTTCAAACTTTTTAATGAAACGAGAGTTTTTCTGTGCCGATTAATGAAATAAAAAGAATCACACATCAACACACTTCCTCGAGTGGAGGACGGCTGACAGACAAATAAAACCCTGAACTAATATATCAAACATGATTCAACAAACAAATATGGGCGTAAAGGAAATACATGACAATAATAAACACACAAATTAAGCAGAATCAGCACAGAAATATCCCACAAATTGTAGAGTGCAGGGTGCTGTATCATGTGTGACCACCAGATGGCGCCCAATACCAACAAATGATGAGAACACGCACTGATCTCTTTTCTCTTCTCTCTTTTGTCCTCTAACCACACATCCAACATCTCCACACCTGAAACTTCTCTTATCATTATTATTGTTAAGGTATGGTTTTAATGTATATATTTTTTTTTAACCTGGATTAGGTTAGTGGTTTTAGCCTTTTTAGCTTTTGGCGCAAAAATGTGGTCTTCAAAATCCTGTTAGAGGTATCAGCTGTATCTTAATCAAATATTAAATGTTGAAAGAATTGTGTCCACGCCTCTGTGGGGAAGATGTGGCTGTCGGGAGGGGGAGGAAATATGGGAGACGCTTAAATAATTGATGGATTCCTACGATGAGGAGAGGAGCTGGTTGGAGGGGGAATCCACTCCTGCTTATGTGGTTTCCATAGCACCGCCCTCGGGAGACCTGCAGCTTTTTATATATGGGCTTCACTGTGCCTGTTTTTGTTTTTTATTGCACACTTTTGAGCGTTAAAAAAAGCAAAATAAACACATGCAAACGAAAAAAAAACAAAAAAAACCCCTCATATAATCCAGACTGCGACATAAGTGATGGACTGAACTACACACCCTGTCCTCCTCTGTCCCCCCCTCATATGTTTGTATTAAAACCACCAACAGATTCAGACTCGTGTGTGTATTCTCATGTTTTATGTCGACTCCTGGCCTCCAGTGAGTCGTGCGGAGCAGCTGGCCAGATGTTGGACGCGGAGCTGCCTGTCGCTGACCTCGGTGCTGAACACGACGTCAGATGAACCTGCGCTCACCACAGGAGACACGATACAGCCTCACTCCCCTCATTGATTTACCGAAGCCGCTCCAAACACGCACTCCCGCTCCCTAAACTTTCAGCTTTGGTTTTTCTTTTTTTCGCCCCCCTGATCCTTGCATTCATCCGTCCTCTCTCTTTTTTTTTCTCCTGCGCTGCTCCACGACGCCGGCTGTCAATTTCCCCCCTCCGCGTTGTTTCCGTCGTGATGGCACTCGGCGCGGCTACTGTACGCCAGGCGGGAGATGAGTTGGGGGTGGATGAAGGCGCACAGCTCGTCTGAGTCTTTACGCGGAGGTGTTTTCGTTTCAGATCTTTGATTGTGAAAAGTAGGCGCGGTTTTTTGTTGTTGTTGTTTTTTTTGTTTTTGTTTTTTGTTTGTTTTTTCTGGGACCGTCGCCTCCCCTGGACTGTAGATCTGTTATAACTTGGTTTGTTGTTTTTCCTCGTAGCCGCTGCAGTCGGCCATCCTGCGCTGTAACATGACGATCAAGCATTAAAGATAATCGTGAGAAAACAGGCCGACACGTAGAAACTGGATATGGAGGCAGTGAAGATGAGAGCCACGGCGGGGGTGAAAGAATTTGCGGGGAAGGCCCTGGGTCATATGCACAGGTAAGGACACGCATTATTTATTTATTTATTTATTTATTTGACAATCTCCTCGTGTGGAAGTGTGATTGTGATTAATGCTCACCCAAAATTGATTTACAACTTAAAGAGGGATGATGGTCACGCCTCTAGATGGGGGAAGACAATTATGCAATCAAATGTGTGTGTAGGTGTGTGTGTGTGTGTGTGTGTGTGTATGTGTGCACACGCAGCTGTCAGTCCGTCCTGATGCGGGGCCTGTGCGTGAATCTCATTAGTGCAGGCCACCACGCGCGGAATTTTTTATTTTTTTTGGGTTGGGGGGGGGATTCATTCATAATTTATATAACGCATTGTATCATATTATCTTTAAAAGCAGTGACGCACGCGTCTGGATGAACGTGCAGAATCAAACGCGTCGCTATGAACAGGGGTTTCCTTGAGAGGTGGTGATGGTGTCTGCACCTGTGGTCGAGTAAAGACGTGTAGACGTCCTGCTATCTATAGATGGATCCCTTGTGAATGCATGTGTCATGTGTTAGCTACCTGTGCGCAATTCTTTCAAATCTGAGAGAGAAATCCAGCCAAAAACGAATGCGCATGTATTGATGATGAGCTCAAGTTTGGTTTCCGATTATTCTTGTTCTGCAAAAAAAAAAAAAAAAAAAAAAACAGGCCTTTGTTTTCACTGCAATCCATACATTAATATGTATTTAATTCTCCTTTAATTGGCTGCTGTTGCTTTTCATTCAGGAATTGAGCAGTTTTTTCGATTTTGATCATTTTTGCATGCTGGATTTGGACCCTCTGTTGTAACTGGCTCACCTGGAGGGGTCTGAGGAATGCCCACAGACGTGTTTCTGTCTGGAGGCTGGAGCTGCTGCTCGGTCCCGTGAATGCTAATGAGTGCGAAAGTGAGCGGGTGCTGCTGCAATGCGGTACAGTCAGGGACATCAGCTCCACAGGCCCAGCTCATTTATTTTATTCTTATCTGTTCGTCTCAAGAGCAAAACCAGATGGATATATTTGTTTAATATAGGCGAGGTCCATGTGTCTAGAGTCATCTGACTTGGACCTCACAGCTAGATGTGATGCTCCTTCAGTGACAGAGAGATTAATCTCCAGTGTGGAGGCCTCACACGTGCACAGATGGTTGATTTTGGTGATTCTGCATGACTCGCCTCCTTCATGTTCTTGACTGAAATGACAAGAAATCTCAGACAGGCACGCAAACCACCCAAACCTCCCCCCCAGCATCCAGCCCAGAATTAAACCCTCATCCAGAAACAGAAATAAAAACGGGCCTCCTTGAAATATTTCCACATTTAAAGCTGCCATTTGTAGGAAAAGTTGATTTTTGACTCTCATTCCCAACTCGTGACATAATGACGCTTTGGGATGGAGGCCTGTAATCTTAAAGCATCATTATTTGACGAGTTGGGAATGAAACTTAAAAATCAACTTTTCCTACAATTAGCAGCTTTAAGGAGATAATCTAGATATTTTAAGGGTGGTGTTTCCTTAGACACACTTGCTAGACACTGTCTTCACCTGGCTTTTATAACAGGGTGATGGAGAGGAGGCAGAAAACGGGCGAGGTGATCGAGCTGACGGAGGACGGGCGGCCCCGGGAGGCCGCGGAGAAGAAGCCCCCGCTGTGCGACTGCAACTGCTGCGGTCTGCCCCGCCGCTACATCATCGCCATCCTGAGCGGCCTGGGCTTCTGCATCTCCTTCGGCATCCGGTGTAACCTGGGCGTGGCCATAGTGGGCATGGTCAACAACAGCACCATCCACCAGAACGGCAAGATCATCGTCATAGAGGTGTGGCAGCCGGCAGCGAGCTCTCCTGACGTAGAAACAGACGTAGGCTGCATGCCTCCAGACGCAAGACAGCTGCTTGGTGTTTAAGGGGGAAAGAAAAGCGGGAGGAGGGGAAATTAACGCAGAATAAGCGAGGCCTGCTGTCACATTAGGCCATAAAATCACCTCCCAAATGTTAAACTGCCCCCAGTGATCAGGCCTGATGAGCTCCTGCAAAATTAAAGCTGATATTTGTGCGTAAGAAACCCTGAAATAGGCGTGGGGTATTTTTAAAACACGCCTAAATTATTAATGCGTCATAAATGTGATCCTGCTTCATGTCAGCTCGCTTTTATAGTCTCTAAAATGTGGATTACAGGATGAAATTTTAATACGATCAAATGCATCTGTGTAAAAGCTAAATCGTGCAGAAACGTAACAAAAAACGTCACAATGCCACGTTTTTTTAAAGATAGGCCTATAATCCCCTTGAAAGCATCTATTTGCGTAAAAAAAGCGAATAGGTGCGAAATTAAAAGGCACATAGATCTTTTAAAGCAGGTTATGTCTCAATATGTGAATTCACAATATATGATTATTACCCAATATATAGGCTATTTATATTCATGTTTCTGTGTTGAGGCCGAATAATGGTAGGATAGCTACATCAAATAACCTAAGAAGAAGAAGAGGAGGAGGAGGAAGAAGAAGAAGTAGACTCATCTTCATCAGATCATCTTCTTATTAGTTTTTCCTTCTAGACAGCGCAGGGCAGGTGAATGATTTCTGTGATGAGATCGAAATAAACCAATAAAGGCAGCAGGCCTTTAATAAACAGGCCAATCCATTCAAACATTACATGTTTTTCGTTTGTTTCCTGAATGATCGTCTCAAAATGAAGCAGCAGCCTCCAGCAGCAGAGGTCATTTATCAATGTTTAGTGTCGGTTTTGCTTATTTTATTTTATTTTTTATTTAAAACGGCTGTGTCTTCTAGAAAGCCAAGTTCAACTGGGATCCAGAGACGGTGGGGCTGATTCACGGCTCTTTCTTCTGGGGCTACATCGTGACGCAAATCCCGGGGGGATACATCTCCTCCAGGCTGGCAGCGAACAGGTAGGCGTGAATCACCACTAATACAACACAGACACGCTCGTTTGGCAGATGAAGCAGTGTGATTTCTATTATTTATCATTTTATTATTATTGTGGCCCGTTGAACGAAATGACTGAACAGTTGGTGTGACTCTCTGTCTTCATTGTTATTTTAAAAAAAAAGAAAAAAAGAAAAGACAATAGCCCAGGAAGGACACCAACATGAACACGTGGGGACTGGAATAAAACAAATCAAACGAGGCCTCAGTTGAAAAAAAAAAAATTCTTGTCTGAATTATGAATCGGATGAACAATTCCCAGTTAAAGGCGGAGTATCCGTAGATAAGTGCAGCAGACAGTCATCTGGTCTGAAGTGATGCAGGGCTGCAGGCAGCGCGCCGGGCTGGCAGGCCTGCAGCTCCCGGTGTCAGGGCTCCCTGCCACCTGTTAATGAGCTCCCGGGGGGAGCCGGGTCTAATCCGCCGCTCTCTCAGGGCGTGGAGACCAGACCTGTCCTGTCGCCAGAGGCTTTAACTCACACGAAGCTGTGATATTAATATGCACAATTTAGGGATGAAATGCTGAATGTTTACTGTCTGACGTGAATATTGAGTGCTGATGCAACAAATCTTAAACATAACATAAAAAGTAAAACATTACTCTAACACTACTCAATAATAATGATAATAATGGTAAAATAGTGGAGCCAGAAGAGCCATGTATAAATACATCCTCCTGATTTATTGTAGGCCCATCTCTCTTTTTTAAAAAATGTTTATATTCCCGGTTTGTCTCTTCCTCGTCCTGTTGATTGACATGCGGATGTAATCGAATCAATTGGTCTCGTGCCCAACAGTGGTCTCAACCGGATTAGGGCTTGCCCCCCGCGTGCAGATGAGAGGGGCGGGAGAACGTGACCGAAATGACAAATGGCTCCGTGTTTATGGACGGCCTGGTCCTGCTGCCTCTGCTGCTGCCTCGCCGTACAGAAAAGAAAAACAGGATTAAGAAATAATAAGTTCTTCTGTCTTCCTCTACGACGAAAGTGAAGAAGTCCTGAGCTGTGTATTGATACTAAGCACATGTTGTTAAATAAACGATTAATGAATCCGTTTAGACGTCAAATTAAAACGTCATTATACACGAAAAACACATTTCCTGAACAGTACCGCGTTCGAAATTGTTGCTAAGCGACACCTACGCATCGATGCGACTGTCAATGGGGCGTGGCCCCTTGGAATGTCTAGCTCCCTGACATCAGAAGACCGAATGTGGCGCAGGGCCAATCAGAACAAAGGACACAACGTTCGAACAGCTTCGATGTGTGACAGATTTCTCTTGTTTTTCAAGGAGATAAAGAGGAGACTTGAATTCATTGTCAAATATAAATATGTTATGTGTCTTAGATATTTCAGTGAAATGCGAAGGCTTATTAAAAAATCTTGGACCAACAATATTTAATATTTTTGTCCTTAAATAAAGAATGGGATATTTAATGGTAATATTTCAATGCACAGTTCCTGTTTACAACGTCACAAAGCTGAATTATGGTAAATGCCATTCTGGGAAAGAAAATCTTCACTTAGGCCCGATGAGTTCAGATCTTCGTCCACATTTTATTAAAAATAACTGCAGTCAAACAATCTTCATAGTTCAGTGTTGATTAGGTTTTATTATCAAGACGCCGGTGCAACAAAACCTAGTCTGGTCCTGGCAAAACATCACTCACATTTGCACAAAATCTTATATCCTTTCAATTTCCTCCAAACCTTGGACACCATTATACCACCCTTCAGTACCATTACATCATTCTTACTGTATGTAATATTTACTTATCTGCATGGGAGCTAACCACACTTTCATACCAGGTACTGTTGACCATTACCTCCCTTCTTTCAAGGTCAAACACCTGTATTCCCATAATGTCTCCTCATTGTCACTTTCCGGCAAAGTCATCCTGACCTTTACCATGAACATGTCTTTACACAATTATTTCTTGCTAGCAGTAATAAAAATAATTGATTAAACTTGACTATTATTGATTTTTCATATATTGATTAGGATTAACAATGTTATAGTAAAGTCAAACATGCAGAAATATTGAAGATAAATCCTGTCATTTCCAGGGTATTCGGTGCAGCCATCGTCCTGACCTCGACTCTTAACATGTTCATCCCCTCGGCCGCCCGGGTCCATTATGGGTGTGTCATCTTTGTGAGGATATTACAAGGTCTGGTGGAGGTGAGAGACTGTTGACAACATTTTTAAATCTTCCTTTCCTTCAGTAAGGATTGTATCTGTTACTATGGCTGGGGTTCTGCAATAATACACCATACAAAGGGCCCACCTGCAAATTTTACTCCACGAGAAAGCAAAGGAAAGACTGAAATGTGAGACGAGCTGTATTGATCCAGTCCACTACAGCTGAGTGTCTGTGGGATAGTCCGGCTCCTTTTTCTGCTGTCATACTTTGTATCCTGGAAACACATCAGCAAGGTGCTGGTACACAGAGGGATGAGAAGGGAAATGCTGAAAGGCAAAAAACGGGTCAGTCCTCTGGCTTTGTAGTGAAACATGACACACGGATACACTATCTGCCTTTCGTGTAGTAAATCTTGGCACGCTGGTGACATTTGTTTGTTGATTGTCGAGTTAAGAATACAGAAAACTGATACTACAGTTCTTAAACGTGTGAACATAACAGACATGCTGAAATATAGAGATGAAAGTTGTTGGTTTATTGTCCGTATGTATAGAAGATCTGTGTTTTTTTGATAAAACATGTTGCAGCAGATCTTTATAAAGTCTAAATGGGAGACTTGTTGTGTGAATAAAAACAATTTAATATTATAATCTAATATTTCATCCCTTGAAGACTGGAAGCTGTGCACTACCCTCCTCAGAAAGTCCATGCAGATCATATTTTAAGCCAACACAGTTTGTTCAAATTAGCAGCTGATGAACATTTAATAGCCGCGGGGCCGCTTTGCTCCATGAACAGCTCATCAGGTCCTCTTTGCTCATGGCCCCGTGCAATTTGCTCCTGTTAATTAAAAGGGTGAAAATGTTAATTTTTGTTAGTTATTACGTGAGATATCTGTTGGTTCTTGTTCAGATCTGAAAGGGTATTCCCTCACAGACTGTGAGTACATCCTTAAACACAAATAATCCAGAAATACAATGCAAAGGTAAAGTTTTGCTTCGTTCTATTTATGTTGGGATTTTGAGTCTATTTACTGGATTAATGGCGCGTTAGATCCGTCAAAATTGGCGCAAACTAATGGATGCATGTGGCATTTAATCATCTAATTGCACAAACCTGCATATTTATTTTTTTATCACATTGATTGGTTGGATTCGAATCGTTCTGTTTGCCCACACTACTAGCTCCTGGGATGCAAATAAATGGCTGTCATGGAGCATTGACTGCTCTTATTACTTACGTATATTTTGCAAAGACTTGTTCCAGTCGGCTGCTCACTGTTGCTGCATGTTTCTTTACCATGAATTAATACAGACTGTTTCTGTGTGGTGCATTCAGGGAGTAACATACCCGGCATGTCACGGCATCTGGAGTAAGTGGGCTCCTCCGCTGGAAAGGAGTCGTCTGGCCACCATCTCGTTCTGTGGTAACTGCTTATTTGTATTGTGTATAATATAAATCGAAACTGATGTGTTGCATGTATCGATTACGAGGTCTGATCTTCCCTCGTCTGTGTCTGTCAGGCTCGTATGCTGGTGCTGTGATAGCGATGCCTCTGGCTGGGATCCTGGTTCAGTATTCAGGCTGGTCCTCAGTGTTCTACGTCTATGGTAAGATTGATTGATGAGGGCTTGCATGTGTTTCGTGTGTGCAGTTGAATGGGAGGAGTTGTGACTCTGTGGCGAAATAATGACAAAACAGTGGATAAATGTGTTGAAAAGTGTTTAGCCGGAGTGTTTTAAAGCTCGGTAGAAACCTTAAGAGTTTGACAGTGAAAGTCAAATGGATTTATCCGGGCAGACTGCGTATCGATTTCCTCCCCCCTATGTTTGGGTGTGTCAATAAATAACCCCCCATCTCTCTCTCTCTCTCTCTCTCTCTCTCTCTCTCTCTCTTTCTCTCTGGACTGAATACAGTTAGCTTTCCTGTCTGGCTTATATTCTCTCAGGCATTTCGGAAAGATCAAGCTGCCAAACACTCTGTGTGTGCCTGCTGCTGAGGTCAAAATTAGCTGCAGTGTTACATCAGTAATGATCTAAAGTCCCAATGTGTAATCTGTCTGTGATATGCAGGATGCGTCGGTATCTTCTGGTACATGTTCTGGATCCTTGTGTCTTACGAGAGCCCCGCTGAACATCCTACCATCACGGATGAGGAGCGCTGCTACATTGAGGAGAGCATTGGAGAGAGTGTCAAGTTATCGGGTCCTGCCGAGGTGAGGGGGTGCCCTCCAGACAAACGATATAATATAGTCCACTCGACACTCGTAGCTTTCAATCATCAGCCAGTTTCTTTTGCCAGAGAGACACAAGCAAACATATTTATTAGTAAAATGAAATCCTTTGTGATAATCTATTCCAGAAATTCAAGACCCCCTGGAAGAAGTTCTTCACCTCTATGCCTGTCTATGCAATCATCGTGGCAAACTTCTGCAGGAGCTGGACCTTCTACCTGCTGCTCATTAGCCAGCCTGCATACTTCGAGGAGGTGTTTGGCTTCGAGATAAGCAAGGTGAGTTAGTGGACAAGTGACAAACGTGGAGCATGAATTGTTTGATCGATACATGATAGATGTTTCAGAGCTGAGCGTGTAACACTTTGTAGCTGGTACGAATCATTAATCAGAATCAATGTCAGTGCGACTGACTGGTGGTTCTTTCTCATGAACTAATGTTTTACATAACAAGGTAGCATCGGTTCACAAAAGATACGAAAAAGGGCGTCAAAGTGACGTCAAATGATGTTGGTTTAAGAAAATAAGCAACCAAAGAAAAAGTGATTCATGTGGGATAAAATGAAATACATGTAACATCAGGTCTATGCTAGCAATGCATCAAATGGGTGCATGTCTGTTAAATACACAATCTGTTCAAGCCCCTAAAAATTGACCGTCCAGTGTTGCAGATTGCAATCAATGAAAATGCAAAAAAAAAAAAAGGAAGAGGTCCTCTCTAGAGCCTGTGTTTGGTTTAGTTTTTGTAGAAACATGGCGGTGGTAAGGTAAAGAAAACTAAACGATTCTTAGCTACACATGATTATACATTTATGAATACATAATTATGAATATTATATTCTTTTTTGCCCCTAAATCCTTTGCACTGGACCTTTAAGAGATTAATACTTTGTGATATTTAGTCACTACAGTGCAAATTCCCACAATGAAAACAAAAAAACAGACGTGTTCGTGGCGCACACATTTCTGCTGACTAACGGTTCCACAATGCAACAGATCCAAAACTGAGCAGTCGGAGATGTTGTGCTGCAGCTGATTTGGTTGATTTCCTGTATGTGGTTGTAGGTCGGCATACTGTCTGCCCTGCCCCACTTGGTGATGACCATCATTGTGCCCATCGGCGGCCAGCTGGCCGACTACCTGCGCAGCAAGAACATCCTGTCCACCACCAATGTCAGGAAAATCATGAACTGTGGAGGTGAGAAGTCTGAACCGAGGATGAAATATTGTTTTCCACACCTCTCTCAGCACAGTCACAGGGTGTTACTGTCATGGTGTCAGATCCATACTGCTCCGTTTTCAGTCGCTCCTCGCTGCCAGATGGGATGGAGAGCTGGTTGTGTTTAGGTTTTTATAAAAATCTATCTGTTCAATAGTTACACTCAAGTTGACTCGTTGATTGTGACTGTGCATTGATTTCATATCTGTCCCTTATGTAATTGAGTGCAGACCATGTATCATGCTTAATTCAATTGGCACTGCGATGACCAACAGCCCATGGGCATTGTGTGTGTGTGTGTGTGTGTTTGTGTGTGTGTGTGTGTGTGTGTGTGTGTCTGACCTGCTGTCTGTCTCTGTTAGGATTTGGCATGGAGGCCACATTGCTGCTGGTGGTCGGATATTCCCACAGTAAAGGGGTGGCCATCTCCTTCCTGGTGCTGGCAGTGGGTTTCAGTGGATTTGCTATATCAGGTTAGTAAAACACACTTTCAGCTCAAATAAATGGAACAAATGGAATATACCATATTAATATTATACTGTAGTTAAAATGATGCGTTCACTGCAGGGGAGTTTTTAACTTTACTGGACTTAAAGGAGTAGTTTGTCATGTTTGGGGAAACACTTATTTGCTTTCTTGCTGAGCTTTAGATTAAACGATTGATACCACTCACATGTGTACGTTAAATATGAATCTGCAGCCAGGAGAGTGTTTGCGTAGCTTAGCGAGAAACGGGGAAATGGCTAGCTCTGTCCAAAGATGACAACATTAGCCTGTCAGCACCTCTAAAGCTCACTAACTCAAGAGGCCCTGTGGAACGTCTGTGTTGTTCTGGACGCCAGTCGTTAGTTTATGTTAGCGGACTCCATTTCTAAACTAACATTAGTGCTCTCAGTTAGCAAGAGGCACTGAGACGAAAAACTTGTGCATAAAGTCACATCCTTTGGACTGTTGTGGAAAATCTGATCTGAGTCCTTAACAAAGAAATCTACAGTCCAGCAACTTTAAACAACTCAAACATCAGTTAGTGGATCTGCAGGCAACCAAAGCCCACTCAGACATGATCGGTCAATACAACTCGGTCTACAAACGGAAACCAGAACACCTGCGATACCAAAACTTTGACGATTTCCCACAGATTCTGCATTCATATGCAGATATCTGTTTATTGAGATTACTACAGGGGCATTTTTTTCCCTACAACATCTCAAAATTGCAGTTTTTCTTCAGTAATTTCGTTGTATGGTATTAAAGCACTGCCTCCATTATCTCGTGATAGCTAGAAGTATGAGTGCAAATATTGTAGAGGGTTAATACCTAATAAAAACTAAACTGGAGTTCCTCTGATGATGAGATTGGCTAGTTTGTTATGTACGTGCAGCTTTACACTGATTAAAATGCCATTTTAAAATAAGTGAAAAAAATAATCTATACAAGGAGTTTTTGCAGATTAGAACATTATAACAAGCATCTGAAATGTTTAATATATGTGTATGTAAATACCATATTGCAGATTCATGGTGTATAACGCCGCACTGAGCTCAATCAATATCAGCAGCGTATATAATAAGACTTCCCTAAGACGTCAGATTCCAGACCTTTGTAACACGTTTTCACTGACTGGCAGAATAAACCTTTCAGCTCTTTTCAGTCATTCATTCAACAGAAATTTCCATGTTTATGTTTAGCTACAGAGGATCCAGAGGTCTGTGACTGTGTGCAAAATCAGTTTCTTGCCTGTTGTTCTTGCGCTTTCTCCTGGAGTGTTTAATAATTCAGTGCTAGCAGTCTCGGGGGATTTGCCAGGCAGGCAGTGTGAGGCAGCTCGCGAGGACACTTACTCATTCAGCCAGTCTGAGTGGGGGAGGAGGAGGATGTGTGGCGAGTTTCTGCCTATTCCTGCAACAAGATGGTCACCATTTGTGCTGCTTTTATCCACAACTGTGTCCCGCTTCTGTTGCTTTTATCACTTCATACTCACAGTCTCAGTGTTTCCCTCGTTTTTACATCAAAGTCTGGCTGCCTGGCCTTGTCATGCTTCACAAAGGAATCAGTGAACAACAATATATTCAGTTAATGTTTTTTTTTCTCCATCAGGCTTTAATGTCAATCACCTGGACATCGCTCCACGCTATGCCAGTATCCTAATGGGTATCTCTAATGGTGTGGGTACCCTGTCTGGGATGGTTTGCCCACTGATTGTCGGCACTATGACGAAGAACAAGGTAAGAGCTCAGCCACCGAACATGACAGTAGAAGAAGATCCTCTCATTTCATGCAATGCAATAGTGCAATAATCCAAATTAAGACCTAAATGTGTCAGCAACACTTTAAATCGACCTAACTTGCATTTATAAGCAGCATATACAGGAATATTAATACACTTAACACATATAAGTGTTGTATTTGTCATTTACACATACATGTATTTGTCAACAACAACAACTCCTCATGTGAAGCATCCATGAGTGGAAGCTTAGGAACAGTAACAGCACATAATGGATGAATACAGTTGTAATAATATAAAATATGTCTTTGTAGGAGAAGTTATCATTTCTAGCTACAACTGCACTGTGGTGTTATTTATTTATTAAATGTTTATATGTTGCTAATAAATGCGTCTGTAATGAGGAACATATTACCTGCAGCGATCCCCCAGCAGCAGAAAGGATAAGTGCATCCCTCCATTAAGAGAGCCAGCGATACGTTACGAGACAAAGCTGCTTAAAAAAGCTCCGGCAGGGTCTAGTCAGGACATAATGTTAATTTATGTTCTGTGGTCTTCCACAAATCAAAAGTTTACACAGACATGATTCAGATTGTGGGCTCCAGCAGAGCTGTTTTAAAAAGAAGCTAAAACTTTAATTCAGTTTCCTCAGGAGAGTTTCCTCTGTCCTGTCAGGTTTACAACCACAGCTTTTAGATTTGCTGCTTAAATGCGCCACAATTAATAGTTTTTTTGAAAACAATGTTTCGGACAGACAAAACATATGTTAGAAGGATCTGTTTATTGTTTGAGTTGTTTTGATTTTTTTTTTAAAGGGATTTGTTGACAACAAGAAAAACACTTTAATAAATGTCCAGACATTTGCTTCAAGTTGTTAAAACAAATGTATGTTTTCCTTTTTCCTTCCTCTTCAGACTCGGGAGGAGTGGCAGTATGTGTTCCTGATCGCCTCCATGGTGCATTACGGCGGCGTGATCTTCTACGGGCTCTTTGCTTCGGGAGAAAAACAGCCGTGGGCCGATCCGGAACTGACCAGCGAGGAGAAGTGCGGCTTCATAGACGAGGACGAGCTGGCAGAAGAGACGGGCGACATCACTCAAAACTACGGTGCCTTCGGAGCTCCGGCGAAGTCGTACGGTGCCACCACACAGGTGAACGGCGGCTGGGCTTCAGGCTGGGAGAAGACGGAGGAGTATGTCCAAGAAGAAGCACAAGGAGCGGCCTACGGATACAGGCAGGATGAGGGATACTCCTAGACCAAACACACGTTCATCGACCAATAAGTAGACTTATTTTCCTGAGTGTGCATCAGTTTAGTGATAAAAAAATATCATATGAGAAACAAGAAAATCTACAATCCATTGTTGTATTGTTTGCACAAATCCTAAAGATAAATCTAAAAAAGTATCAACTTAATGTTAAAATTACTAAAATGTATAAAAAATTTAAAGATATTTGACTCATAGAGGTGTAACACATATCGAATTGGCAGTCTGTAAATGTATTATTATGCATACTGATAATAGATATATTTATTTGGAGTGCAATCGTGTATAAATGTGAACATTTTCATCCCATCAGCTGAGGCTTCCTGACCAGAATGAAGCCTGTAGGGTTACATAGAAGCTGCCAACCTCTTATTTATCAGAGTTACAGTACGACAAGCCAGCCATTACAGTGTATAAATGTCACTGCACAGCATTGTAAACAGAAACTAGACACTCTGTTGATATAGATTGTACTGTAGCTCTCCTGACTGCACTCAGAGCAGTGTGTCCTTTTAATGCACAATATGACGACTTTTGTTTTCTTATCACCGGCTTCTGTGTGTGTGTGTGTGTGTGTGTGTGTGTGTGTGTGTGTGTGTGTGTAAAAGTCCTCAACATGTAAGTGACCTGGTGTAGAGATTTGAGTGATATATCGACTTGTGATGATTGTTTGGTTACACGCGCATAAAGGGTAAAAATGTCCGTTTGCTACATGTGATCCATTTTGTGCCAGTTGAGCGTTTGATTTTTTGCTTGTGCAGCCCGTCACATCTCAGCAGTGTAGTGCAGGACTAAAGCCAGTCTCATTAACATTTTCCACATTAATGTCAAGCCAACAAAAGCCTAGTTGTACCAATGCATTGTTAATAGATTTCTCTAAGATAAAACCTATGTGACAGATATAACTAGAGAGGAAATATGTATAAGAGTTTATAGATTCAATTTAGGCACTTTTAGACCAAGAGATTCACGACCTTGTGAAGGGTCTGTGCAATGCAAAGACTTTGGGAAAGTACAGACTAGCCAAAATCAGTATGAGACTCTTACTATATCAGAATAATATTTAATGAAAAGGGAAAAATTATTATTCAAAATAGTGTGAAATAGATATTTACATAATCAAAGGGATATGTGAAGAATTTCTCTATAGATCAAATATTTATGACTTTAAAACAACAATCAAAGTTTTATAAAAGCTTCTATATGTATTATTAAAAAAAGAGTTTTAACATTCAGAAAAGTTCATCTGCTTCATCAGGACTGTGTGGGATGTGGTTTGATTGGATTTGATTGATAAACAACTGCGATAGAGAGCAGAAGTCTCGTCCCTTCTGACGTGCTTCATGGGACTTTATTTTGGAAAAGTACTCAAGGTGAAGGACAAATAATCTATATGATCCTGTTTGAATTGTGCCATCAATTACTCATTTGATGTTTGTCAACTTAAGGGAAGATTTTTAACTAAGTGAAAAAATAGAAATAGTCTTTCTATTTCTTATCAGTCTTATATTTCATTAGTTTTATGACAAACTGCGACTTTCTCGAGTTGAAAAATTATCTTTTAAGTTGACAAGCATCGTATGTGTTATTAAAAGCACAATTCAAACCGGCTCAAAAATGTATTTTCTCTTGCCGCTCACTACCATACATATATTTCTGAAACTCTGGTTGGTGCATGGAAATAGGTCAAACTCTCCAAGACTGTAAACCAGTGAGAAACGCTGATTGAGAAAATGTGTTTTCAGGGCCTTTAAAACTAAAAGGAGAAGAGTTTAAAATGTGAATGAAGTGAACATTCCTGAACAAGTATTTGAATGTTTACGGATAGATAAGTTCACCAAAACAGGAGGATTTTATTCCAAGTTAAAGAGACGATTCAGCAGGAGGAGCAATCACAAAGGGGTGCAATTTGGACAAACTGCCATTTGTCCATTTCCATTACAGAGTGGAGGAGAGATGAGACATTTTATGAATTAATGTATAATGTAATGGCCTGACTTTATGTTTGGGAGTCTGATAATGAAAAAGTGTTTCAGGCTCCTGAGCAGAAAGAATGAGCAAACACAAACAAACCTCCACAATCTGTCGTGTCCTCATTCTGCACTTAACACTGACAAGGTCTGAACGGGGCCACTTCTGTTCATTTTGTCACGTCTGTGGAGACCTTAAGTCAGCACTTCACAATATAGATGTGCGTGGGTGTGTATTTATGCATGGAACAAAGTGAAATGTGTAGTCTGTCTTTTTGTTTTGCTTTCCCTTTTCTTTCAAACTTACTTGTCTTTGTCTCAGAAACTGTTACTGATGCTTCAATTTCTTTGCACAATTAACCAAAGGTGAAGAGCAGAGCTGGGTTTCAGCTGAAAGTCAAACATTTCTAAGGGGATACAGACCATCAGTAGCGAGGCTCCACTGTATGGGCCCCGGTGTGCAGGTGGCACCAAACATTACTCAGTGTACAAAGCAATAAATCCATAGTAACAGTTCTGGTCAAACGTCATCAACAATCATTATGTAACTGTTTTTTATGCGTTTGTTTAAAAGTCGTGTTTTTTGTGATAACAAATGTAGAAAATAAACACTTGTAAAGAAAAAAAACATATAAATATATGTATGAAAATATAGTAATAGAGTCCAACACAAACGTCTTTGACAACATGGAAGTGCAAGGAGTTTGTGACAGGGCTGCTCACCAGATGAGAATGATAAAACGAGCTCGGTCTGCGAGGCGGACGCTCGTCTTCTTCATGTTCCTGTTTTTGTTTTTGTGTGGTCCACACGGACTGTGTGCTGTTGTTTCCTCTCTCTGTCTCTCTCTCTGTCTCTCTCTCTGTCTCTCTCCTTTTAGTTTAATTAATGTTCCTCATTCAGTGGCTGGACCCTTCTTGCCCTACTGAACCACATGTACCTCCTCCTCTCCCCCAGTACAACCCTGATTTCATTGTCACCATATTCATTGACATTACGAATGAAACCTAAAAAGGCGATTCTTCGTTTTCAAAAATGACAAATGTGCAACCTGAAGTAGTTAAAAGTTTCCTGTTTTGTGCCTCTGAAGTTACAGTGTAATTCTATGGCTTCTGTTGCTGTGTAAATTGAAAGGTTTGTTGATGTCAAAATGAAATACTCTATATCCTTTTTTGATATAAAAAAGCAAACAAATCCGTGTGTGTCTCTCTCGAGTATTTGTATTGGTAACAAAGATGAACGAGTAATGGAACAAGGCAGACAGTGTTGGAGAGCATAACATGCATACAGTGTTGTTTTTTTCAATTTTGCAATCTCACAGAGACTCCTTCTTGACCTTTAGTTATATATGCATGATGCTATTTACACAAGTTAGGTTAAAGTTAGAAAAATCCACCAACTCCTGAAGGGATATTTAGTTCTGTAGCTGCTAAGTGCTCCACTAAATGTACAAAGAGTACTACATTTAATGACCAGTGGCCTGAAAAAGCTACAACAACATTAGACCATATTTTGTTTTGCATCTTTAAGGGTGGAAAGATCTACGGGAGCCTTCTTATGAAACTTAACAAGTTGTCTTCTTGTGATGAATTATCTCGTCATCACAGGAAAACATTAGATGTTACGTCATAATGACAAAAATAACTTGTGATCTTGAGAAAACAAATATGATTTAAATCATTATCATGGAAAAATCGTGGAAATAATATGTTTGACCGATGACTATTAGGGCTCCCATAAAGAAGCTTCATTAAAAAACAGTTACCAATGGAGATAACATCACTGGGAGACATTTAAAGATGAAATGTAAAGTATTGAGTTCAACACATGCTTATACAATATTTATGGAGGTAGATATTGAGACACTTGGACAAAAACGAATGGATTTCTCAACCGCCACAGCCTCCAGTCTTCAGTGCTTCACATCATGTGACCCATCAGTTGGTCGATCAGGACAAAGTCATGCTAATTTACTTCAAATAAATACAATATTTTCACAATGGGGTGTTGAAATTGGCAATATCAGTGGTATGTATGCTGTGGAGGTGTTGAAGGTGCAGAAAAAGGTGATGCAGGGAGAGAGAACACATGGGCCCGGTGAAGTAGATCAGCAGACGATCCTGGCATGTCTGCTGACGATAGCCAGGACGGCCTTCAAGACAGCTGGAGGGGTGTCTCGCACACCAGATGGTGTTCAAGCCCAGCAAACTTTATTTTAAAGTGAAGTGGAGATAATCTATGTAAGGTTTGTGAATATATTCATGGTTTTGTTTGGTGCACCAGTTGGTAAGTTTATTGACATGAAACTGAAAGACTGAAGAAGAAATATCCAAAATGTAGACAATGAAAAAGATTAGAAGGAACACTCTAATTGATCTGGGTGAGTAAACCCTTTTTGTACTTTTAAGGTTTAATTGAACCACTTTACCCACAAATGTTTCCGATTAATGGTTTCTGTTTTAGATGACAGAGGAAGTTCACATGAACACACCTCATGTTGTGGTAAATCTGGTGTTTTTAAATGTGACATAGTTGCAGCGGCTGCAATGAAATCCTTTGGGGCAACTACGACTGTCATAGTAACGTCCACTAAAAGTGCTTGTTTTTGCCACTGACAGGCCGATGTTGTTACTTTAAGTCTCTGACGACCTTTCTGAAGCGACTCCTGCAGAGACAGACCTTTTTGTTAAATAATAAGACCACCGGATTACATTGCAGCCATTCCAGCCACGATGCGGCAGCCAGCTGAGGAGATCTACTGTATGAAGTATGAATCATTCACACACCAAAACATGGTAACAACATGCTTCATATATTCAGGGATGTCATAACAACAACTAATAAGCCTGATTGCCAAAGCATGTATTGCTAATCAAGATTCTGGTATGCTGATGTTGTAGGAATAATCATTACTTAAAAAAACACGAGATCACAGTCGGGTTTTCAGCAGAGTGAGTTTTAGCTGTTCCACCAAGGCCACAGGAAGTGCACAGTTAATGGCTGCCCTCCTTCCCCCAGCGGTGAAATCAATGAGGTCAGTCCCCAGTGTTCGGCTGGACCTATTGACTGTTCTAACCTCTTAATGGAGATGAGAGGGAGGAGGAGCACTTATTGAGCCATTTGGAGGTGTTACTTCGATTTAGGAGCCGACCCCTTCCTCCACCAACAAAAGCTTCAGCACTCAGTTCTGAAGGAGATACTGTACTACAAAATGACAGAGTACATCTGAGCCTGAGTAGAGTCACATAATCTTTGTGTCTTTCAGTGAATTTCTCAATGAGTGTCTCTTTGTTAGGCTGATTGAAAGCCTTGATGTACTCAGAAAGACAGAAAGCAGTTTGCACAGTTATGAATGGATAAAGCCAGGGAATAACATCCAGAAATCCAAAATGTTTCTGACACTCACTTAATATTTTACTATTTCACTGTTGGCCTCATTATTTCCTCGATATTGCATCTAATGATGAAATATTGAACTCCTCCTCTTCTCAAAAATGTGTAGTGATTATTGTTGCTTCACTTGTGGATGTTTTACCTTCACTATGCAGAATGATGTGACGCTAGAAGACCGTTCTACTTTTGAAGGTGTAAAGTTTCTGTGTCTTAATCTAAGTTAAAGGGATAGTCCGGGTCTTTTGATGTGGGGTTGTATAAGGTACCTGTCCCTTGTCAGTGTATTACCTGCAGCAGATGACCGTCAGCTCTCTCCTTGTGTGGAGTTGCAGTCAGACAGCCCTTTTTTTTGGGACTACATTCTCTCAACCGTACAACATCAGTATTCCTACACACAAGCAGATCAGCTGTTTGGGTCGAACTGACAGCGACGTAAAGCACCAGAAATGGTCAAAATATAGTGTGCACTTAAACGTATATATCGGGCCTTCTTTTAGGTGGCTAAAATACGTCTTGCTTGCAGCTCAATGCTCTGCTTCCCTGTCGGTGCTGCACGCTGCTTCTCCACACAGGGTGAGAGCTGACGGTCATCTACTGCAGGTAATACACTGACTATAGGGATAAGTACCTCATACAATCCCACATCAAAAGACCCAAGCTATCGCTTTAAGGATGACGTGTGCGTACGAGCAGTGACATCATAAGTCTGGTAGCCAATCCTGGTCCGATATTCAGCTGACACAAGTGTGATGTGGAAACTTGAAAGCCTCCAGTGCACAAATAATGAGAAGGGACTTTGTAGTGAAGTAGGAGACATCTCAACATTTGCATATCCATAGATCTGAGGTGTTGGAATGACGCAGAAGGCTTAGATGTAATTTAAAGTTCAAACCAAGTTAAAGCCAAACCAGACACAGATTTTTATTCGAACAGAGGTGTACTTCTGAAGAGGATCTTTGAAGGTGACCTATTATTTTGTTGCTGTTTTTTTCCCCTTTTATTTTGGTTCTTGTACATGAAGATCTTGAAAGTTAAGAAGGCCTCAGTCTCTCTCCCACAGAAAAGACTGCTCTTGAAATGCCTCGTCAGTCGTACCGCCTTTAATTTCGTGACTTGTTGACATCACACTTCATCACCATGTCAAACATCATGCCGAGCTGCTAGTTTTGCACGTATAAATTTATTTAGCGAAGTTGCTCTGTTGTTGTTACTGATGCCAGCTCAGGCGTAGTTGAGCTGACCATTCAGAGCAGACGGGAGGGGGAGCTTTAAAGAGACCAGAGCTAAAACAGAGCGTTTCAGACAGAGGGGGACTACAGAGCTGCAGAACAGGACAGTGTGAGAAAACTAATGCGTTTTTCGAGCATTAATGCATTTGAACCTATTGTAGTAAAAATACAATTATTAATCTGAAAATAAGCGTAATATGTTTATTTTAATTATTCAAAAGCTGCTATAGATAACAGTCATAAATATTTACTAAAGCAGACCATGTCTGTAGATAATGATTAATAGTAGACATATACAATACAATGCACAGTCCATCATGCACAATAGATGTCTGATAAACTATCACTTTTAATCATCTGATAATTTCACAGAAATACCGACAGGCAACTAAATTAAACATACCTTGAGTAAGCTTTGATTTCTGCCGGTTTAAACATTTAGGATAACGTCAACAAAATATATGATCTATACTATAATATATAATCTTGTCGTTTTTACACATTTAAATGCAGAAATGTTAAATATTATACCTTTAAAATTCTATGAATGTATCTGCGCATCTGCTCATCTCTTCCCTGTGTGGTTAGATGTCTATCTTTAAAGTCATTTTGAATGGATTCCTGCAGTTTGTGGTGCAGAATTAGTGAGGTAAAATTCAGACCACATCTCTTTCCTAACATCACTGACGTCAAACAACTCTGCAGGAGCTCTGAAAAGCCCAAGGTGACACAGAGATCAGTGTTTGATTGATGCACAACTTCTGGATTTTAAAAACAAGCTCTCTTTCCCTCTACCTCTGTCTATGCGTCCATGCATGCATGCCTTTGTGTGTGTTATTGTGACCCTTGTCCTGGCTAAGCTCATTGCTTTTGTTAATTTGACAGGCTCAATAAACGTGTCACCAGCCATCCCTAAATGGTATTTTCTCACAGTCAACCAGCCAGAACCATCATCCTGTCCCAGTGCAAGTGAGGGAGGTGACCCATAACCCTCTGTGACCATCAATCCGCCTATTAACGCAAACCTCCCCACTGAGAAAATAAAAAAAAAGAAACCTCAAGGTAACATCAGCCCTGGTGTCTGCGTGTTGATGCACGTCCTTATGCAGAAACACGTCACCCAGCCGCTCTCTTGAGTTTTAATGTTTTCATTTGCATCACATATATAAATATAGCATGTGGGGCGTGTGTGTCTGACAGCATGGATGCTAAATTGAGAGAATGCGTGCGCATATGTTCGCCATCTTAAATGGCTGCTCAGATGTGGGTGGGGGCAGGTGCCGCCCCGGCCTCGAGGGAGCTGAGGGGCGGCTGTGAGAGGAGGGGAAGTGGATGCCAAAATCACTCTTTAATGACTCGGGGGGGTTGTGCTCATGTTGTGCTCGGGCCCCTGAGATCCTGTGTCGCTCATAAATAAGCTCCTGATTTGCACACTGTGCCTGGAGCACTTCTGAGCGAGTCACAGGATGATGAGAAAGCATGTGTCTGTAGATGGGATATCGACTCAGGACACAGGAAGATCGCAAACAAAGCATTTACTCTGCCTTTATCCAAACTTCATGAATTATAAAAGCTTTACTGAATCACTCATTGCCTTTTTGAGGAGTTGTGTTGAGAAAAATCTTTGTTTTGGGTTAGAGAAAAAAGAGAGTTGTAACTTTATGCAGCCTCTCCTGCTTTCTGCAGTCACATACAGCCACACGTGAGCTGTCCATGGTGCTCAATGAAGGATCTCTGCGTAACACGATCATGGGTGTGTTGGCTGAGCTGTGCATAGATATGCAGGACGCAGATAAACATGGCATTCGAGACCTTAAATGATCCCCTTCTATACGTCGTACTTCTACCTGAACGCTGGGTAACAAACCCCCCCACATGAGGCTCTGGATCAGCACCCATTGGCTCGGAAAACAGCAGCAGGATCCTCCTTCTGCACGAGTCAGGAAGCATGATTGGTTGCACATGCCAGCCTTCAGCACTATCACCACAGCTGGTATATATTTAGCTGGTCCCCACCTCCTCGCTACCACCACCACCACCTTCTCCTCCTCTCCTGATACGCAGCCTGCTACCACCTTGTCAGGAAGTGCGTCATAGGCTTGTCGAGGGGGAGCCTCTGGGGCGAGGCACTCTAATATCACCAAGTCAGAAACTCTCCTTCATCAGATCACACACTTAAAACATGAGAGCATGATGCAAGATTACGTGCACGGAGCTGAGACATGCGCTTGTGTGTGCAGTTCACATGCAGACAGGGAATAATTATCTTTCTCTGTCTTCTTTGTTTCAAAATGAAGGAATTCCAGGACATGAATAAATGAAAAGACGAGTTTCTTGTTCATCTTCAAATACTTTAAGGATGCTGTTGGTTTGATCACAAATACCTCCAGTAAAACAAACATTTGATATCTTGGAGAGATGAAAAGAAGAGATGATGAGGCCTTTTTGATTTTATTAGCACGCCCTTATCTGTATTTCACACAAGCTCCAAGAAAAAAATAACCTGTTAATAATCCTTAAAGTGCACCTCATGATTTTAAATTGAAGACTTGCTTGGTTTTAGTTTGGTTTTCAAACAAACAAAAATTACTCGTCGCTTTATTTTCTCTAAAAAAGCTTTAATATTTGCTTATTTGGATGGAGACAGTACTCAACGCTGAATACAAGAGAAGAACATTAGCAACATGGCGATGAAGCAGAGGGAGGCATTTCTCCTCTATTAATGCAGCTAAAGCACCTGGATTGAAGTGTGTGTGTGTGTGTGTGTGTGTGTGTGTGTGTGTGTGTGTGTGTGTGCATGGACATGCATGCGCCAATAGTTCCTTATTCAGGCTCGCCTCTTAATGCCCTTCCACCAGATGGGAGCTAGCGGTAGATGTGTGTGCGTGTGTGTGAGTGTGTGTGTCTGGTTAGGAGGGGGGTATTTCCCAAAACCAGAGCATCAGGCCTCCTTTTGTCCTCTCGCCTGTCACCGATGGCTTCACAGTGGGGTGACACACACACTCCAAATCTCATTAAAAAGTGAGAGATGGGGGAGGGCTTTCACCTTTAATGGGTCTGGAGGAAACTTGGTGCAGGCGATGTTGTGTCATATGAGTATTTAAAATACAACTGTAATCTTTCGTTGTAATTGCAACAAGGTATTAAGATGAATAAAATAAAGAAACCCGAACATGTTTACTAGGGCTGTCACAATATACAGGTATTGACGATTATCATGATATTTAAAAATGAAATATTGTTATCGTGTTAATATAATAATATTGTGTAAATAATATATCACTTCTTAAATTGTTTTTTATTTCTCCTCAGTTCTTGCTTTGTCATAGCAGGTGGTGGTTATGCACATTTACGCTGGTTTCCACCCGACATAAAATAGAAGAAGTCGTTACCTGTAATTGTCATTTTTCGTACAGTTACGGTTACAGACTCTCTCTTCACCTTCCTATGACTGTATTTTCATTGTAATTCATTTGCCAAAAAAGAGAGAAAACACACAGTAAATAATCTTTCAGGCTGCATGTAAAAGGTCTTGAGAGTTAAGAAGGTCAAAGTCGGCACAGACAGAAGCTCCTCTTTCCCACAGAAAATGCTGGTCCTGAACGCCTTGTCAGTCGTCACGCCTTTAATTCTGTGACTTTGTGACATCACACTACATCGCCATGTATCGTATACCTTGCGTATAATATGGCACATGAGAATTTATTTAGCAAAGTTGCTCTGCAGTTGTTAGCGCTGCTGGCTCAGGCGTGTGTGAGCTGACCAATCAGAGCTGACTGGGTATTTGGGAGGGAGGGCCTTAAAGAGACAGGAGCTAAAGCAGAGCGTTTCAGATAGAGGGGTAATACACTGCTGCAATAGTAACTCAAATTAAAATGATGAATCTGACAATAAGCATGATAAATAAATAAATATATTTAATTTTTTTTTATAGATATTGCAATAATATCATCATTGTGTGTCGTGTAATAAAAATCCTGACAGCTTTCATGTCTACACAGACTCATTTTATAGAGACACACACACACACACACAGAGACCCTTTTGATGCTTTATTGATTTCATGCTGTCACCGATACTTGTCCATCTGATTTCATTAGGAACAGCGATGACACATCTGATAGAGAGTTCTCGAAGCGGAGGGATAACACGAGGTCGACACTCTCACCGTCTGCCCTTTTGTTCTGCGTTTAGAGAGGCGGCTCAGCACACACTCCCCACTGCCGGCTGGGGCGGACCATGATGAATCAATTCTCTGCAACATTCACTTAGATAATGACAAAAAACACATGTTAAACAAGCTTAATCTTAAAAACAGGCCCTTTATCATTATACCATTTGTTGTAATTGCCAGTAAGAATGGCTCAATACCAGCCCCTTTACACACCCTGCAATTTACCCATTAGGGTTAGAAATTGCTTTGCAATTGCAGGCAATTACTCCTCATCCACGGCAGCAGCCACACACTACAGCCCCTCAATTGAAAACAATCGCTGAATCCATCCCACTCTTTGTTACTGACTTCCTGCAGCCATTTTTAACGAGAACTTAACAGCACATATTTGCATCCGGCTAATGGATGTTGCTTTGTGTCATTGCGGTGGTAAAACCTCGATGCGCGGCGCCTTTAAGAGTCGAGCCTGTGGGAGGCGACACCTTGGGACGGGTGTGTGGGAGAGAAGGGACAGACAATAAACAAATAGGATAAAACACACAGGAGACGCTGCCTCTGACATTTGCTTTGGAGAGATGATGGAAAAATGAGCAGCTTGATATTTTAGATGAAAAACAAGGGCAAGGCTACAGCTCCCATCAGTTTTCTGGTAGAATTACACCAAGACTGGCTCAATTTTACTGTTATTCCTCATTGAGGGGTTGAGTTATAGAGTTATGAAAGGAGATCACCAGAATATGAACCCATAAAATACTACATTACTGGCTGTAATTTCTCCACATTATCTGAAATATTCTCCCAGATATGCAAAAGAAACACCTGCTGCTGCGTGATCCCACCTTTCAATGTCACATCTGAGAGAAATGTACAGACTCATGAAGCCAGATGTTGATGATTCTGTAAAACATCCACAAAGGCTGCACCTCCTCTGAGCTCCTGATTGACACAAAATCAATCCTACGACTCAGATAACGCCTCTGACAGACTGAAGCACGCTGCAGAGACGAGTCACATGAAAAGGATAAGATAATGTCATGATCTTTCTTTCATCATATCAGCTTCCTTTGTTATCTTCTCCTTTCTCTCTCTCTCTCTCCCTGGTGCTCTCCCTCACTCTGTCACTGCTGCATGGTGACTCAGACACTGCAGAGATGCTACATCTGAATGATATATCGGATGAGTCACACACTGTCCATCTCTGGAAAGTTTTTTTTTTCCACACAAACACACTGTAACCTTTGTGCACACCTATATCTGCTCGCAGATCTGGCCTGACGGACAGTGAGGTGCCGTGATGGACGTATCAAACACAGCTTATTTCTCCCCCCTGCACCCACGCTCCCAACTGAACAAGCAAGGTGATTTTAATGGTGTTCCCTTCACACCGCCCTGACCGCTGCTGCACAACAAGCCTGTACACACACAGTAAATCTGTCAATCCGCCGCTCCACAGAGGGGCAAGGTTTTTCTTCATCCCCTCGCTCTCTCCGTCCATCTGTCAGTCTTCCTCCCCTCTGACTCAGATGGAGACTCAGCTTCTAAGTTTCAAACAAGTAACACACCCTGCTGTCTGCCCTGACATACACAAGCACAAACACATGCAAAGTCTTTGCTTCAGAGGCTTCAACAAGTCAGTCGAGCTCAACAAGTCCCTGAAAGCAGCAGTGGAAAGTAACTTAGTGCATTTACTCGAGTAAAAAGAGGAATGAGCTCCAAAACACCCATGATGTTTCATTCTCTTATTTCACTGGAGCATATTAAAAGGTTGCACTTATATATTTGCAGTAATCCTTGTAAACATATTTCTTAGTTATGAAGCTGTATTTGTGTTTGTGAATTTATGTGTCTCAGATATGTGCATTTTTCTCAGATCCCCATATCAGTGACACTGCCTGTTTAAATTAAGGATTTGTCTTTTTTGTATGTTTCGTACAATTTTGAGGTACTTTACTTTCCTCAGATTTCAGAGAGGAAAATTGTACTTTACACTCCACTGTATTTGTTTGACAGCTGTAGTTGCTTTTCAGATTTAAATTTCACACAAAAACATATGATCCATTTATAAAATGTGATGTATTGTTATCGATTAAACCATTAAACAGCTAATAAAGCAGCTAAAATTAGCTTCACCACAATCAACATTAAAGTGCAACACTTCACTCAAAGGGGCTCTATGTAACAATTTGAAGCAAATCACTTTTTTATTGGCCATATGTGAGCAGGTAGTAACATGATGTGAACAATGAGACCATCCCCATCTCTGGACTGAGGATTACTTTGTGAAGGACTTGGGTCAGATAGTGAGGCCTCTACCACAACACAGAAGGTCCACAGAGCCCCTTTAAAATGTCCCCTTTTTGGCATTAACAATAAATGGCTTATAACACACACTAGTATTATACAGTAAATGTTTATTAATGTATTAAACTATAACTCTCCCTTAAGTGAAGGCTGGTGTATGAATAGTTAATTAGTAATATTGTTGTGAACCACAGGTGTAAATGTTGTGTTCATGTCGTCATAGGGGAAATTATTTTGTTGACAAAAACGGTACAATAATAAACTCTTAAAATCTCAGTACAGTGTGTTATAAAGCAATTATTAAAAGTTGTAATAAATATGACGATATCTCTGGTTCTGCTGCATTGATTTGTTCAAACTGTTCAACGACTAATCGGAGTTCGATGCTGAATAGATTGAGTAAATGTTCTCAATACTTTTTCCTCCACTGTTTGCAAGTGAACCCAGAAGTCCTTGTTGTTTCATAAATAAAGACAAAGACTGAAGGTGAGAGACATCTTAGAAAATCACAGTTCGTTCACATGCATGCAGCGGTGATTCTGTAGTCTGTAAGGGCCCCATGCAAAGATTCCCAGGAGGTGTTTCTAACCAGCTTTCATCACCATTATGTTATAAATAATCTGAAAATAACAGAAAATGTATAAAACACAAACCATTGAAAAAAGAACAATTAAAACTTAAACTTAATAACTTCAACATTGTCTCCCTGTAGATAATTCACATTATAAGGCCAGTGATCATCAACACATGAAGAATTGATCTTGAGGCAGAAAGTGGATAGTGTAGTGCCTTTATGGGAGGTTTAAGAGGGTTTATAGGGTTTTGTCGGGGGCCCTTTTCACAGATTTCTTTGGGGGGGACCCCAAACATATGCCTGGTTTGCCTCTGCTGACGGTGCGCCTCTGCATTCGTGACGCATCACAGAACATCTGAAAGAGATTCGGTAAACACTGCCTATGAAAAGAGAAATAAAGAAATGACTCAGCGCACGCTGATATGAAGCATCTCCTCATTCATCGGGGACTCAACTCATTCACATAAATTAATGAAGAGAGACGTTGAGCAATTGACACGACACAGAATCTTTATTAGAAATGCAGACAGACGCAAAGTCATTTCATCAAGACGCCTTCAGGCCGGAGTGATGTCATTATGACGAACAAACGTCTGGGCGACACTGATATTAGATCCCTCTGTGACTGAGGAAATAACATTAAATGAAATGAGAATATGCAGCAAGATATTATTTGTTAACATCAGAAAAGGGAAACACAATGTTTCCGATCAGCTTTAATTAAATCCCCTCTCAGTGAAAGGTGGAGGTGTGGCAGTGATGTTTGTGTGTCTCTGCGTTTTTGCAGTTGTGTGCATGCTCTATTGATCAGTGTGCGTCTACATGTATTATTTGTGTGTCCTTGCCTATTTTTTTTTTTTCTTTTTTTCTGCGCCTTTTGTCCATGTTCCTAAAACTGAGATGAGTTGCTATGGAGACTCGGATACTTGTGTGAAAAGGAAGTGGTAAAAGAGAGAAATGTGGTTGTCAGGAGACACACTAGGACCATGAGGCTGAAAGAGTGAGCCTGCAGAGGGTGTGTGTGTGTGTGTGTGTGTGTGTGTGTGTGTGTGTGTGTGTGTGTGTGTGTGGACTCAAGGTTCAGGTTTACTCAACAATGAAGCACATTCATATTTCTCCCTCTTCTTCTTCTTTGGACCATATTCTACTTCAACCTCATTTTGCTACCTTCAGCCATGAAAGTGCTCATATATGCTGATAAACCTTTGTTCATCACCACACAGGCAGTGAGGGTGCGATCCTTCACATGTTGACAGGGGTTAAGCGACTGGCCGGTGATAATACAGCTGTTCCAGGCACTCCATCACTTGATAATTACATTACACTGGTACTCCATTGCTTCCACTCGCTCCCAGTAATCTTGTTAAAATCCCAGTGATTTGAATCGCAGTGACAGAGAGACGAATGACAGCGAGGCAGCTGCCCGTGCAGCTCAGCCCTCTCTTCGTCTGACTGAGTGTTTCGAAATGCATTAAGCTTTTGTGGGGTAACCATGGAGCTGCATGGGCACACAGGTGCTGAAATGCACTTTTAAATGCAGGTATTCCCATCAAAGATCGGTCCACGTCCTGTCTGCAGTTGCAGGATGAAGAGGAGGACGTGCACAGTGTTGGAGTGAATCTCTGTCTTTATTCTTTCAACTTAAAAGCAAACATGTGAACACAATAGCTGCGCCCCACTCCATTAAAAGTAAAGATGGCTCCTCTTTTTCCTTTTTAGTCTGGCATCAAAGGCTGGTGATTAAGTAACTATGCTGCCCTCTGGTGGTCATGTGTCAACACTCCATGCATTTTTCTTTATCACAATATTGGATATTAGTTTGTTTCATATAGGGAGGAGAATTGCAAAAAATGCCTAACATAAGTGTAAGAAAAATATATATATTCCCGTGTTTTTACGTCCATTTGGGACTTGAAGGTGGAGTAGAGTAATTTCCCAGACGGGCTCCACATTTAGACGCTCAGTGTGACAGGTAGTTTAATTAACGAAAAGGTCTGCCCTGCAGCTACTGACCCCCTGGCCTGCCAGCCTGAGCCGAGGTAACCAGTAAACATTTGTCATGTGCAGGAGCGGCTGACAGATTATTTATTAGTCATTTATATGAACGCCTCACAGCCACCGACAGGCTGTGACAGTGAGGCAGGTTTAATACTATGTTGGAATAATCAGTGGTAATTAAGACGATGCTTTGGCATGATTTACTTCACAATACATTCCTCTGAGATGAAAAAAGGCAGAGTGGAGTATTTCCTCATGAAACACAGTAGGATATAATAGCACATTTTATGAGATATGAAGAAATTTCAAGGAACTCCAAGACACTTCATGTGAGTGAGAAGGTCTTGAAGGACTGTTGTTGGGGGTAATTACATATGAATAAATCGACTCCCACATCTTGGATTTGTTCATAGATTCAAATAAAACTGACATATAGATGAAAATCCAGTGTGATTATGAGGCTAATGTAAAAATGGTGATTACTTCCATAAAGACAGGCACAAGATTAAAAAAAAAATGAAAATAAAATGGTGAAACTTGATGCACTTGAAGGCCAAGATATCTTGGACTCAAACCCAATCGCCACAATAAATGTCAGCTAAGTACGTTTCTGCAAAACAACAGATGAGTTAAAACTTTATGTTTCTTTATGTTGCAACTTTACGTTTGTTTCGGTTCAATATTTTATTTCTCTCTTGTCACAACACTGTGCTTATGCTCTGGTTAGGTTTAGGCACAAAAACCACTTGGTCATGGTCAGGAAAACATCAGAGTTTGGCTTATAAAAAACACCGGTTTTGGTTCCCGTAATCACGGATGGAGATGGTTCGACTTCCTGTGAAAAATATTTGCTTTTGGTCACCAGAAACAACACTTGAAAGGTCCCCTGTTCTCCTTAAAACTAGCCAGTGGTGTCATGATAAGAAATGCTACAATGCAGACTGGAACTGCAGTCGCCTTTTTGACAGCACGTTTTGTAAAAATGTCAATATGATACATAACCTGTGCCACATCAAACTGTGGTTTGCAGAAACATTATATCCTGAGATAACTTTGACTTCAGTCCATATACCAAGCTACAAAAATACTAGCTGCTACATTTCTCATAATTGAAGTAGGATCATCCCTGTCTGATAAATGCGCTCATGTCTTAAACTTTGTGCACATTGTTTGCAACATAGGTGTGTTTTATGAAGTGTTTGCCTCTTATGTGCTTACATAACCCACAGAAGACAGGCTGAGTAGTTCTCCATGACTAATAACTGGATATTTATGTGTAAAATTGGTGTAATTCTCCTTTAAATGTACAAAAGTATTGTCAACTTGTATGATGTTCACGTGTGAAAGAATAAAAAACAAGCTCTGCACCAAAACCTTCACATCGGAACTGAATGTAAAGTGGGAAATGTGCTTTAAGTTTGCAGTTTTCAGATTTTTTTAAAGAGACAACTGTAAAGTATTTGACACACGCACACACACACACACAAAAAACTATTCACTCACATGAACGCACCTCCTTCCACCTCAAAATGAGATCTGCTCTAATCTGACAGAATGATAAAACACTTGTGAGTCTCTAATAAGTGTGTCCCCATCTGATGAGCCTCAGGTCCTCTTGACCCAGGGGACCAATTTGAGTGGTACACAGCACATGGTGCCCTGTGCTGAATTATCGACCCCCACCACCGCCACCACCTCCACCATCACCATTGCAGCGGGGATAAGAGGGAGGCGGATTAGGGTTCAGTTGTCTTGGCAACCTGAGATGCCATCTGTCATGTGTGTGCTGATCCACGTCGTGTAGCTGAGACATTGTTTTAATTCAATCATTTTCTCACTGCCAGGCAGACGTCCTGTTAAAATACGTGTCAGTGTGTATTTAATAAGAAGGGTGGAGTTATAAGACAGGTTTTCATTGAAATAACAACTGAATAGATTTTGTTAAGCAACATATTCAACCTAAAACACAAAGACTGTAGTCAATATATCAGTTCGCTTTTGGTCTTCTTGTGGGACTTGTTGACAGCCTTATCCTTTAAGTTGTGCCCGTATACAACCTGACAGTGTTGTCTGCGGCTTCCTTTTACAATCCAGGCTGCGTTCCAGATGCTGAGGGAGTGTTTATTAACTCTGTGGGTGCTTCTGAGTCATTATTAAATTGGTTTAACAGGTCTTTAAAACATCATCAGTATGTCCGCTATACCATACCTGCTCAAAGGCACATGGCCTCTATAACAAGGACAGGATGTGATTCACAGGTCGCTGCCTCAGAAGCACAATACACGCCGGAGGCTCATTGTGTTTAGCCTGTTTTGGAAGGAAAGGAATTCAAAAAAATAAAATAAAAATGTTTTGATGATATCTAATCTTACATGCATGTTGCATGAAGTGAGACTAATCCTGCAGCACGCACACACACACACACACACACACACACACACACACACACACACAAAATCATTAATATTAACAATAGCATACTTTAGGTCAGATGAATACTAACCAGTGCAAATGAGCAGGAGGGCAGCAGGGTGGTGTACTGATGGAGGAAGAGGGGAGTGTCTGATAGACGCGGTGACATGAGGGACTCGTCCCCTGAGAGAGAGCTGCAAATGAACCCGCAGCCACACCTGGGACTTCACCACACACACACACACACACACACACACACACACATAGAGGAGGTAAGAATATTGGGGTTAGCTTGTGGTTGCTTCCACCACCTACTTGACTGATTGAGGCCCTGAAGCTGCTTTCCGCTGCTATCAAAAAAGAAAAAAAAACCTTATCCTTTGAGGAAGTGTAATTAACACCCACATTATCCTGGCAGCAGTAATTAAAATATTAATGAGCAAAAAAAAAGTAGAGGAGATATTACTAGTCAATACAGTCAATGAGCCATTTCATCTCAGTCTGAACGAGACGGATCTGAGAGTGTTTGGATTTGTATTTCTGCACTTTAAAATAAATGCTCACTGTTAAAACACATTATTGAACAAATAAATATATTTTTTTGAAATCATTGTATGAAATGCACTAATACAGTGAGAATTGGTGGCATTAGACAAGAAATGGTCCGACATTAGTCTGCACAGCCTCAAATTTAAAGCCGCTATGTGCAGGATTTGAAAACGTCTTACTTTAGTGCCATCTGGTGGCAGAAAGTGGCACTGTGATTTTTGCATATCATAACTCCATGGAGCATATGTGCCGACATTTGCTGTACGGTAGTGTTGGTCAGTTCAATCCCATCATTTTGGTCTATCTGTAACGATCTTCACAGCCTGTAGGGGGACAGGTGTGTGTGCTACTTTAAAAAAAACAAATGTAGCAGACTGAACACAAAATATATGATGAAAATAAATTATTTTACAAACATTTTGATGGTTTAATCAAAAGGCTCTTTGTGCCTGTATTGGAGTGCACAGAAACACAACTGAGAGGACATGCCTTGTCCTCCAGACTTTGCATCCTCAGGAGAAAGAAAGCTGTCATTTTCAGGTAAATTACCAACCTAACACAAGTGAAAGTGTTGTTAATTAATGAGATATGAAAGCATCAAACGTGTACATGTAGGCATGTACATCTCATTAGATAAATAAGATAATATGATGAAAAAAGACAAGGTAATGTGTATTGCCAGGTTTTATATAAGAAGTTATTGTAAACAAACTGCACCTTCAAACTACATCTCTACTCTATCAGATTAATCTAAGAGGAAAATTAAAACTGCCCTAAATCCTGGTTGATGGGTCACCACAGAGTTTTTGATGAATTGTGCCCTCAAATTACAAATAATTCTCAATTATGTGATTTTATTCCCGTCATCTAGTAAAACTGTGAACATGCTGTAGCTATTTCAACACATTCACATAACCTGTCATAGATAATTGAAATAACTTAATAAATACATATTTTTTTATTGTAATTTACTTAATTTTTACGTATGTAAGAAATTGCTCATCACACGTCAGATAAAGTTTTCAACTAAAACAGGGGAAAAAACTTGAACTTGACAAGTGAGTTACCCGCTGTGATGATCTTCAGTCACCCACCTTGTAAGTTGACACCACAAACTTGCAGGCGTGTACAAGAGAGTTTGTTTTAAAAGTGACGGCAGCCCCTCTGCAGCAGCACTGCAAACTTTTACTACATGTGGAGAACCTGAGGGCGGTGAACATCTGGCTCTGAGTGATGTATGAGAGGAAAAATAGGGGCGAGAAGATACAGTGAAGAAACTTTTATCAAAAAGGAAATCTTCTGAAGAATTCTGCTGTGACTGTCTGTAAGTGTATTAACCATTTAAAGCTACATCTCTTTTTAAAATGTTTTATGAGTAAGGAATGATGGATGGTAATGTGGATTTGCCTTATCTAGTCATGTAGTAATTTTTTTGTTTAAGAGCAGGTCCTTACTTCTAACTCAACTATTTTGTAATAATGTAAAATGTTCTCCTTCTTTATGACACAGCAGTTTCAGAATTTAAAGTAATTGGTATAAAATTGTTCAGCTTATCAGTCTTTTCTTTATTCTTTATTATTTAATGTCTTTTTTAAAAAGGGCTTTTTTTGTTCAGTGAACAAAACTAATAACTAATAATTATCCAAGGTAAGGTTTGAACATTTTGTTAAATGAAATGAATCGTCCGACATGCTCCTGCGGTCTGACCCTTCATGGCCTCGGTCGCAAAAGGTTGAGTCAGAATTCACTCAATGAACTCACTGTTCTGAGGTGGTCACCGTTTATTTATTTTACTCACAATGAAATACTCAATGGGAGATTCTTTTTAAAATGTCGGTGCCAAAGTTGTATTTTATTGTGTTTCACCGGAGCTGGCGCACAGTGAGTCTCCACTGTTGAGCAGCAGGCGACAGACCTTTCCATCCTGTGTTGATATCAGGTTTATTTAGTCTAGAAGCAGCTGAAGAGAAGCCATAGGGTGAGAGCGCCACTATAGCTGAAACCTGCACGTTCAATACCTGTTGTTCATTTAGTTTTACATGACCTGTTTAAGCTGATACAATCCTACAGCTGACACCTGAGACAGCAGATCACTGACTCAAAGCTTTGGACGTCCACAAAGTTATTCATCTGGATATTTTATGAAAAGTTTCTGACACAGAGACTCTGAAGACAGAACCAGAATGACTGCAGGTCAAACTCAAATACTGAAACTCATGTTCCTGACTGAAGACATGATTCTGCAAAGGCAGTGACACGCTCGGGGCTTCAACAAAGTAAACATGAGAGCTGCGCCTGTCATGTAAGGAAACAGGATTTTTGTTAACTAGCTGTGAAGTTAGTTGTTTACCAGACAGGCGCTTTGGTTTCATTCTCTGGAGACACCGCTGTCCGAATCATCCATCACCCTGTCATCTCGCATACATGCAGCACACGTTCAGGCATTTGAGCCAACGCTCCAGCTCAGATCCGTCATTTTCACACACATTTTTCAGGTCGGCTGGTGTGTAATTTTGGCTGTTTCCCGCTAACAGCCGGTTAGGCTGCAAGGATGTTCGCTTTTATTGAGAAAACACAATTAAAGGCTGTGAAACCACTGGAGCAAATCTTACTTTGGAAACATTAAAGGTTTTGCAAAGTAAATGAGGTGGAATAGAAAGTGATACATGCATGGGCCTGTGTGTGTGTGTGTGTGTGGGTGCACCAGTGTGTGTGTGTTTGCAGACATGGGCCCTCAGCTCTGCAGGAGTATAAAGGCTGCTAGTGTCTGAGATCCAGGCCCGTACATGACCTTTGCCTTCTCTTCCCAGTAGAGGCATCCTGTAGCTGAGGTGTGAATATTGCACCTGGATGTTTTTGTTAGAGACAGAGGCTCTCATGCCCTGATGGTCAACCTGTAAACCAGCCTCAAACTTGGCAGGCAGCCCCCTCCACATATACCTGTCCCACATCCACATGATGTGTTTACAAAAGGACCTTTTCACTATAGATCCAGTCAGAGTCGCACGTCTACAACATCCTCAGTGAGCCCAGGATTCACTGACATGCATTGTGTATGTATGTCTTTGCCCTACTTCCTCCGTAATCATGGTGAGGGATTTGTCATCAGGTTTATGCTGATGTCAGGCAACTTTACTGCAAACTACACTTGAACTTGTAATGACGGTCTGCAACCCTGAGCCACAGGTACTTCAATGAAAAAACACAGGTGGTACACAACTATAAATGAGCTCAAACAACCGGCTGCGATGCCGCTTGTCTGGATCCTAAACATCTGCTCTCCAGATGGGCTTTCACTTGGTTATTTAACTAAAGATAAAGTCTTCGTTAGAGGTGAGACTCTTATTAGCCATAGAGGCAGCGTGGCTCTAAGGATGGATGTGATCCCCAGAGACTAAATCTGTCTTTGTGGATATTCTGACCTTTTGCCGATTAAATAAGCTATTGTGTTAACGTGCAACTCACACAATGTCCCGCCCAGAACACGATCTGATTGGCAACATGACACAATTAATAGCCTATGAACACTGAAGTATCTTTTTGACACAAAGATTTTCATTTTCACTGCAGATGAATATCGGTCTCAAGTATCAGATTTCAGTCTCCTTGTTTCTAATGATCAGTATTGGTATCTATCGGTCGACCCCTAT
Source organism: Pagrus pagrus (assembly GCF_965226575.1). Classification (NCBI taxonomy): domain Eukaryota; kingdom Metazoa; phylum Chordata; class Actinopteri; order Spariformes; family Sparidae; genus Pagrus; species Pagrus pagrus. Next base: position 20,875,586 of record NC_140185.1, on the reverse strand, counting down.
TAGAAAATGTTAGCATGCTGTTAACACGGTCAGCAAAAATGTTGGTAATTTTATACCATATATATACTATAAACATCAGTTCAGTATTCAATATTCCTGCCTGAAAAATGCAGCCCTCTCATTCATTTGAATGATGACTGTCTGATGACGCTCAGGTGCTTCAGCATCACACAACGTGATCGAGCAAGCTGCTGAATTGGCTAATCATTTACATGCAGGCACAGATTCTTTGTGGATTTCTTTGTAACATGAATACTGTATTTCTACAGTTTACCAAGTAATTGTTGCAAAAAAGAAAAAAGATCAGATAATTGATAGCTTTCCAGAGCGATAAACTTCAGTCTCACAGGATTAAAAACCTTTGTGCATCGCTGGCATTCGAGAAGCCTGAACTGTTTCTCCCTAACTCAGGCCTGTTTTCTGTCTGAATGCCTGCTTAGTCTTGTTGCTTTACAATTAAAGTTTAAAGTCAGTCATGTGGCACAAACCGAGCCGCCGTCTCTGCTGTATATTACCCAGCAGACCCACTGACCCACTGCATGTGTTGTTGTCTTAATTCCAGCTGATTAGCAGCGAGCGTTACTGGCAGTCAGAGCAAGTCTCTGCATGGGGCTGAGCTTTATGATGGAAGCTGCTCTGGGAACAGGACAAATGAGCCATGTAGCGGCACCGGGAGACCGGCTCGGGGCTGCAGCTGTACGTCTTATTAAACCTGCAGTCAGTCAGTTTAATCCCTTTGATTAATGATCGTGCGTATTGTTTGGCTGTGAGTATAAGATCCGCGCATGGAAGCCAGCGTGTAAAAATTAGTTTCAACGTGTTATTATTGCTTTTGTACATGTGCAAGACAGCTCTGTGTTTTCACTGCCACCATTATAACTCTCAAAAACCATTATGTTTTAATTATTTATTGCTTTCTTGAAGGGTAGCTTCATATTCTTACCAAGACTGCCTTTAAACAATACTCACAAGCCTTTCATCAAACAACATGAAGCTTCAACAATCACACAAAGTAATGGGTGTTTGATACATAATTCCCTTTGATCACTGCTCAGCAAGGCAACATGTCTGAAAAAGAGAGGGAATATTACACAAAAATGACTGAGCAAGCCCAAACTGTTTGTTTCATGGGGAGAAGGGATCTCTTTACTGACGGGATAAACAGTGTTGTGTTTTGACAGACACTTTGCTGAGCTGGCTCATTATAACTCACTACATTTTAACAGTATCAAAGTATTTAAAAAATGCTGGAAATATTTACAAAAACTCTTTCATGGCAATGCAAATAGGATTAAAAAACATACAACGTCCGGAGAAAGCAAGTGACTACAGTAACTGTCAGGCTTTGCTTGGTAAAACATATCCTTATGGAGGCGCATGTCCAGGTGCCAGCCCAGTCACTGTTGTGGGATTTCGGGTCGCTTGACCATTCAGGAGAGATGAAGAAAACTCAGAGACACCGATGACTTAAGATGAAGTAGTTTATACAAACATGATCACGGAGGAACAAAATGACAGCACAACTGTATGCACAGTGCATTGTCAAGTTAATCCCCCCGAATCCTTCTCTAGATTCAAGCTCAGGAAGCACCCCTCCCATACATGGTTATCTGTTTAACAACAAATAAGTGGAAAGTTACTGCAACTAGACTATATTGGCTTCACTTCTTATCCCTCAGGATGGAGGGCGGAAAACACCCACTGGTTCTTGACAGTTGGTAAGAACTGCAGTTGTAGTTGCAACGCAGAAAGATGAGGTTTTCACTTTATCTGAGGTGTTTTCAGACAGCATTTTTTTGGTTTTACAAAAGAAAAGACTCTAAGGATAAAGATTAACCAGTTGGTTTGGCAAAGTTTCTCCTCCCTGAGCTTCTCTATGGAGCAATCTGAGACTGTCTCATCCAGTGAGGCACGGCTAAGACTGATGCAAAATGTCAAAACAAAACCCAACAAGGGTGTAAAAAAAACAAAAAAACACTTTTATTTGGTTCACCAGGGTCCATCAAAGACTGATTGGAGCTGAAGCATGGACGGTGAGGTGGAAGCGATGAACACCAGCCTTGACAGTCCTCTGAGCCCGAGGCAGCTCACCGGGTTGGGGATGAACTGTCTTCTTGGCCAAAAGTACAGACACTCTGGGCCGGGACTCGCCTGTCCTCAAGAGTACAACCAGTGGCTGCCCTACCGCCACGACGCCAGCCTCCTGCCCATGAAAGAAGACCTGGCCTTCTGGCTCAACACCCTCATTGGTGAGACAGTTTTCCTCCCTTGATACTGACGGCAAACTCATGTTAACTACACTGTCTGGATATCAGCTACAGTAAGATTCTCAATACAAGCGGTTACTATTAAGAACTCAGTTAAGAGCCCAGTAGCTCCTCTGTCTGTCTCTGTTGTAGGTGTGCTTTGTGCTAACATTGCTAACCGCTGAAGGAGGCTGTTGCTGCTGCCATGGCCCTTTTCGTCTCAGAGGACGTGTGCTAGTGGCACTCAGTTAGTGGATGAACGACAGTTTGTCACTGCCTTTGCTGCTCATTCCTTCTTTGACTCGGGGGCTGTGTGCTTGGTGCTAAAGAATTAGCCGAAGTAGCTGCTGAAGAGCAGAGAGGCTGTGTACTGTGAGCACAGCAAGTCATCATTGCTAATCACCCAACTACCTCTTGTCTCGCCCACATGTAAGAAAACACCTAACATTATCATAATTAACAATAAACTATCGATAGTACCCAACGCTGTCACGCTAGTTGGTGCAGGAAAATCTGGCTGCACTTTCTCTGCTATTCTTGTGCCACTAGCTTGCAAATAACTAGCAATTCATCTGCCTAACCTTGTGAAAGACATGCAATGAGTGCACGGACAGAGCTGTTATCTACGGATGAATGACCCTGGAGAGTTTGAAACTGGAGAAAAAGCTGCAGTCACATTGAACACTGAGGCACATTAACCTACTTATTATCCCAAATCCTTGAAATACCTCTCCATTAGGGGAACTGTGGCTGGGACTCCAGGGAAAGGGATGTTTCATCCCACTTTACTGCATTGTGAGGGAAAAGCACAAAGGGTGTGCACATGCCTCAACCTGTTGAAGGATGTCTGGAAAGTGACTGAAACAATGTGTTTCTGACTGATGCTACTCTAAACTAAAGTCCAATTTGCTCGTGGGCCAAAGAGTTATAGGTTTGCGGTCAGAAAAGTGCTTTGTTTGTGTTAGGACTAAAACATCAGAGCTGATTTCCTCATTATTATTTGTCACTTCACAGCTCATCTCAGACAAAACATTCCTGTGGCTGCATGTTGTGTTTTGTAAATCCATAAATCAGAAAGAGACTTAAACCATAAACAAAGTTATCTTCCCCTTTTTCTTCGCAGATAGTGATCAACATGCTAATCATTTTTTGATATTGAAAGATATCTGGGGGTTTCCTAATTAGTAGTTTCACCTTTAGTGAATGAAAAGACCCCTGGCATCAGTCATCAGCAGCTCCTTTACATTTTTCTCTACATCTCCTAGCAGCACTATCCTGACCTTTCCTCCCCTTTAGAAGACAACAATTACTGTGAACTGTGGCGTACATGTACAACCTGTTGGTGCATTTCAGCTGATAAATGTATTTTAATATTATTAAGTGTTGTTTAAATTGTTTTAACCAACTCCTAGAAAAGATTTGGGTATTTTTCTGTGGAAATTGGCCTCCAGTAGTGACCACGAATAACTGTAATGAATTCAGTGTTTGTGTGCTGATCCTCAGGTGTGGATCTCACAGCAGACAGTCTGATGGAGAGGTTGGATAACGGCGTTCTGCTCTGTCAGCTCGCACAGCTGCTGCAGGACAAAATGGTCCACAACAACAATGGCAAGGTGCTGCAGCAACACAAAGTCATGCACATGTTCACACACAAACATGCAATCAATGGTAAGCTAATGAACGCAAACTCATTTTACCAACCATGCTCTTTTCAGAAGGGTTGTATTTGGTTGTGCACTTTGATACTGCGAACCTGTTCAATACACGATCAGGACGTTAGTGCACGAAAGGTTTATTTCTCTCAAATTTTGAGAAGCATTTTTTTAAGAGATTTGTTAGAGTGGCCTTTTAATGTGAGCAGCCCAAGACACACCTGTGCAGTAAACATGCATTGTATCACCCACCTACAATGCTGCACTGAGTTCCCTCCCCAGACAGCTTAACAGCCATTCACACCTGGGTTCATCAAGCCCTAGCAACCCACATGAAGTGGCCCTTTCGACTCTAAAACTCTCTAAACTCTCTCTCTAAACTCTCTCTAAAGCTTCCCTCCAGTTAGTTAGAACTGAAGAAGCCTCTTGGATGAGAGGTGAAACGTCTTCAAGAAACTGAAACACGTCCAGTTGCCTACAATACAGCACTACAGATTTACTATGACCTGGATGACTGAGAACCTTCATCAACACGCTGTTAATCAGCATCGTGATAGGCCACACCTGTCAGGTGGATGGATTATCTTCACAAAGGAAAAAGAGCTCACTAACAATTTTTAGCAAATTTGTGCTCAAAGTTCAAGAGAAGTAAACCTTTTGAGTGTGAAAGAGTCTTGTCTTTTACGTCAACAAAAACAAAAGTGTTGTGTTCAAAATGATGTTTCAGCCCTGTCACATATAGCTGATACAGGAAGTGTTTAGGTCTGAGAATGGCACCAGTACAGCCCACAGAGGCTTAAACCAGTAAAACCAGGTCAGGTCTGAGGCTGGCGACGTCAATGTCTGGAGGTGCATTCAGTAGTCTTCATGTCTGTTCATGTTTTCAATTACTTAGGCTGACCTTGCAAGAGATCGTCTTTTGAAAGGATTAGATTCATTATAACATTTGGTACAATGGGTGAACAAGAGGAAGCCTCCTCTGATATTACAGCACGTTTAAATGTGAATACAGAGATACCTCCAGGTGAGGAGACAAAGAGCTAATGTGTATCACTTATTACAGTAATCATATTAATCAGTTTTTGTAGAAAATATGTTTCTATCAAATACTCACTACGTCTGTGTGTGTGTGTGTGTGTGTGTGTGTGTGTGTGTGTTGAAAACAATTACAGCCCTTCATGAGAAGAGTGATCCACTGGCGAGCTGATGCGACTTCCAGATCATTTTTCGCCCGAGACAACACGGCCAACTTCCTCTACTGGTGTCGAAAGACTGGCGTTGATGAGGCTTACCTTTTTGAGTCAGAGGATTTGGGTGAGTTAAGACCGGAGATTGCGCCCAACATTAAGGAGTTAAAGGAGCTGTGACCTTTTCTTCTCTTTCCTTCAGTTAATCATGTCGTGCAGTACTTTGGCATGTTAGTGATTAAACTAAAATCTTTACTCTGAGTTTCACCTCATTGAGGAAGAAATAATATAACGAGTCGCAACAACTGTCTGTCTGCTGTCAGGTGCAGACTATTTGTTGTGTGGGAACATCATGTCTCTTATATTTCTATTCAATTTTTCCATTCCTCCTCAAACTCTAGGTCTTAGTAAATGTGACAGATGGTTAATAATGTGTGTTATTTGAAAGAAGATATTAGATTGAGCATCATGGTACAAAATTTGCTTTAAATATTATTTTCATGCTTTATTTGCATTCACGCTGAATGTTACTGGGTCACTGTGATGATTAAACTCCTTGTATCATCTCACATTACACCTTCTGTGTGTGTGATGCTCTGCGTGCCTGAGGTGAAGCAGTCAACATGCTAACATGGCCCTGTATCATTAAACATACTCTGCTCTGTGCTCCTCTTACTCAGGCATGTCCATGCAAAGAAGCAGATGCGTGAGAATGATAATGTGCAGGTTAATCCCCTCTAACAATAACAATAACCCCCCTCGCCCCCTGGAGGCAGACTAACCTACTTCACTCGACTAACTGAGTGACGGGAGAGTGAAGTTACTGTACTCTGACAGGCTTCAGTTTACTGCCTCAGAGACATGGCGCAAGGCACAGGTGATTATTCTTTCTCTTTTCTCTCGCCGCCGCCATGAGGTAATGGTGGATCTCTTAAACAGGTGAATGAAAACATAATATTATTTTTATTTAGCTTCTTAGTTGTACACACTTTCATGGATCCACTCATGAGGACTTTCCTCTGATCCACACTGAGAGCACAGAGCAGCATTATTAATGTAAAGATAGTGGGCTGGAGGTAAGAGGCTGACTTGTTGGTGAAGCTTTCATGCCCTTATGCCCTCAGTATCCAGAGCCCACAGGAATTCCTGCTCAGCTTTAAAGATAGAGCGGCACAATAGAGAGAGAGCACCTCCTGAAATGTGCCTCTAGCTCCTGTTCTCTTTTGACACAGACAGAAGTTTATCTCCGGAAACATCTTTCCTTTCAGATGAATGACTTTTTTTTTCTTCTTTTTTTTCTATTTCTACCCCTCCGCCCTCTTTGTTTGTTCTCCGTACATGTGATGAAGTCCTCCACAAGCAACCGCGGGAGGTGTGCCTGTGCCTGATGGAGGTGGGAAGGATTGCAGCCAGGTAAATTAGAATAAAAATAACTGCTTCACCCACGGGGGAGCTGTAAATGACACTGCTGCGTTTTTTTCTGTGGGTTGAAGTTTTCACCACACAACAGTCAAGAAAGCGTCCGTTCACTAACAAAGACAAATCTGCGTATGATGATTTTAATGCCCGAAGAAGGAAAATCCCTAAACATTTGAACCAAAACAGAACAAAGTAGCCGTTTCCTTTCTTTACATCTTTCCACTGGTTCTGCCTTTTCTACCCCCGACAGATCCTTACAGACGAACTGAGGTAACCCTCGCAACCTTAGCTAGCCGCATGCCAACATTACTGTAGGTCGCCGAGGCTCTCTTTTACACTCTTTTACACTCTAGCACAGGGAAAGCGCGGTCTATAGGGAACAGGGATGGCGTCTTTTTTCTACAGCCATTACGCTGTGCAGTCGATTATTACTTCATGATGACGAGTTAAAGCAAAAACCTTGTCTATTGCCAGTTTAAGTAGCTGTTTTAGTCAATGGTTACAACCATTTATCCATTATGGTCAGATAACTATTTCAAATGTATATCAGGCTGCTTTTAATTAACTATTTAAACTATTCAGCCATGCTTTTAGTTAACTGTTAATCTTCTCTGCTAACTTGCAAAGTTTTCAAGTGGTGTTAAGTTGTTTGTAGAGATCTTTTTCAAAATGAAATCATTTCTGTTTAAGTTAGTTCAGTTATTCTCCAGTTTTTCCACATGTCCCCTGGTAAATGGAGTTCAAGCACTTCTGGCTGGGAAACACTTTTCTCTGTGATTTTTTGGTGTTGATTTATTTTAAATATTGCTGATACATATTTTTATGAAACCTTTCTTTCAGGTATGGAGTGGAGCCTCCAGGGCTGGTGAAGTTGGAGAGGGAGATAGAGAGGGAGGAGGCGGGGTGCTTATCTCCATCATCCCATCTGCCCTTCTCCTTTTTTCCTCCTACATCATTGTATTCACCATCACAATCATCCTTGCTCCCGTCCTCCTCTCCTCCTCCTCCCCGTTCTCCACCTGCGCCCCTCACTCCAAACACAACCTGTCTGTCTGAAACCCTCGCTGCCTGCCTCGCCTCTGATCTTCCATCAGCCACAACAAACCCAGTACCTACATGTTTATCCCCTCCTCAGTCCTCCCTCTCAGCCTCTAACCCTTGTACAACCACAGCCTCAACACAAACACCTTTGTTCTCTTCATCCTGCACCACGAACACATCTGCTTCAGCTCCACTGTCAGCACCCACACCAGGCCGAACGCTGGCATCTCCTGCCAAAGTCTCCTCCAAAACAATAAACAAACACACTCCCACAGCTACACGTCCCATCGCTTCCCCACCTGCAGCCCTGACTCCTCGTTCCTCGAGCAAATCCACAAGCCGGAGGAGCACGGGCGTCAACAACATTTTGGATGATATTGTATGTATTTGAGCTCCGGCTAATTGAAATTTCTCTCTGACAGATTTTTCACTGTATGTGTGTACTTGATTCTCTCTGCCTAACCTGCTCTAGGTGAGAAACATCATCGAAAATCCTCCCTGCAGCTGTCCCACCAGGTTCCTCGTTGAGAAGCAACCTAAAGGCTGCTACCGTGTCGGGGATAAAGTTCTGTACATACGGGTGAGTATGTTCGCGCTGAACCTGACCCCCGTTCCAACTAATAAACAAGGACGTTACATTAAAACACAGTGTCGGAGACGGAGCCCCAATCATTCCTATGAAAGCTGCTCAGTGGTACATGAAGCCAGAAGGCTCGACTCCCCAGCTATATAATTTCGGTTTGTGGGCCACAGAGCATGGGCACTAGAGACTTCCACTGACCAAGCCGGCTAACTTGAATTGAGATTAAAATTATTTACTCTTGATTTAAAGGATAAGTACCGTTTTTTACAACCTGGACCTTATTTCTGGCAAAATATATGGTCATTTACTCACCCAGATAACTTTGGTGTCATTCGGCGTCGTTCGGACGAAATTAGATCCAGTGTAGCGGCGATATATCCATATAATGGGAGTAACGGGGCAGCGACACACAGCCTCTATATAACGCATTATCTGCCACGAAACTAGTTCATTTCATCAATATTTTGTTATGAAATGCTAGCGCTATTAGCCTCTGAGTCCGGGCTCGTCTATTGTCAACATCCGGGGTCTGTAGGCTGATCTACTACCTCTGACCTGGAAGATGTCGTCTCTGAGCTGCGCGTGCACCCGCGACAGCGCGCCTTGTTTACCTGTAGCTGCTACTGCTAGTTTGACCCCGGATGTTGATAACGGACGAGCCCGGACTCAGAGGCTAATAGCGCTAGCATTTCATAACAAAATATTGATGAAATGAACTAGTTTCGTGGCAGATAATGCGTTATATAGAGGCTGTGTGTCGCTGCCCCGTCTCTCCCATTATATGGATATATCGCCGCTACACTGGATCTAATTTCGTCCGAACGACGCCGAATGACACCAAAGTTATCTGGGTGAGTAAATGACCATATCTTTTGCTAGAAAAAAGGTCCAGGTTGTAAAAAACGGTACTTATCCTTTAATCAAGCTGTTCTGTAAACAGGTATCCATCGTTTTATAGCCGCATCTTTCACAATGTTAGCTCATGGGAAAAAGTCTTTTTGTGCATCACGTGATGATATAATCACACATTTTGGCCACTTCGAATGTTGGCTTCGAAGCCTGGCGCTCTTCGTGGGGGCTTGCTAATAAAGTGTGTATCAACCTTAGGGGGCTTTGTTCTCACTTTAGAAAAGTGCCAACAAAACAACAAATAAAGCCTTTACGTAGGTTTAATAATGACTTATGGTAGGTAAGTTAATTAAACTCAAATGTGTTTGTAATGCTATTATAAACAAGTATAAGACAATCATGATTTATTTATTTATTTCATTTATCAGTTTATTTGGACAACAATTAAGAACAGTGACAAAGAAAAATTAATGTGTATATCGAGTTTATTATAAATGTCTTGTAATCTAACATTAAACATGTTTCTGCTGCTAGTAACACTTATAATCTTATTAGTGTTAATAACCATCTTATAAGGGCTCATTAGAGCCCTTTTATGTATTCACTAAAGCCTATTACAATGACCTTAATATAAAGCATTACCCCTCCTACACACAGCAAACACTGGCAACTACATTTCACACCACAATCACAATAGAGTAAGCAAACAAGTGTATACATGTATTTTCTAAAGGACAAGGTTGTTTCACGCCCACCTCCTCCACTAGTTGGATGATTATTCTGCTGATGTGTTGTTTTATAAAGTCATAAAGTAGCAAAATTAATAAATGAAATGCGCAGTATGTAAAATTAGATGCATCATTGTGAAATACGATGCATGGAATCACGACTTGAACCAAATCTAATGGAGATGCGTCACAGATGCTACAACTCATAATAAGGTGTGAGGTGCGAAGGCCTCCAGGTTATTAATCAACAGCTGAGTCAGCAACAAGTACGTCGTGTCACAGTGACTGATTTGCAACCATCCGGGATGGAGACGTAGGTGCCTTTCAGCGTCTGTACAAAGGCTCGAGGAATGGCTTTCTGGGAGGCAGGGTTGCTTGGCAACCAATGGTCAGGATAAGACGGGGCTGACAATGATTTTATTCAATACATAAGACCTTCAGCGAAGAGTTCAAACCTGAAGGAAAAACAAACATGGCTCTTTCATGAGGGTTTTGCAAAGATATGGCCGTGGAGTGCAGTTCAAATGGCAGCCCACACGGGAGTCCAAGTCCACTTACATGTGGGGAGGGTTTGAATATAAGATGGAGAGAAAAATACATCCGTACAAAGAAAGAATATAAACGCCTCAGTGTAGCTTTAGTGCACACTTGGTTATGCATATCCATAAATGCATAAAATAGGTCAGTTACAGCTGAAATCCCTCTTTAAAGGAGATATTTGTAAGAAATGACCAGAATTGTAGTTTAAAACATTCAACTAACAACTAACATCATCAACAGAGTGTGAGCAGCGATGTCTACTGATGTTAGCATGCTAACCAGCCAGGCTTGTATCGGCAAAAGGTGATAGTCTGACAGCCCCCGTAGTTTCAGCTTGGAGATAAGTTAGCGTAAGTATGCTAGCGTAATAAATGAACAAAATGAACTCACCAGATGTCAAGACATGAAATGCTCTTACTTCTATTTCCTTACTGAACAGAAAAATACGAGCATACACTGTCTGAGTTCAACTTCGGTGGATAATTGGCCACTAGTTGTCATCCAACTAATGCTTTGTTGATTGTATTGACCCAACACTCTCCAAACTGGCAATCAGTGCTGTCAGTGTACGAGTTACAGTCACATTTTGACAGACAGCATATTTTTACTGCCCGTTTAGAAAAATATTGCTCTCTTTCAAGTCGCAGAACACCTGTTTCCCCACAGCCGACGTGTCAATAACAGGAGAGCACGTGTTTGAGCAGCACATCAATGCAAGGCAATAAATATGTTGATAATCCCCGGGGTGGGTTATTAGTATATGGTCTGGTCCAGCAGAATGTGTGAAGAGAGAAAAATCACCTGTTGTTTTGTTATATTTCAATATTTCAAGGATGTTTTTCTACACTCGAAAACACTCTTGAGCTTTAGTGCTCACCTCCTGGATGCAGCCATAACTCTGTGTCCATCTGAGTTTCAACCCATAATTACTAGTTTGCAGACGCTTCGTGCACGGCTCCCTTCCCTTTTCTCTTCGCCGCTGACAAGCAAACACATCTCAGCTGTGTGAATAGAGCGACCCTGACTCCATCCATTACCTCGAAGCTCGCAGCTGCCTACATGTGTGCAGGGAAACGTACCATAATCCTCTATTACCATATACCATGATAACCCCGGTGCAGCTCCTGGGAGAGCGTGCCATTCAGTGTGTACAGACCTTTTTAAAGAGCAGATACTATTGATTACCAAGACACAGTCATTAGTGAGGGGTTTAATCAGACAGCTTGTTAATGAGCGGCTGAGCATGACCGCCCCTCCTCACATGTAAACCCCCCCACGTCTCTATTCCCTCTGGAGGCTATTCAATCATGCCGGCCCCGGAGTGCTCCGCCATTCTTTGGTGTTAAAAAAGAGGAAGGCTTTTCTTTCTTCTCTGCGCCCAATTAGGCTCTCCTTCAGCTTTGTCTCAGGGACACTGTCTGTCTGTGTCAATGGAAGGAAGACATTCAAACACCTCACAACATCATGCCCCACAAATTCTCCGTTTATCATGCTATCTTTATATAGATATAAGGTTAAATCAAAACATGTCATTTTATTTGAACAAAATCTAGACCATAATGAGGATGATTCAATTTTTTTTTTTTTTGTTGTTGCTTTCAGTGAAACATTTTGGCAGATAAGCCCTTCATCATCCACCTTGTCTCAAGTGCCCTTGAGCAAGACATTAACCACCAAAGAAGCTCCAGAGTCTTTGTTCTGTACGTGACCCTGACCTCTGACTTTACAGTGGAGGAAGAAAAAGTGGGAAAATGATTATTACTAGATGTCAATTTATAAGCGATATTATAGAGAAAGCTAATATTATTTTAATCATCAGAGAGAATTATTTGTAAGTATGATGTTAATAAACAAAACTAAGAGTCTCTAGCGGTGAATGACTTTACTGGTACAGTGGTGCTTTGAGCTGAATGCTAAAGCCAGCATGCAAATATGGTCACAGTAGTAAATCTAACATGTTTATGCTAAGCATGATATCATGTTTAGCATGTCAATTTAATTCAATTCAATTCCACTAAACTTAATTCTGGTCAATTCTGGTGAAGCATATAAAACATTGAAAATGTACAAAAGAAACGGAAACACCAACAACATGTAAGAACGAACTTGTTCGCCTAAAAATGAAAATTCAGTCATTATCTACTCACCCTCATACAAACAAACAAACACACAACAAAAAGTTTCTGGAGCTTCACAGCAAAACAGCGTTGCAGCACTCTACTAAACAACTGAAGTGGATGGGGAGTAAACTAAAACCAAAAAATGTCTCCATGTAGCTCGTCCGGTGTGATCCAAGTCTCCACAAGCCTTGAGATCCCAAATTGATTTGAAAAAACGTTATTTACACACTTTTAAAAAAAATTCTTCAGCTCAACTGCATGGCAGGGTGTAAAAAACGTGTTTTCAAATCAGTGTAGGACCTCTGGGCTTCTGGAGACTTGGATTACACCAGACGAGCTGTGTGGAGCCTTTATGAGTTTTTTTTTTTTTTATGTTTTAAAATAAGTCCCCATCTACTTCAGTTGTTTCGGGGAATGCTGCAATGCAGTTTTGCTGTGAACCTCCAGAAATGTTTTGTCGACTATGAAATTTCACTTTCATTTTTTCTTCTGTGTTGTGGCAAGCAGATAATGTCTGAATTTTTAATTGTTGGGGGAACTTATCCTTTAATGGCATCAATTGCCTTGAAGGATCATTGAGCTTTTGGACCTCCTTTGCCTGAGGACCTTATATCTCCACCAGGAGGGCGGGGGGTGGAACTTGTAGTTTTGTGTAAGCAAATGTTGCTAATTAGCATTAAACACAAACTATAGCTGTAACTGAAATTATCAACTATACTATTCCCCTGTAATAAGTTATTGCAGTTCATCCTGAGGGAAACACAGATATCCATACAAAATGTAATTCACATTCACTCAAAATAAGTACCTTATGGTGGTGCTAAAGGAAAATCTACTGGATCACCAGAGTCTTGAGGATACATTGTCTGGGAATGTCTGCACCAAAATATTTGCCAGTCCATCCAATATATGCTGAAACATGTCACTAAAAAACAAAAACAGGCAGTCAACATATTGTTGACATTAGATATAAAGTCAGGGGAACGCCAAAGACAACAGCAACTGGGCTTCATCCTCAGGCGACCATGAATGTCTGGGACCAAAGTAGTCAGTCAAGTCAGTTTTTGTTTAATAAAAACACACAGAAGAAAAAACAACAACGTATAACAGTGTAGACTTGAAAACCTGAACAGAGGCAAGACACACATGCGCCTTCATCAGCTCATATACCGTGATGCTTACTGTAACATCTTACAGGGACTGTCTGTACCCAAAAACAGCATCAAAAGCAGCGGATGTGGCTGAAGCCTGCCTCCTACTGGCCGGTGTCTAAATGACTCCTGTCCTCCTGAGTACACTCATGCATCTTTCAGCAGGAGAGGAGAGAGGGAATCAATGGAGCTGCCAGGGAGGACACAGGGGAATCCAGACGGTAGTATATGGGCTGCAGACGTAGCACACTTTGTACGGAGGCCTGGACGGGGGAGGGGGGGAGGTGTAGAGGCAGAAATAAAGGAGTCTGCCTGACAAAGAGAGCTACTGTTGAATATGGTGTTAGAGATCTGTATACACAGGGCAGGTAATATTGTAACTTTATGTATCTGGTAACAGACACCTGAGAACAAGTTAGTGTCAAACAAGACGCGACTTATAAAAAGCCAGATAACCAACAAACAAGTGGTAGAAAAACATCAGATTAAATATTTAAAGAGAATCAAGCAGCCTTAATGAAAAACAAGATTAAATACTGCCAAAAATAATATTTTTAGATTTCTTTAAATGTTATTTCCACAGAAAACCAACTCTAGATGATTATTTAAGAATGAGGATCAGTCTGATTACATTCCCCTCACGTCTGACAGGAAAGTGGTTTATTCAGGATGTCAGACTTGACCTCTGTCAACCTCAACATTTTAATCTGCAGGATGACAGCTGAGACGGACCACGTCTGGGCTTCCCTCTATTGCTGTCGCCCGCTCGTGCGTGCGCGTCCGTGCTTGTGCCATTGATTTTTCATCTCATACACGTGACGCTCACACAGCTCCCCACATAAGAAGAGTGGATCTGCTTGTATTATCACATTCTTAATGGCTCCATAATGAAGGGTTTATTGGCGATAAGGCAAGAGGGGGTCGGCCCGGTGCTGACAGGACAACGGATGGCTTTGCAAGGCCTCCTGGGAATGTTAATGTCCGCTGGGAGTTCAGGGTCTGCGCTGAACTCATCTCAATTTCTCCTTTCATTTTTTTTTCTTTCCAGGCTTTATATTGTGGCTGTAGTTGCCATGGCAGCAGTTGGTTTTTCAGCTGTATGGACGGCTGTCTGTGAGGGATGTGTTGATTCAGATACAACTGACCTCGCTGCATTCACCGCTAACAGATAGACCGGCTGTACAGTCGTCATTTCATTTAAAATAAGTGTCTAATAGGCAGTTTGTGTTGCAGATCTGTGTGGGTGTGCCTTTGTGCGTCACTGCATGTGTGTGCGTATGCATGTTTATGAGTGGATTAGTCGTGTGTGTGTGTGTGTGTGTGTGTGTGCTCAGCTGGTGCCACAAGGTGTTGTTTCATTTGGTTTAATGAGATTTTGACAAAGCTATCCGAGAGAGATCATTTGCCTTTCATAGCTCCAGCTACACATGCATGAGCAGCTTGTAAATATTAGATTGGTGTGTGTGTGTGTGTGTGTGTGTGTGTGTGTGTGTGTGTGTGTGTGTGTGTGTGTGCTTTTCATACAATGGAGAATTCATAAACATCCGGGCAATATATCAGCCAGAAAATATATGCACTCTTTATTTCAACATCATTCCCTCCGTGACTGTGCTGTCTGGTGTCCCCTCTGCAGATGCTGAATGAGCGTCATGTGATGGTGCGTGTAGGCGGAGGCTGGGAGACCTTCATCAGTTACCTGCAGAAACACGACCCCTGCAGAGGAGGAGGAGGAGGACCGTATGGCAGATCCGAGGTCAGGGTCTGTCGGGACAAAGCGAAGGCTCCCGGTTTGAACATCTCCCCTGACAGCTACATGGTGGTCGGTGCCCATTACCGTGGCAAGAAGTAGACTCTCAAAGTGCTCGCTTCTGCTTCAGGCTCCGAGCAGCAGCGGTGAACATTTAATCAGACCAAACTGTACAAGGTTACCATGTAACATATAGTTCACGTTTAAAAGGAAATCCCATGTTTTCTAACAGTCGTCTTAGCTGATTATCATGTTGTGATGTATACCAAACATTTGCGGGCTCCGGCTTCTTTAATGTGAGGATTTGCTGCATTTCACACATGATAACAAACTGCATAATAATCATTCACGAAATTAATCCTTGGTTGCGGCAATAGTTGTTATGTACTGTATATCATAACTATTAAATAATCATCATCATCTAATATCCTTACAAGGGAGGTGTGGAGTTAAAGGTGCACTCTGTGGTTTTGGAAAAGAAATAAGAGATATTTACAGTTTTAATCAGATAATAATACAAACTCAGAAATATTCATTTGATTTATGTCCATTATAAACAAGCCATCCTCAGAGTTAGATAATTAGGTCTGTTTAAAGCCAGGAAGGTGGCTACTACCTTTGAAGACAATTGGTTTATTCCGCTTATTCATTCATAAAAAGTCAGTCATGACTGATGATTTTCTTCAGTTCTCTTCCTCTCTCGTTCCCTTCTCCTCAAATTTCTTCCCCAAAACTACATTGTGCACCTTTAAGTTGTCCATTTGTACTGTTGTAGTTTAGTTAGTAAACAAACAGCTATGTGTTAATGTGTCGTTGTCCTGTAGTTTAAATCTGTATGTTTTTGGATCTCCTAGCAGCAGATTGAGATGTAGTTTTAAAGATCTATGCATTAAGTTTTTTTTTTTGTACTTTTATTATTTTACTGGATAAAAATGTTCTCTTTAGAATAAACTAGAAAAAAAATGGAAAAGAGAAAATCTTGCACAGCCTAAATTACAGCTTATAACATTTTGTTTTAAAGGTATGTATCATAATTTGTCATTTATTTAATATTCTGTATTACACGATGAATGCAAAAAACACTTGTTTATTTCTTTTCTTCATTCACTCTCACATTATGGGCCTGCGGCAGAGATATTTTATCACCTCGGCCTTTAAAAGGTAAAAGGCACAAAAACATCAAGTCCTCCCTCTAGATGGCACCATGTCCTAAGTGACAAAAGGCCAAGCCTCGCCTCCGTGCCTGTTTGGAGGAGGCTGCCGTGGTCGTGTCTCACCTCTCAGTGACATTTATCTCTTATTTAGGCTGGAAATCTGTCTTCAGTTTTGTCTCCACACGAACAAAAAGATACAACTGCACAAAGCACAATTCAGCCTCGTCAGCAGGATTAGGATTTGGTCACTAAACTTAACTAAACTAAATTTTTGCTTGTCAAAAAAGGAACATTAATGGGGAAAAACACAAATACACCAAGTCACCAAACAACACATTAGTAATTACATATTTTTATTTCAGTAAAATAAATTGATTAAAAATGGACACAAGTTTTAATATATTGAAAGAAACTAACTGTAATGATATCATGCAAGACTGTAATGTCTTTTTAAGTCCCCACTTAACATCTGCAGTGGATTGAACCAGTATAAATGACTTGTAGAAAATAATAGCTGTGCTACTGAAACGAGTGCCGCTCTAAACGGCGGCATTTTCACAGGGCATCTCTCATTGCACAGAGTACATTTCTAAGTTCCTCATGAAACACAGGAAGTCGTCACTTTGAGAGGGATTTTACATCAATTTCAAATGCATTGTTACACTGTGCTGACCTCATTCATTCTCTAAAGTACATTATTCGTAATGTTTTGTAAATCTTGCTACTGTGTGCTACTGTTCTTCTATATTGAATATCAATCCAATCAATGACAAAATCGTTGTTTTTTTTAAAGGGATAGTTCACCCCAAAATCAAAAATACATATTCCTCCTCTGACCTGCAGAAGTTTTTATCCATATAGTTTTGATGTGAGTTGCTGAGTTTGGGAGTTATCAGCTGACAAGACGTCTGCCCTCTCTCAAATATGATGGAACTAGATGGCAGTTGGTTACTCAAGGTAATCCACAGACCTTGGTGTGAACTATTTTGTGTTTTCTTAATCACCGCGCAAAAGGAAGTGTACTTTGACTGAGTTGTGACGTTAGCTGGCTAAGTTAGCTACCCTCTCGTCTACGAGTAGATGCACGGTCACTACCCTGAAAGAGTAACTGCCTGCTGTTGTGGACAGTTAACTACGGCAACAACATGTGGACAAACCACACACAGAACAGCAGTAAAACTGGAATTTATGGTTACATTTCCAGAAAATTACTTCAGATGGTGGTGAGTGGTTGCCTATCATTGCATAGCATTTTTTTTTAAATTCAGTTCAATTCAATTCAATTCAAAGGTGCTTTATTGACATGTAGATTATATGAACAATATTGCCAAAGCATAATTGTGCTCGCACATTTGCAAGCTTCCTTTTGAGAGGGGATACAGAAAAAACATAGTTCCTACATGAAACTTCTGACAGGGTCTCTAAATTGACTTGACTAACTGGGACATGGTTTCTTTGAAAGAGACATTGCCGTTGAGTTTTTCAAATGTTTTTTTTTTTTCTTTTTCTTTTGAGCACCACAAGCCAAGTGCCATCTCGTTCCATTACATTCAAGAGAAGGCAGACACCTCTAGAGCCAATATCTACAAAACTCTGAAACTAACACCAGAACAATCTTGATGGATGGCAAAAAAAATTAATAAATAAATAAATAAACAGGTGTGAGGAAGAATGTGTATTTTTGATTTTGGGGTGAACTGTCCCTTTAAAAAATGTGTGTCTGTGTTCTTGAAATTTGCTATTTAAGCTATGGGGGTGTAAACATGTTTATGCTTTAATTTTTTTTTGCTTGTAATACTTTTTGTTTTGACAAAGTCCTGCACATGTGCAGTGGTGGAACATTAGTATTGGAAAAGTCAGATTTTACCACCTATAATACACAAAAAACTTGTAAGATTTGTGTGCAATTGTGCTTCAGTCCTAACACATACTATACTTGCACCATGTACTTATACATTACAGGTTACCGCTGACAGTAATACTTATATTACTGTGTAGTTTGGGTGTGAACTTAAAACTTTTATAAAACCAAAACACCAAACAGCATTCTGTGAGTCGCAGGACATCAGAGAATACACTGACTCAACTGTCAGTGCAATGACCATAGATATAATGGTTTTATATTTATGGTACGTTCGTGTTTCTGGCATAAATATTTTCACAATAAGAGCCTAGACCAACTGACCCTAAACACACAACATGGTAAAAAACCCAAACTCTTTGTAAGACACAACAGGGTGCTTATTACATGCTCTGGTCATCTTTTGCTCCTGTATGTGGCCTTACAAACATATTATGTATAACTCCACCTGCTCAGACTTCAGGTTCACAGACTTTGTATGAGACCCAGCAAAGTGCAAAGATTCAACAAGACACTGAAGATACAGTTTTCAATCATGCCTCAGTTAATTTCCTCGACTTCTGAAAAGTGGTAGCCTCACAAGGAGGTTAATGGTGATGGTGAAAGGACTGAACATCACGCACAGTGTCGTCAATACACATTATAACACCGTTGTTTTTTTTTCTAAGAAAGTTATTTGACATAGCTGATAGAATATCTCATGACTCATCTCCAGCAATCAACATTTATAAAAACTTCATCACACATGGCTGTAATATTCTCGATCATGAAGTTGAAGTTAGCTTGAAAACTTGAAAATAAATGAGCTCTAATGACTCGGGGGGGAAAATTAATCTGCGTGACAGAAAACTGGCTGCTGTGCTATTATCATCCACAAGAGAATCGCTTCTTCTTTTCCACTGAACTACCTGCTAAACCCTGTTTCGCGTGGCCCTGTCCAATACTAGAAATTGTTAGTCATTAGTGTCCATGAACACAACACTTAAAAGCCATTCAAGTATGAATACTTGTGATTTTAAAGGTCCAGTGTGTAGGATTTAGGTGGATTCAGGGGCATAAATGGAGTATAATATTCATAATTATCATCTCATTGGTGTATAATCATCCGAACCTAAGAATCGTTGTGATTTCGTTACCTTAGAATGAGCATTTTGATATTTACAGAGGGAGTGGGTCCTCTTCATGGACGTATAATGATACCTGGATACAGCCTCGGAGGCGGGGCCCCATTCATTCAATGGAAAGCTGCTCTGTGACGCATGAAGCCAAAAAATCTCGACCGACCGAACAGATTAACTATCGGTTTACCACCCGGCTAACTTGAATTAAGATTAAATCATTTAATCTTGTGGCTCTTCGAGACTTTCTTGAAGGGTTATCCACCATTTTACAGTCACTTCTCTCACAATTTAAGCTTATGGGAAAAAGTCTTTTTGTGCCCCAGTGCATCACGTGACGTTGTAATTGCAC
Organism: Pagrus pagrus; assembly: GCF_965226575.1. Lineage (NCBI taxonomy): Eukaryota > Metazoa > Chordata > Actinopteri > Spariformes > Sparidae > Pagrus > Pagrus pagrus. The sequence goes on along the minus strand of NC_140185.1, from coordinate 20,855,838 downwards.
GGTTTGGCCACTACGGAAGTTGGCTTCAAAGCCTGGCACTGTTCTATGTTGCACCACCATGTTTCTACAGTAGCCCACAACAGACAAACCAAACACTGGCTCTTTTTAGCGGCCACCATAGGGAAGGCTAAGATGAGGGATCACCGCCACTGCCACTAAATCCTACACACTATAACTTTAACTATACATCATTTTGCAATCTCCCATATGCGAGCGTACCATGATAAAAAACAAAATGAGTACACAGTGTTTTTTTGGAATACAGCTTCTAATTTACGTCGCTGCAGTCAAGAGTCTTTCTAAATGACTATTTTGTGCTTTTTTCCGAAACCAGATTTGGAGGCTTTTTTAATCTAACGATTGAATCACGAGAGTGAGAGAAAATCTGAATGATTCCCACTTTCCTATGGCATACTACATAATATACAATGGACCATTTCGTAAGTCAGTACACAATAAATGTGTGTTTTATCTTAAGATGTGTTCTACACATCAGTCAAACTAATTACTTTACTTTACTATTACTTCATCTTTACTTTTGTTTTTTATTTTTGTTTCTGTTTTGTTTTCCAAGACACCACTGCACCGCATCCACATCTGTTCAACATAAATCTGAGTGAGGAGCTCCTCTTTTTCCATCGTGCATTGCATTGTGGGACAATGATGTCTATTACATACATTTTCTTTCATATTGTGCTTGTTTCATTGTTTTCGGCTGTAACTGAGCCAGATTTCATCTCAGACATGATTGCCCTCTAACAATGTGGATGTCACTATATTATTGTACTAGGTGAGGCTCTGGGACGCAGCTTGTGCTTTCGTGTTTAGTGGGATCACTGAAGTTGCATTTTTTTTTTCTTCTAAAATTGCTTAAGTTGCTCATGTAACACAAAAATGCTGACCGATATTGAGGGTAAACAATGGAGCAATCAAATACCTCCTTCACAGTTTGGCTTCATGTTTTTGCTTTTGTCAGGTTATGACTCAGCTTTCAGTAAACAAGCGGGTCGGGTTTGTCAGTTTGGTACAACAAAATACCTTAATGTTGCTGAATCCAATAATGGATTCATGCTCCGAGCACCATCCTCTAACTCTATATCCTCTCCACCCTGTCAGCCATCATTACCGCTTAACAAACAGAAAACAAACATTCTTATTCAAAATCTACTTTACACAAATGATGATCTGGATCTACATAGAGATGCATTTTTACATACAGAATCTTTAAAGAAGAAACAATTTGCTTTTCAATGCAAATTGACTTCTGTGTGTTTTTAACGTACTGACCGCGCTGCTAGATGCATTTTGTGCTCTGCAGAGGCTGCAGACGTTACTCCCGGGGCTCATGTTTGATATCGGTTAGTGTGCTACACTACGAATAAGCAATGGTCAGTCAACACCAGATTTTTTTTTTTCATTACGAACGATAACACAGCACACATTACTCGACTGAAAGAGGAATGCTGACATGATGCTCTGGCTTGATGTTTGTGTGTTTGATCCTTCTGGAGGATTTCTCCCATGAATCATTCGGAGTAATTGAGCGTGTGTGGAAAACCATGTGCTGGTGTGTGTGTGTGTGTGTGTGTGTGTGTTTTGTGTGGGAGTGTGTGTGGTTTTATGTATTTAAGAGAGCACCATTTTAAGACAAATTCTCTTCAGAGAAAACAGTCACCTTTAGAGTCAGCATGTCAAACATCTGAACCAAAAAAAATGTCTTATTTGTGCTATGAGAGCCATGGCCCAGACGTACGTTACTGTGGGTGTTTACGTTTGGTGTTCCTGGAGGTCCCTCAGGGATTTTCGAGATTAGGTGTGTGAAGTTTGTCGTTGCTTTGCTCCTTCTCAGGCACACTGAACACTGAAGGGGGATGGAGATGTCGAGGGTGGTGTGAGATGGTGATCAGACAAAAACTGTTTCAGAGTTAAACATCAAGGTTGGAAGGGTGTGGTTTGTGCGTTCGGTGGGTCGGTCGCTTCACGACGCCTCTGTCACACGGTTCCATTCTCCTGCCTCGGCTTGTGGGTCGTCGTGCGAGTTGGTGTGCTCAGGGAGGGGGCCAAGGTGCAGAGGAAGCCAGCCAGCAATGTGAGACCGAGGCCCCCCCAGGCACAAAACATGGACCAGCCATAGCCATGGCTAATGTCCTCAGGGAGGCCGTACATGTAGCGTGGGTAGCGGGACAACTCAAAGTTGATTCCCGCCACACATGTGCACAAGGAGATGATGCAGCATGTTCCTGTGTGAGCAGAAGAGACAAGCAGCGATTTAAAATGGTTCCAGTTCGATTATGACATTCCTACATGTGCTGTGCATCTCACTGCAGGACAGGAGTCATGTTACCGCGGGACAGTGTTCGACTATCTCATGGTAACCCAAAGATGCTCTCAGCTGACAAAACATGAATACTGAAATTGAATAAAATTGGATCGTGTCTGCATGTTTGTGAGTGGATGGTGGCATATGTGCTCTCACAGTACCTCCCATGAGAAAGAGTAGCCCAGCTACATATTGCATGAGGTCATGCTGCTGGCAGCATCCCAGCACTCCAATGATCCAGCCAAAGAGAATGATGGACACGGCCATGCCCACAAAGCCGGCCGTCATTCTTCTTAGATCTGCAAGCAGAGAGGAAATGTCACGAAGCAAACAGTGAAACTGGAGACTATTGTTTAGACTGGTTATTACTCTGAAAGCTTAATGGAAAGGACAAATATAAAAGCCACATTATGCTGTGAGATAATGGTAATAATGCCTTCATATTTTACTTGTAAATGAAAAAGGAAATCATTACAGGTATTTTGAAATGATTATATCATTATTTCAATTGTATTGTCAATCAGAAAAATGCGATCCAATAATTTAACAGATGACCTAATTTACTGTCTCTGTACTGAAACTGGTATTGGACAATAGGAAAAGAAATAGAAAAAAAGCAAAATGTAATATTGCTTTAAAATTAGAAACGTTATCGTCAACGTATGTTCTAATGTACGCTCATCTGGAGATACATTTCATATTTTTGCATAATCAAGTGATCAACAATTAATTTAAAGGGCCACTGCAGTATGTAGCTTTGGAGAAGAAATTAAAATTCAGAATTTTAAATTTACAACATTAACGAGGTGAAAATACAAACTTTGCCATAACTGAATAAAACAAGCTGGAACAAGCAAGCATGTTCAAAGCAGAACATATCAGCACAGACACACAACACTGAATTCAAAAGGTTTTATTGAAAATCACTACTGATGCAATCTAAGGTCAAACAGCTCCGTTGCTCTATCTCCCTGAACCAGGATATCAAATAAGAAATACAAGCCACTCCAAGTGTGTAAAGGGGAGATTTAAAAGAAGACAGTAATCTGTCCGACCTCATGTCCTCAGATAAGCATGTCTAAAGCAAGCAGCTCCCTAATAGTGATGACATGATAGCATGAGGTCAAGAGTCTGCATGTGGGCGAGAAGGGCTTATAAGGTCACTGATATATTTGGGAACAGTCATGTGTACAATCTGTCAAACAATTAAGACATTGACAGGTAACCAGTATGAACAGGTTGGCACTGCGGTAAATCTGTAATCTAATTTATAGAGTAAGTGACTAAAAAAAGTAAAGGGAATGACAGCATGGAGGGATAATGGCATCAATCTGTTTCACTAGTTCAGCTGTACAGAAAATGTCTTTACAATGGTCAAACCAAGACAGTAAATCTGTTTATTTATTCTAAAATCTCCAAAATATCTCTGTAGTAGAGAAAACAGTGTGACCAAGAAGAAACACGTCAATGAAAATAAGACAGGGCCCGAAATTGTGCCTTGAGGGACGCCAAATGTCACACATACTTAGAAAAGAGTCAGACAGCTTGTCTGGAGGATATCATTTTTAAACTGTAACTGATTAAAGAGACTCAAAATAAAACATTGGCAAGTATCATATAACAGAGCACGAGTTTCTTAAACCTTCTCCATTTATAGTTTTCTCTTTTTTTGCTCAAACAGTCTCTTAATTGTATATCGATGAAGGAAAATCAGAAAAATAAATGTGGATTAACACAAACGATGCAAGGAACAACACGTCTGACCAGCTCCACAAACACAGACAAACATTTTGAGACTTACGGAGTGCGTGCCACTCGTCCTGTCGTATGGTCTTTGTGATGTTGATGGGTAAATGTCGTGGCAGGATGGACGAAGAGTAGTGATACTTGACTGGGGTACATCTTTGAATTATTCCTGGCAAAAAGAAAATGACAGAGACAGAAATCTTTAATACGAGTACAGAAAGGTGACACAGAATAAAATTTAGCCCAAGTCTCATTCTGAATCATTGGGATTAGGAAATAATATACACACACAGTAGAAAAGCCTCATATTTATTTTTACACCCTCACTGAGTTTTTAATTTACTGAGATGGCCTTATTAACCTCGCGTTCCCAACCACTCCTACACTGTTATTAAGGGGGGATTAAGAAACAATATGGAATATGGATTATTCCACCGCGGGCTAAATAAAAAACCTTAATTGCTCCCATTTAAAGTGAATCTCTTCACATTGACTTGATGGTCAGTGCGATAAGCTGCGTTCAAAACAAGCTTTCACAGTCCTGTACATTCAGAGTTTAAGGACTTTTGGAGCACAACATGGATGCAGTCCAGCTCCTGTCTCACATGATAAGACTAGGGCTGGGTATCCAACTTCCATACTTTTATGGCACCAACTGAACTGCCACAATACTTTCGAGTATTGAAAAATGTCTTGTCATGCGATACCAAAATTCAATACCTATGGAGTTAATCATGTCAGTGAGCCAATGAGCATGCAGCATGGTTATTGTACTTACATCTAATAGTGGTGGTGATTGGCTCTCTCAAGGCATGCAGGAAAAACACAAGGTTGCGTCCAGAGAAGGGGCTCACCATGTGTATGTGTAATGTAATCTTTTGTTAAAACAATTTCATAAAATTGGTTCCGAAGTTTGTATTGTTCAAGAACCGGTATCGAAGTTCAGGTATCGGTATCAAATTTCTTTTAGCAATACCCAGCCCTAGTGAAGACATGCAAAACTTTAAGTTCCCAGCAAATCATCACTCTAACACACACAGTGTAATTTCTGTTGACAGGGGTCTCTCAATCAAAACAACAACAAAACAAAAGATGATGTAAGCAGTGTGGGATCATAGGAGTTGCTCTCTTTATTTTTAACCATTGCAAATGAAAATCTATATATATGTGACTCAGGCAGAAACGTTCACTGACGAGGTGACATTTTAAAGTTTGTTTTACCAACTTTCTTCCTCACTCTTTGACGCATCATCTGATGTTTTCCAAGAATTTACATCAACAGATAACCAAATGAAACGCACCGTTACCTCCAGTCAACTTACAGATTTCTTTTAACGAATGAAGGTTTGAATGTTGGAAACATTCGGGATAACGCAAGTACACTACTCAACAAAAGTCTAGCCGTTTTAAGACATTTTAATGCTAAAATGTTACATATTGTACCTTTAATGCAATACTATGTAGAACTTTGAATTTTGTGTGATTTGTAGCAATTTGTCAGTGTAGGTGCTAACTACAAACAAAACTCATTACTTCATAACAATGTTGTTGAAAACTTGATCCTACCCTCTCACTGAAGTGAGTGGCTGAGACAGAGACACCATTCACCCTATTACAAGACACTGTACCATCAACATGATTTGAGGCTGTTATTTCAGGTGAAAAAGTTACATGGTGTTGCTTTAAGTTTCATTTCACATTTCAGCAAAGTAAAGGGATGTTTCAACTGTACTTTGCCAAAACATCTAGAACCACAGCTGACATATTTCTTTTTGTAATGGGTGTTCAGTGGTTTGATGATACAATAATACAACATTCCCATTAGCCTACTTTTGTCAAAGCTTTTGTCAAACTCAGTTAATCTTTGATTTTTAGATTCTTTCCCTCTGAGAGTCAGGTTTGTGATCTTTTATAGGCTTTGATCTGAATGCTCTTTGTTGAGGCACCCAAGGCTAGGACTGAAGGAAGAGGTTCATACATCAGCGCTGCATTTATGTCCAGATGTTTAATGTTTTCCATACAGACCGATGTGTTATAGAAAAGCCAACATGTTTGTGATACTTGATAGTACATCTAAAGCTTTTACCACACATTACATTGATGTGTGAAATAGAAACTATGCGTAACACCTTTAACTGTTTACATGACCTCAGTGCGTCACATCTAAAGAGCATCAGTGCTTTTATATGAGTTCAGCCTCACATTCACATCACATTTTTTTTTTATTACTATTACAGCTAAAGTGTTGGATACCTGGCAAAATGTTCAATTCGCTGCACACTTACGGTGCATCCCCACAGGTGATATTACTCAATTTGAGTCATTAGACGTCTCCTCGGGACTGTGCTTAATTGACATCTGCCTGACTCTCCTGCTAGCTTTGTTGTTCCTTGTTGTGGGGCGGGATATCTTTATAAATCATATTAATTTGGTGGTATTTGAGGACTTAATCTGAGTAAAGGTCTAATCAGCCAAAATAAGTGATAAACACCTGCGTGGAGGGTGTGAAAGCACTGTTTAATTGACTGCCAGAGTTTAAGTCTAAATCGATGTTGTGTTGCACATGTGCTACAAAACACGCCCGCTACATGAAAGAACAAAAAGCAACACTATTGAACAGCCTATAAAATGCCACTAAAAGATCAGCAGTCAGTGGTAATTTGACATATAGATTAAAATCCAAGTGTTACTCTAACTCTTTTATCGGTGCATATAACATAATAAAGCTGCAATTTTTAAAGACAACAGTAAAAATTATCTGATTCCAGCTTCTGATTTTCTGTTTTTTTCACTCCTCTGTGACATTTTATAGACCAAACAACTTATCAATTAATCAAGAGAACGGCTGATGGCTTAATTCACGATGACATTAATCCTTAGCTGCAGCTCTAATGACCAGCAGAAATTTGTCTGTACTCATAATTAGACAAACATCAAACACCTTCGTACCTGTGCACGATCAAAGATCACAGTTACCAGTTATGGGGGAAATTAATTCCTCAAAACAGTTTCATTAATTGCATTGCTTTTGTAAGCGCACTTTGTGATTTAAAGAAAGCAATCCAGCCCAGATGACATCTGCCCTCTTTCATGTGTTAAAACTTGGTTGTCCTGCTTTCAAACTGATTGGCATTATCACAGTTAGGCTGTTGTGTATCTATGAGAGTGTGCAAAGCTCTTAAACTAGTCGTTCACAGTTATAATGTTAATTAGGCCATTAATTTTTTTAATGTCACTTCACTTTGACATGTATACCAGCTCATGTAATGTGTAAACATATCTTCTTTCAAGTGAAACAGCTGTATTTAGCCTTTTCCCCACTTTGTCTTAAACATCTACAGCATATTTATCAGTCCTGGTTCTTTTAACCAAGTGATAGATAATCAATAATCTGTAAGAACAGGATTAATATATGATATAAAATGTCTCTGATATCAACACTAATATTGACTCTAAGCATTGGAGCAATTATCACGGGAATAAATCTGATCTCACTTATCAGACAAAGCTGCGTACGTTGATAAATATCATCTGTTCACTTGTGTTGCTGCAGTCAATCCTACAGAAGAATACAAACATGTACGCTATCCGTATCTAAACATACAAGATAATTTGATATGTGAGCAGTTTCTATTGATGGGTCCCTCGGGGTGTGCGTTGTCTGTAAAATTGTCTGAAAAACAACAAACATGTAGTATCCCACCACATGTCGTTGCTGCTGTAACTGCAGGTTTTGAACCAAAGCAAGTTAGTGAGATGGTGTTAAAATGCCATTCTTTGATACAGAAAACACACAGTAACAGCCTTGAGAGATGGATTGTTTATGTTAAAACTAACAGACTCTCCCACTCGAACATCCAGAAGTCTATATCAAGTCAAGAAGTGTTTAATTAATCAGTACTATAATATGTGTATGGAAGGAGTGAGAAGGTTAAAAGCTCTGAATTTGGGATGTTCCCTATTGGACAGTGTTACTGGATTCATACGAAGAATAACGAAAGATGGAAATGTTACTTTCGAACAAATGTTGTTGTTTTCATACCATATTTGTCAATTTAAGTTTGATGTCTTGTGTGTAGTTTGTACATACTTAAAGTGATCAATAAATGATCAAAAGGGTGGAGTGTAATGGGAAATAATATTACTGTTTTCATGAGAAATGATTTAACTCTTATATCATTGTTATGTTTTACATTGTCTTCATATGCTCTTCCCACATCCTTGACTGTTTGTACTCTCTGCACAGTGAGAGACTGTTATTTTATTTTGTGCTTCTTGTTATGGGAACGGCACCTGGTACAGACATGAGAAGGACAGGGCACCTCCTTTCCCTCTTTCAAAAAGGTTTCTCAACTGTCTCATCTTGTTCTTCTTTCTGCAGACCGCATGCCACTCTGTTGATTGTGGGACCTTCTTCATAAAGAATGAAATCCTTAAAAGACAACTGGTATTTCTTAACAACTGGTTTATTTCAGATATCTCACATATAAGGTAACGGTATTTACTTCTGCGGCTGCTAAAACTGATCGTATATGAATTCTTTTATACATTGATCTGAACCAAACTTTAATCTGCCCCTCCATTCTGGCTGCTCAGAGCTCAGAGTATTGAATAACCCAGAGGCGCTGCAGCTAATAGCAGCAAGCATGTTTCATAGCAGTTAAAGACATTGAAGTCATGTGACGTCAATTCTTTTTAAGTAGTTTATCGACATCTACACCACAAGGTGTGCTCCTATCACACACACAGTCGCACCGCAAGAAATGTTACCTTATAGTTTTCTTTATTATATATATTATATTATATTATATTATATTATATTATATTATATCCAAATTACTGTTGATTATTTATCAGAAATCTCATCGTGTTCATAGTCTGTGAAAGTATGCATAGTCATCTCTACAATATCGTCACAATAGCAACATCAAGGTATTTGGTCTAAATATTGCGATATTTGATTTTGTTGAAGCATTTATGAAGTGCTTTAGAGGAGATTTCAAGATATTGAGATGTATATTGTGTATGGTGATTAGGGATGTTAATGATTAACGATTAATCGATTCATCGCCGTTACGAATTTATCCAATTCAAAATGTATTAATTGACAATCAGAAAGCGGCTCAAATACATCAAAAACTATCTTTAACTAAAATTCAATCAATTTGTCATTTAAAAATACAAAGACACGTTTTATACAGACTGATATTATTGCATTTTATAGCCTTTACGAGGCATCGATGTAGGTTGGATTTTGTCGGGCCAGCTGTCATTAATTTTTGATATAAAGGTTATCGCTCAGGCAGCTTGGTGTTCACTTTATCTGTTGTTTTAACTCCTAACGTAGCCCGCTCTGATTTTGCATCGAACACAGATCATGTCGTCAGATCATATTTCATATATCACTGATGACTAACGATAATCAATTGTTAAGGCAGACAACTGTCAATTAGAGAAGTTGCTTAAGATTTGCATCCCTTATCGTGATATAGCCTAAAAATAGACTCAAAAGTAGTTTTTTAGTGTTTCACCTGATTATTTATAGATATATTTATGATTTATATATACATATATATATATGTTTCAGTCCCCAAAAATAATGTGACACATTTCATTTGACTTTGATTGCATATCCATGCACATGCATACATGCACCCATATCCCTCACTAATCTTGAGTAGTGTATTTTGATATTATTTTAAGGCCATATCGCGCAGCCCTATTGAACATAAATACATTTTCTACACATTAAAAGCGAAACTGAAACGTAAACTGTCGATGATTTTAATCCACAGCCCTGGATCTTGTCTTATTCATTTTATCAAATGTTTTTAAATGTCACATAAATTGCCAATTAGTAGATTTCAGTGATAAACTGAACAAGAAGAACTGAATTATTCATGATTGTAGACCTTCTATACATGCCTACATACCAGATACAGGCTCATGGATTTTGAAACGAGGTGTTGTTGATAGTTTTCCATCAGTGGTTTGAAGAGAAAACTGTCAGTAGAAGTGTCACGTTGGCCTTTTGTCAGGTAGACTGATGTATGAAAGCTCATCTACTTCAGCTTTGACGGCTACAATCCCAACAACCAGGGGTGTCCCCCTGTATGTGTGTGTGTCTGATCAGTGTTAGGACCACTGGTCTGGACCAGGTAATGCATAAATGAATGAGGCCTGAAATATGGCTTCTCATTGTTGCTGAGTGGTGAGGCTGTACAGTGTGATCCAGCTTCTTCTGCGCTGTGAAATCACTGTTTTAATGACATTAACCTTTACAAGATGTTTTGTCTCTTAGAGATGCAAAACAGGTCGAGGAGCCAGATCTTGATCTCAGACAGGAGGAGGTTCACTCAGCACAATGGACAGCGACATTCACAAAGAAGAAAAAGAGGCATAAGCCTCTGAAAATACATTAAATGGAGAAAAAAAAAACCGAAAAGGCAGGCTTATCTCATGTAAAAAACATGACACCAGAGAGGCAGACACGTTAATGTGAGAGCAGAGTGAGGGCCTCGTCCTGTGTTGAGGTGTGAGCTCATCGCTGAGCATCACGGCCTGGTGCACACACAAGAAAAGCCAGCCTTCCCTCTGTTTACCTTTATGAATAAGGTCCTCGGTCTCCAGGTCGAAGCCCTCCCGGTGACACTTCCTCCACAGCCCGGAGATGGTGGAGTTAAACTGCCGGCTGCAGTGAGACTCCATGGCAGACGCTGCGGCCAGGAAGTGCCGCTTCCCCCTGATGAGAGCTCCAGCATCTGGGCCGTTACCTTTCCTCTCCAGGCTCTTTGGAGGCATCTGGAGGGGGAGGTTGTGGTTGGAAATGTAGATGTAGCCCGGGTCGTTTCGCTTGTTGGCATAGTTTTTACACCTCTCTCGATGCCTCCGCGCGTCGGTCTCGTACCAGTAATCGGTGCAGATCGCCATGGCGAGCAGCCCGAGCGCACAAAACGCCAAGAAGAGCCCCGTGCCTGTTAATATTTTCATAGCGGCCATCTTCCCCGCTCGATGGAGAGCCCAAACAGTCGCAAGAAGCTTCCTCCGTGGCCGTGGTGGTGGTGGTGGTGGTACCGCGTGAAATGAATCACGACGGCACTCAGAGCCTCACGCAGTCCTGCACAAGGAGCATGATGGTGCGAGGCCAGCGCTGTCTGGACTGGATGCTGCGGTCTATTGTTGTGGTACCCGGTGGATGCAATGTTGTTCCCACCATCTGTTATGGTACAGGAGGAGGAGAGGGGATGGATGGCGACCAACGCTGTGAGGAGGAGGCAGGGGCAGTGATGTAGTTGCGCTCTCTCTCCTCCAGGTTGCTGCGGGATGCTGAGGACGGGAGAGGAGAGCGCGGCTCTGCTGTGGGGGAGTTGTCGTTTGTGATGCTTGAACGGTCACCTTTTGGGTTTGGTAAACATGCAAAGCACAGGTGCAGTGGAGGGAGAGTTTAGTAACATGCAGGTTCATCTTTTTAAATCAGTAAGCATCACTCACCCCCATCACCTTTATCTGTACAGGGTGGTCAAATCAGAGAAGTTCACTCTCTCTGCATGGAGGCCCTGTGAACAATAAGAAACATGTTAAAAATTCATTTAAAGGGGTGTAATGAGGTAATAATACAAACTCAGGAGAATTTATTTTTTCCATAACTGAATAAACAAGCTGTTCTCAGATAATAAAGTCCCCAGAACACTGTTTGAAGCTAGACAGGTGGCAGGGTCCGCCACATATAAGTAAAGTAAAAGAGCATGAAACTGTGTTATCCTTTAAGGTCAGTTTGTTTGTTCAGTCATGAAAACAAAGACTTTTTGTTTATTTCGTTTGTTTAGGCATGAAAAAATCAGTCAGTGAAGATCTTTCTAGACATAGTGCACCTTTAATTGTCATTCTACAACACAGGGTTGTGTATTAAATGTTAGTTGTAGTCCCTTTCTGCTGCACATGGAGTCTGGAGGACTAAATAAGGAGTCTCACAGCCTGAGAATGAAGCTGCCCGTAGTCTGGTGGTACGGCAGCGGATACTTCTGTATCTCCAGATGGCAGCAGGCTGAACAGACTGTGGCTGGGGTGGGCGTTGTCTTGTGCAGCCATCACACTTCACCAATGTCACTGATGCTCTACCAATGGTACCAATCCTGTCCTGGGCCAGTTTGTGATGTTTCCAATAAGAGTGCTTTATATTGCTCTTAAGTTTCTGTAAGAAGCAGAGCCTTTTCTGTGCTTTTGTCGACCCCCTATAACCTGTTACGTTGCCAGTCTTTGCTCAGCCACAGCCAAAGAGTTTTTGCTTAATTTATTTCAATATTTTCTTTTTGCAAGTAAACTCTTGCACACTGACTATTGACTAACTTGCAAGAATACATTTATGTGTGATGTTTAAATATTAGACAAGTTTATCTTTAACTGGAGTCTATGTGCAAAATAATTTTTCTGGTTTTATCTTATAATTTGCAAGAACAAAAACATTAAAGGAAAAGTCTGGAACAAACAAAACTAATTTTGTGTAGCAGAAATGTTTTTTTGTTTTGATTGTTTTAATTAGGTTTTTTGTTTGTATTTAGTTTTTCTTTCCTCATAGTATTATTATAGTGACGTGAAGGTGACCTGAATATAGTTGTTTTTAGTATAATCACACTATATCGACCCTATATCCATCATACAACTATATTTCATATTGTGTAGTATAAGATTATATATTTCCTGGGTTATTTTCTGACTTTGCTTTGGTAGTGCTGTACTTAAAGGGTGGCTCCACCAATTTCACAAACTAAAGTGTGTTTACAGGTCTTGGGGAGTACGACTGCATATGTAGGGGAAAAAAGGTGGCACAAAGCCTTTTGTGGCTCCAGAGGAAGCTGCATGTAATCTGATAAATTACCTCCAGTGATGTCACTCAGTGGCTAAATTGCATTGTGGGTAATGTAAGCACCAGGCTTTGAAAAGCAGTGCACTTGTCTAGCATTGCAGAACAAATGATCAATAATCACAATCAATACAGCAGAACCAGAGATATCACATTTTTTGTTCTACACATTCTTCCTCCTTTTCAAAGGTGCCTACATTACCCATGATGCAATTCGGCCACAGTTTACCAGATCACATGCAGCTTCCTCTGGAGCCACAAAAGGCTTTATGCTACTTTTTCACATACACAGTTGGTCTCCACAAGACCTGTAAACACACTTTAATGTGTTAAAATGGTGGAGTTACCCTTTAATTAGAAACATGCAAATAAAGCAAAATGTAATTAAATACCTGCACCGTTAAACCTTTATTTCCACTGGATTGAAACTAAAATGAGACTCATCCACTGTGATGATTGACCATCTGTTACTGAGCTGACTGGAACTGATTCCTGATGGCACCGGACCACGTCACAGCATAAAACACTGATACGACTGAGTGTTTTTATGTGCCGTCGTGAAATCTGAATCATGTTGGAGACCTTCACAGTGTTGGTGTTTTACATCCTGCTGGGATGTTGACTTCAGCACAGGCAGAGAGAGCTGATAGAAATTTTAGGATTTGTGCTAACATCTCACTATATTAATCGAAGGTTGCTTCATATTCACCGCAATAAAACAGAGGATTATTCTCATCCTCAGCAAACCGTTGCCGTCCACAAGATCAATCAGACATCTTGATCCGGACTCCATTCGGGATCTCATCTGAGTATCAATGAAAGATTTGTCACTAGTGTGTTTGCACCGTTTCCCTCTGAATGTCGTCCGCCACAGCGTACATACTGGCTGTTTGTTGTCCTTCTGTGCTGTGACTAAGGAAGGCTCCCACAGACAATAGGCTGCTCACAGGCTGATGACTAAGGAAGGCAACCCGTGGCGGAGTCGTTATGGCAACAGAAGCTTGCCAAACAGACTGTGTTGAAATTGGACAAGTGTGAACACACAATCAATACCCCCCCACACCCTTCATCCCTCCACTCCCATATGACATTTTAGGCATAGGATCTTTGCAGTATAAATATGCTCGTGTTGGACATGTGGTCAGCTCAACACGCTGCGCTGCCTCAGCAACTTAACACAGGTCTATTAGGATATCTTATAACCGCTGATATCTTTATCAGGCCTGTGTCCCAGTTCGTTATACTAATTATCTACTAGCACGTGTGGTCTTTTGGCGGATCTTTTTTTATTACCTCCGCCAGGTTTTCACCGGTGTCCGTTGGTTTGTCAGCAGATTTACACAAATACTAATGATCAGATGTCTGCGAAACTTGGATGAAAGATGGATCTTGGCCCAGAATAGACCCCATTAACTGATAACTGATAAAGGGACAGATCCAGGTTCTGAGATGGGACCTAGTTTTACCATTTTCGTTAGTTTCTCAGGGAATAATGCATGGATCCTGATGAAAAAAATCTGGCAGATTTAGGTGGTTGGTATCCATGACTAAAAGGTACAATAAGTAAAAATTGGCCGCCTGTTGAATTCATACTTGAAACAAATAGGGGGCAGCATATCACCAGAGTAACCGCTATCTGCTGGTTAGCTCAGTTAGATGTGCAGCTAGCAGTCAGAAGTGGGAGCTCAAGCAGCTTTCATAGGAATGAATGGGGCTCGGTCTCCAACACTGTATCCAGATTTTAATGTGACGTCCTTGGTCGGTGTTCACGCTGCTAGCACAGCAGCTTTGGACTGGGGATGGGCCAGGGCTAGCTGGTTAGCATGGTAAACATGCTTTCCAAAACAATACATGGAAATCAAAATTGTTATTCCCTCGCACTCTGTTAATCATTTTAATTTAGATGAGCTTTAATGTGGATCCAAATAAAAATCCAGATCTAACGGATTTACATATCTTTTATTTGATATTGGATTAGGCTTGATTTAATTAAAAAGTTTACGCCATATGATGACAGAATATTTAGTTTTCTGTAATGGGGCAGAAGAGTTGTTGGAGTTTGAGGGAGCAGCCCATCTTACAAATTATTTTTGCAGCAAAAAAAAGATGCTGAAGACTGGAGGGGTATGAATTTGCCCAAACAATATTACCATAAATCAAATAGGAATAAATCATGGAAAAACATGAAATTAATAAACATGAGGTTTTCTTTTTTTAAATATAGATACTTTTTATTTCTTTAGGGGTGGAAACCGTCACCAAGAGGTGTAACAACAACACTGATATAAAGAATCCTGCACAATAAACTTTCTTCTTTGTTATCCGCCCCTATAGTCTCACAAAATTATTGGCAACAAGTATAAGACTAAAATTATTAACAAACAGTACCAATCTTTTTCTTTCAAATCATTTAGTTAAGCAGGGTTTTGTGTGAGCACCAACTTGTACTGTGTGAGAAAGACAGAAGGAAAAAAACAAATTATACTTTGGTGTACTTTGGTTACACTTGTGTAACAGACCATCCTGATTTCTTGGCACTTATTTCTTAACTAGACAAAATGATGGCGTGGTAATGAATGTCTGATAAAGCTGTTTGTTGCTCATCCCATTTTCAATAAATATGCAGCAGCTACATCAGAAACAGAAGATCCAAAAATAAAACATACAATGTCCAAACTATTTAAGGTTGAATACATTTTAAAGAAGTAGGTCCTTGTAGAGGTCCAATAATACCGGTTGTGTTTGGCAGGTACATCAGGTGTATCTGTGTAAGTGTATGTGCAAAACAACATGATTGTTCGATCAACAATTTAAGACATTTTGGTAACAGAATCAAAACCAACCCTCTGAGTTCCCTCAATATTTAAGTCTGGCACATCTTAGTGTCCACAGAAATGTCCTGTCAGCAGATCTTCCTTTCAGTCATCCATCCATAAAGTGCCGTTCTTCTGTCAGATATTTGTTTTAGTGTGACATGATGATGAATTGAAGAGGTGTGATCTCTTCATCAAGATGAATTTTTTCGTGTATAAGAGAGTCCAGATATCAGGGGTTTGGTTTGAGAACAGGATTTCCCTTCACTGATGAGTTTTAGTGTTTGGTAAAGCGAGAAGGAGAAAGTTTCCTCCATCTTCAGCCAATGATGGCAGAGAGCAGAGCCATGACAGCCACGCCAGAGAAAATGAGAAGGATCTGCAAGAGGGACTGCCTGGGAAAAGAAAACAACATCAAAGGTTAGAGATTGTGACTCAAGGACATTACACGCCACAGAAATACCACACAAGATTTAAGTATTGTTCTACAGTAAACTGCATTCTTGCTGCCACCACGGTTCAACACCAACAAAGAAAAGTAAGTTCACACTACAGGATCCTAACCCTGATCTTTCAGTCGCTGATGGTTTTTGGAGATCGCAGACAAACAGCCCCAGAAGACGCGTTCCCAGAGCTCACAACATCTGGCCGACACGCAAACACTCCTCTTCTTTGCTGTCATCCTGGTCATTAGTAGCACTACGAAGCCATGTTTTTAGAAGCGAGTCCCCCTTTTGTTTGTAATGTGAACACGCACAAAGATACACAAGTGCCATGAAGCAGGCAGTGCTATTCACGCTTATGTAATAATACACCATCAAAGGCAGTGAAGAAGAAAACAAAGCTACATCCAAGGAACCTAAAAAGGAAGGAAGGGTCATTACGTCACAGAATCGTTCTTAGGTGCCAGACTGTGGTGACAAGTCTTTGGGAGATGCATTGAGAAACCCAACAAAACCCAACATACCTACAGTCTCATTGGTGATATTTTGTCGAACCTGCCCAATTTGGTCATAACATTATCTGCCCTGCCAATCATTCAGGAAAAAAATCAGTGGTTAATCTACTAGTTCTTCATCAGAAGTTGTGGGAATAGATATGTTGAGTTTTAGTGTGTTTCTTACACATCTCTCATAGACTTCAATATAGCTGTCACCAAAGCAAGATCCAGTGATGTAATGACCCTTTCTTCATTTTTAGGTTCCTTGGCTACAACATGGAGGTCAACAATGCAGGTTTTAATTGTTTGTTTTTTTAAGAAAATGCTTTCAACGCTACAGTTAGATCTTAAAGACACATATGACACATATGACATTTTAATGAATAAGACTAAGTGAGAAGTAGAGTCATTTTCTCATAAGCTTAAATGCAAATTCACAATTGATACAGTCTATGGTACCACTAAGAGCATGAGTGTTCATGATGCCCAACATACCTTAAACTGGACTCCTCCAGCAGGTCAGGCACCACATTCACCAAGGCTATGTAGAGGAAGCCTCCAGAGGTGAAGGGCAGAATCCAGGCAGTGGCGTTTTCTAGAAAATAACAACAAACTGATTCTGGGAACTGTAAAAATGATCACCAGTTAAAAATAATGTGTTTGATTGTATGCTTACAAAAAACTAGTCCCATCTTACCTGTGCCTTGTGGCGACTGAGCGCACATAGCGAAGGAAGCTCCCAAGACCCCGACCAGCGCTGTGGACAGCTGCATGCGAGCAGCACTCCACCGGTCAAACCCAGCTCTCAGCAGAATGGCAAAGTCTCCCACCTGCAGACGATGACACAGCAGAGGAATGGCTAAACACTCAGCCTGTTTACAAGCACTGTAGCAGTATGCTTCTCCTATGAGCTGTCAGCTTTGTAAACATGCAACTGTCAAGTAAACCATCCAAATTTAGGAATGAATTTAACCAAAGATTCTGTAATCTCACCTCGTGGGGGATTTCATGGAGCAGGATGGCAAAGGTGGTGAGGAATCCAACCTGCAAGAAAAGTCTCATTAACGTTGCTTTGTCTAACTTATTAAAAGAAAAGTGTTCTGTAGTATCAAAGGGAAAACGTATGACAAATTAATCCTAATTAGGAGTTAAGGAGCACCTAAGTTGAGTGCTAAGCTCTATGTGTTCAGTCCGCAGTGGACAGAAAAACGCAAAAGCAACATTTAAATCTTTGAGAGCTGTGAAGGAGCGCTGAGGAACTTCTGTGTTGTGCTGTAGTCGGTCATTAGTTTATATTAGCTGACTCATTTCTAAACTAATGTTAGCTACTGTTGCTCTCTGTTAGCGTGGACAGAGGCACTGACACGAGGCACTCGAGAATGCGCATAAAGAAACAGCCTTTGCACCATCGTGGAAAAACTGACTTGAGACCTTCAAATAAATCCAAAGTCCAGCAGCATTAAACAAATTAAACCAAATGGTCAACAGGCTTGTACAAGAGAGAGGGACGGGGAAGGTCTCCTTTTTCACATCACGTTACAATCCACTCACATGTGGTCAATAAAGGGTGATTAATGCAGTAAGTTGCTACAAATTGTTACATAGAGCCACTTTAAAAGAGCTATAAAACTTAAAGTCTTCCACAGTTTACATGAAAAGCCTGATGAGACATGGCGGTGCAAGGCGACTGAATATCAGCATGTTTTTTCAGAATAAACAGAATTATAAGGATGAGGTCATCTTTGCACATCAGCCAACTCAAAGCTCAAACTGGTTACAGTTGGACGTTTGTATTGACAATTAACAAATATTCCTAATTCTTTTTGTCCCAGCAATGGCCAACTACTAAACTACTAAAGAACTAAATTCACAAATTTAAATGCTGTTTACTATTAAAACACTGAAGTTTAAAGTATGTTCATCAGCCATTCAGAATTAAAAACTGTTAAATAACCACTGTGTTGATGCAGATTATTTTCATACAGCATCTGAATGTGGCAAAATCACATTGCAATAAATGCGCATGAGAGCAAACAGAAAACACTGGTGAGATATCTTGTATGTGTATGTTTGAGACATCTAGTGAACTTCCTCTCTGGCACACTGAGCCATAGTTCATGCTGCTAGCCTTATGTCTCTCCAGCTGGACTCTCTCCTTCCCACAGCCACAAATATACACTAACTTACTGAAGCGACACAAATACATGTTACTGCAGTTTGAAGTGCACCCTTCTGAAAAGATGATACGACAAGAACAAGTTTTCAGACCCGAAAAAGGTTCTTGTATCCCGTATTGAATGTCCACTGAGTGGTCCACTCCAAGACTGTGGGTCAACTGCTCTGAGAGTGAACCTGTATACGCTGCCAAACACTGTGCTCACACCTAAATCCCAGATACGTTTTTGTCCTTATAATGCTCCTCTTCGGTCTGTTTTGAAGCTCTCCTGCTCCGTCTGTTTAGTGAAAACAACCAACCTGCACCAGTTATAAAGCAAATGAAACCTTAAATTCACTCTGAATGGACCGTTAACAATCTCTCCTTCAACCTGACGTTGCCTTCTTGTTGGCCAGTCTCTCCCGGGGCTGGATTTGAGTGTTCCCTAACAAATTACTTGTACCAAAACCTACAAGAACTTTACAATATAATCAGAGTTTTCCATCATTAAAAAAACAGTGAATTCTGTGTTTTCTTGGCCAAGCAAGTAACAATTATGGGTCAGTCAATGCTGACAATAACTGCTACTACAAGTTTTATATCTCAGGTATCTTAAATGTACTACATGTTATCCATTATATTTATTAGCACTGACAGTCTTCAGCTATTTCACTTATACATATACTTTATGAAAAAAAGGAGTTTGTGAATAAATACGCAGAGCACAACACTCTGCATGCACACGGTAGAAACTGAAGCCCAACATCTGTGACAGCAGTAGTATCGCTTCACTTTCTCGGTTTTAAAACGTGGATGAGATACGCAGCGTTCTGAGGTTGTCAAAGCCTTATTTTAATATTCACTGACTTGTGTAAAACACATTTTTGAACTTAAACTCCAACAGAAAAAAAAGATAAGCAATTTCATTATTCACATTCTACATGCATATGACCCTGAATGTAGCACAGGGTTAAGAAATGAGAGTGCTCTCGATTAATTGGTGACAAGAAATCTCCGTGTTGAGGTTATTACAGCTTCTTACCTTTTTGCTAACCAGGAAACTGCCAGCTACTGCCAGTCCATGGGTGAAGTTGTCGATGCAGTTGGCCAGTAGGTTTAAGTATCCACTAGTCTGTGATAAATGAAACATGGTGACAGTGTTGCTCACATCTAATTAGTCAAAAATACAAGAAATATGGTCAACAGGAACGCGCTTGTGCATCAGTCACATCTATTTCTTTAAAGCTAAATTCTGTTTGAATTTGGTTAGTTATAGGTTGTGATTATAAGTCCTGAGATGACAGTTATGCAAGTTTTGCAGTCTGGCCTCATTTCTCGTGATAACAATATGTGTAGTGAAATGCAATTAGGCATGCTCCTAGGGTTGTGCTACAGAAATAGTGTTAAAAATAACAATCAGCCAAAAAGATAAAAGGATATAAATATACTGTATGTAAGTAAAAATGTAGATAGGCGACAGTTTAAATATGTACTGTGGAAGGAACTGCAAAGGATTTACTGAAGACTTTACTGGTTGGCAAGGCTGACGGTATACAGGAGTCACAGTTTTAAGGTAAAAACCTTCAGTAATTAAAGCATTGTATTAAAAAATGTCTTCAGAGCAGGATGTACTGCATTTTTTTTGCATTCTGTACTTGTTTGTTTCAGTGAGCTAACCAAGTTGCTGGTTATTACAAACTACATGAATCATAAAAATCACAAGATAACTCCAAGACTTGTGATGGCATAGTCATGTTAGACTAAAAAAAAACATTTTCATCTTCTTGTGATCTTTATGTCTACATGCACACTAATCAAAAGTCACCTATAACATACTCAATTTGATTTCAGGAAGTGCTCCTACCCTTATATTTTTTAAAACTACATGAATCAGTTCGGAGCGTTGGAGAAGAAATGCAGCTGTTACTTCAACAGCCTATATCAAGAGCTCAACCCCCTGTCTTTAAAAAAAAAAAAAAGTGTTTTCCAGTCTTTTTGTTAACTGGAAAATGTTTTGGTTGTCAGTATTACCTTGATTTTCTCTGATCTCCCCGGCAGAGTCTGTTGCTTGGAGGATTTCCATGACTCAGCATGGTGCCCATTTGTGAGCGATGCCACTGCCTTTGCACTGAAAACTGAATTAGACTGCGTCTGTGGAGCAAAAAGGAAGAGGAACAAGGCAAAAATGAACACGTGTATCATAACTCCATCCTCATTTTTACAATGATTTCTATCTTTATACATAACCTTAACCATCAGTAATATGCCATTAACTCGTCTCCCTTGAGGAAACCACCTTGTGCACTAACACCTGTCTCACTAGCGACAGAAAAATCCCTTGTAGCCTGAAGAACAATAAACAGTTGTTTTATTGTTGCTCCCTCTGTGTGTCAAAGGGTTCACCCACCGCCAGCAGAACAGCTGTTAAAAAAGCCTTGATTATTTTTCTAACTTCCTGCATACGTACGCAGCAATAAGAAAAAAAATGTACTTCTGCTTTATTTCCAGATATAACAGATGACCTGCAAATTCCACCACTGTTCCAATAAATGTTTTATTGTTTTAAAAAGAAGAAGAGACCGATTCATCTCAGGCTAAAGCCCCCCGTTTTCCGAGAATAGCCAACTTCCTTGTTCCCTTATTCAGAAGCCACTTCCAGTACATTGCCATTTAGACTGAAACTCAAATTAAGTGAGAAGGAAATATAAAAATCTCTCCACACATATGATGCATCCATCAAAAACACTGACCAATCTCAAGTAAAAAGAAGCTTCTCATAGGTAAGATTAGTCTAAACACAGCATTTTAAAGAATATACGTCATAGGCTGCCTCTCTGTCCCTCACACACTGTCACACTCTGTCCCTGTCTATTGTTGCCTCCGCCTAAAAGCTGAGTGCTCTCCTGTGGACGATGAAATGGCTAAAGCAGCTGCTTCACCTCATCACTATAAATAGACACGAGTGGAGGAGCTGAGCCGTGGATCCCAATCTTCTCCCTCTCTGGCAAAACAAAGACAGGACGGAGGATGAGATGTAGGGATGGGTGATGCACGCTTCTGTGTTTTCTCCTCCTCTGTTCTCCTTCTCTTCTCTCAGGTGCTCCTCATCAGGCAATTAGCCCTGCCCCATATTTAAGGGAGGTTGGAGGAGAAGAAGCTCTCTCTACTGACCAAGAGTGTCTCTAGGTGCATCCCATTTCACCTAAATTGCATCCATGTTTTCCTCACTTGCATCCTTTCTTTGCATCTTTGTCCCGCCCACCGAGAATTTGTGGAGAGATGCGAGGAAACCACGAGAGGAGAGAGGAAATATGTTTTAAGACAAATGAGACATCCTTTCCTCCACAGCGTCACGTGAAGCACCGTCCGTTCCTGATGACGGCTACAGCTGATTACAGTTGGATAACTGGATTTCGCAGTTAGTACACTGCATTATTTCACCTGCTTTCTGCGTCCTACATTAGAACCAATCCTGTCCTTTTAACAAGTTAAAATATCTTTGAAGTGGACGGCAAACAGTTTGGCTGGATGATCGCTTTATTCTTTTAAAGGCTGATCTTTGAGAAACTCTAACAGTTGGATCTGCATCAGCTTTGCTGTCTGGTTTTGTGGTTTCTGCGAGTTCAGTTCCCATTTCATTCTTGCAGTTTTATCACTCATTGGACATGTCAGGATGTGTTGGCCGGTAAAAAGACTTCTGTGAAGGCCGCTCTTGTTTGTCCTCGCTCAACGGTCCTCAGAGATTGCTCCTCGATACTCAGAGCACAGATAAAAGAATTGGGACGGCCTGCAAGATGGCGGACAGGAATGTATTCCAGTTCAAGCGAGGAGCGGCGAAACGACAAATAAGAGAACTTAGATGCACCTTCTGTCTTTGACCTCAGTTGGTGTTGGCTGTGTTTTATTAGTTTAGTTTACTAGTCTTTTCTTAGTTAAGGGAGGGAAGTTCTGGGTCCTACAGGCCACTGCGTGGCTGGCCCAGACTTCCTCCATCTTTTAGTTCATTTTGGCCAGGCCTCCAGACTCCAATAGTTTTGGGTAATTTTGGTATTATTTGTAAGTAAAAATAATTTCTTTTTGCAAACTTGTTCTTGGGTATGGTGTCTGTCTTAATACGGTGCTGGTCACAAGTTATAGCCAACTATGTGTTTTGTTGTGGCTTTAACAATGGATGTCTATAAGATACTCTGTTTAATCACTTCTTTTTATTACTTTTTAAGAGACAGAAACAACTTGAGAAACAGAACCATTTATTTCTCAAATGTACAGTACAAATCACTATTGGAGACTAATACTGAAATGCAAAATATATAAAACAAATATTACATATTAAGGCGATGTGATGAATAGGGATGGGTCCTGTAGCCCGGTATTAAATGGGCAGATGGTAGGAAATGGTGACCAGGGTTTTTTTACAGAACATAATGCAGAAAAGGACTCTTGGGGTAATTTACGAGTAGTAAATTCCCAGCAAAGTTTACCGTTTCATTGCCCTGATGTTATGAATTTATGAATAACATGACAGCTAATATGGGTTATATGTCGAACTATTCCTTTAAACCCTTTCCTGTTAGAGATCACTGATTGGCCAGTTGTACAGTAGGTCATCTGATGCAACAGTCACCAGAACACTAACAGGGGTCTGCACTAAGCAATGCTATAAAAACAGGAATATTTGAAGGCTAGTATTGACATGTCCGAGTGCCGTGAGACTCCTGTGGACAGCAATGAGCAAATTCTTCTGAAACATACTCCTGTGTTACAATACCTTTACTACCATACTATTTAGTATGCCAGAACAAGATTTAGTATGTCCCAATACTAAGTATGTGAAATGTAGTATGCAAAGGAAAATACCAGGATGTTCTACTGCATCTGGTCCAAGTTCAAGGGCCCAACTCCAGTGCGCACTGTCATGACGAAGTAGTATGTCCCAACTGTATGCATACTGCATGCAACAGTGTGTACTTAGTAAGGGCAGCTGCAGTACGTACTAAAAAGAACAAGTATGCCATTCAGACACAGTTCAGCTGAATTACTCACAGCAGAATTACAATTCAGGTCTGCTTCTGGGGTGGGATCCTCCTGGCTGCCTTGGTCAGGGAACATCTTCTCCAGGAGAAGGAAGGCCAAAAGGCCAACAATCACCCACAGGCCCTGGGTCATGTAGTGGCTGTGTTTACTAGCTAGGGTGGAAGACGAGATTCAGTGAGCAAATACAGTAAAAGAAAACCGAGCTACAACATGGGTGAGTGGTAGTTCAACAAACATCGTTGCATAAAATCAACATAAATTAATTAAAAATAAATATTTACATTTTGAAAGAAATTTAATGCATAGTTAATGCATTGCATTACATCATTTATGAAAAATGACTGTTCCCAAATTAGGTTTACCGGTCTTTGTTGTGTATGAGAACCTTTTAAGCAACATGTGGACAATGTAGGAGAAATTATAGTTTTATATTATAGAAGTAATGGCAGCTGCAAAGATGTTCAGAAAAATAATTGGCAACTATTTCAATAATTGATTAAATGTTGAGTTATTTTTCATGCAAATTTTTGTTATAAGAAGTGCTTTTCAGTGTTTTAAATATGAAGATTTCCTGCTTTTCAGTGTTTTATAACATTAAATTGACTATATTTGGGTTTTGGACTGACAAAACAAGATATTCAAAAGCATCACCTTGGACTTGGATGGATAATTTTCACTACTTTCTCACAATTTTAAATCCACACGTTTAATCTAGAAAATAACTGGCAGATTAATCAATAATGAAAATAATTGCTTGGTCACAGCCCTAAGTATACTAGGAAACATACAATACAATTTCTACTAGAACCACCTTATTCTCATGTATGTTTACACAATACATCGTTATACAAAGACGGTGATGTGACCCACCCGAAGAGCCAGACACTGCCCACGCCTCAGGAAGGAGGTGAAGGAATACATCGCCAAGGAGACCACCAATAGCAAAGCTCAAGAGCTGCTTCAGCTTCTGGCTCCCAGCTGAGGAAAGACAGAGAAAGGCACAAGACAACAAGTAGCAATTATTGTATAGTGTGTTCGATGAAACCATTCATTAATTTCATGTGATCTTCTTTGTCATTTTGTCTCGAGATCACACCCCCTCCTCTTTCCTTTTCTGTTTCAGTGATTAATTCATAATGTTTTAACAAGTGAAACATGACACACACAGAGACACACACAGAGACACACACACACGCACGCACACAGATCCAGAAATGTATCTCAGGCTCAGGCCACTAATATACACAGATTACTCATGTATTCCACAGAAATGTCTTGTTTTAGGAGTTCCCTCAATAATGACTAACCTTTCAGTCAGGACTGCACATGAAAACTCAGCCTAAAATACATCTGGAATGCCACGTTCCTGTGGGTGGGGCCTCTCAACAGGCCTCAGGCTGACC
Source organism: Pagrus pagrus (assembly GCF_965226575.1). Classification (NCBI taxonomy): domain Eukaryota; kingdom Metazoa; phylum Chordata; class Actinopteri; order Spariformes; family Sparidae; genus Pagrus; species Pagrus pagrus. Next base: position 20,830,567 of record NC_140185.1, on the reverse strand, counting down.
CAGAGTAACTTCGGCCTGGTTATTGAAGCGTTTCTGCTCAGTGTCTCTTGTAACCACACTAGCAGCTCGGCCCTATGGATGATCAGTCTGACTGCTGATGTGGTCCAGACTAAAATAACATCAACTATTGGATGGACTGCCATAAAACTTTGAACAGTCATTCGTGGTCTCCAAAGAAAGAATCCTATAAAATCTGGTGGTCATATGACTTCTGATCGAGTATTTCATCATCCACCACATGAATTGGCACAAACATTTGTACGGTCCTTCATGGATCCCTGACAGTCAACTTATCTTAATGTGAAGCCTTGACTCCTTCTCTAGCATCATCATGCAGTGACATAGATTAGCATGACCTCGATTCACACATTCACGTCCAAGTATTTTGTGCTTAGCTCGAATTACCAAATGTTAGCACGCTAACACAACAAACTTAGCATCAGCATGTTAGTACTGAGAGCATATTAAAAATGCTGATGTTAGCATTCACCTCTGTCCCTCAGTAATGCCTCACTGAGCTGCTAGCATGGCTGTTGACTCTTATTTTTGTTTAAAGATACCTCAGGAGGTGGAAGACACAATAATATTCAATTGTTTGAATGACACAGTCACTTTCTTTAACAGGTTGTCTTTTGTTCCCACTGTATATTTTTCCATCCAGTGCTATTTGGTGTGGAACTGATGCTGAAAGTCTTCCTATTGCTACAACACATTTAAAAGAACATTTTAAGCGTCTTTTAATGTACATCACTTTCTAAGCAGCCTGCTTTCATTGATACTTTGAGACATGTCTGTGCTCGATGCAGAAAAACAAACCACTTGAGTTCATGAGGTCACCACTGGAGATGTTCTGCCTTCCAGCTTGCAGCTGTTTTCCAGGAAATCCAAGTTTCCATTTCATGGCATTTTTAAAGCTTTTGCATAATTGACGATTTTAAACCATTAAGAAGGTGCATCTAGATCTCGGACCAAGAAAGACTGCTGATCCCACTGGGGATGTTTTGTGATTGTGAGATATGATGGATGCCAGGGCAGTCTGTGTTTAATGTTTACAGTATGAACCAAGAACATGATCAGTTCTGATCGGTCAATGAGGCAGATTTATTGTTTTAGCTTGTTATAATGCAGATATTTTAACCCTGAATCCTTAAGTCCTGCTTTTCAAAACATTATGATGCCATTTAAAATGCATCTTTTCTCTTCAGTAACAAAAGCCCCTTTTATACAGTTTGTTCAAGGGAGGACTGTTGTGCCTTTTTTGACACTCTGTATAAAAAGATACAAAGGACTTTGGAATTTTGGAAATGTTGTTTTGCCTCCGAGCCAGCCGAGTTGGTAGCAGACAGTAGATGTTGGTGTTAAAGTGGAAGATTTAAAAAGCAGCTAGCAGCAGTAAGCAGCTAGCTCAAAGAAGAAAAACAACAACCAAAAATGTTGGGGACACTGGAGAGACAACGAGGTCTGGAAGCTGCTTACCCTCCATGCAGAGGAGGAGATCAACTGCTATATAACAGAGACGGTAAATGATTTTCATTGCCATGTTATGGCACTCTTCAGAAAGCGCTGCTGAACGCGTATGGAAAATGTGATGTTGTTGTATTACACGTCATGCCTCTTATGCTTGCAGAACGCCATCACGCTATCTAAAACTCACACGGTCAGGCGGCATTACACCACTATCGTTTTGTGTAGTGTAAAAAAAAAACAAAGTCAGTGTTAAGAGGAATCTTTGTTGAGGTCATACTGTCTTGCAGTAAATAACCTATAACAGAATTATCACGGGCATGTTAGGGTACATATTGCCATCTCTTACCTTCAGTTTTGAGGGCTGCGCCGGCTTCGATGGGAATGAGAAGCAGGGGGAAAACCCCACTGAGACCTACAGCCACAGAGCCCACCAGGGACAGGAGCCAAACATGAGCATGTTCGCTGGCTAAGAAGGCTGCTACTGTCTGGAGGCCTGGGAGGTCATCTGTCAGGCTGGGGCCCGGTCCTGCAGCCCTAGCTGTTGCATGAGCCATCGATGTTTGTGCCATCTTCTGGCTGCTTGATGCCCCCCTGAGGGTCAGCATCAGCAGGGTAACTGGGATAAACAGAGCAGCTAGAGCCCAGCTGGGCTTCCAACAGCTTCCACCTTTCATCCGTCCCACGGTCCAAAAAGCACTTGCAACCAGTAATGCTGCAACAGAGGAGCACACTTTGAGGCAAACAGGCCCCTCCTGCACATTTTCAACATTTCAAGTTTGAAATAAGCACTAAATTAGGCTGAAATTAACAGGTATTTTCATTATTAGGTCTGTTACCTGGTATGTTATATGTCATGTGCATTTTTTTTTAATCTGTCATAATGTCCTTAGCCTTTTTCTGGTGACTGTTGCGTCTTCAAATTCCTTGTTTTGTCTGACACCCTAAACCAAAATATATTTGTTTTTTTTATCATATAAAAACAAAATAAAGCAGCAAATCCTCACAATTGCGTTTTTGCTTTGAAAAACAATAAAAGTACTGTAAAACAAACAACTAATCAGTTTAACTGATTAATGTCTCAGCATTACATTATATAATAAAATTACAGACTACAATAGACAGTTTAGTCCAGCCGTGGACTTTTGAGGCCGACTTTAAAAGGACAAAACGATTTCATACTCTTTCACTTTGTTTATATTTGGCGGACCCTGCCACCTTTCTCGCCTCAAACAATTTCCTCTGAGAACAGCTTGTTGACTCACTTATGGAAAAAATAAATATTTCTCAGTTTGTATTATTGCCTCATTAATATTGTAAATATTAAAATGTAAGTTTCAATTTCTCCTCCAAAAACTACACAGTGGCCCTTTAAGCTCAAAGTTGGGTCGTGGCAGGACAAAAAAACAAAATACCAGCCCTCCATTTGGCAGCTGCCTTTGCATATCTGGCCTTTCTTCTGTAAGAGTTGCAGTTTAAAGTTAAAGTAGCGTTATAACTTTCCTGCATCTTCAGCAGAGAGGTCACAACAGACCATTTATTTAGTGCTTGTAAAGCATCTTAACACGCTGCTCATCATTTTCCTCTGTGGGAGTTAGCGGGACACATCAGACGAAGTACCATTAACTCACAATACTTACAACGCGATAGAAAAGTACTGCGAAAATACGGCGATAAACAGGAAACAATGCGGAAAATACCTTATTTTCGACGGCGTCATAAGTTACCGACAAGCTAACTCTGCTGCCTGTGGAGAAAAGTTAGCAGGCTAACGTTAGCCGACAGACAGCCTGCTAAAGTGATTAGCTCCGACACACGCAATCACTGCACACCAACGGCTGTCCTGCTAGAACTAGCGTCAGTTTGACCAAGTTAGCGCTAACGTGACGGGCTGCCTGGAAACATCCGCAAAATGCTAACATCAAAATCACAGCGTTTAAAGTGACACTGCGTGTTCAAAATACCTTGTGGTTTCGGCAGTCTTTGCACCAGTGTGTCCCTGCCATCCAGGCCGACTTGATGGAGGCAGGCTTGCGCCGCTGAGTGGGATCAGTCTCCCAGCTGCTGAGGGAAGAGACCAGCTAGCTGCGGGCTGCAGCACAGAAGTGGCTGTCGGTCACCATGGCTTCCCCCAAACAGCCACGTATCAGGATCCTGGAGGGAGGAAAACAAAACAGGAGAGGAGAGCCCGACACATGGATCCCGCCCCACCAGAAATATCAGGAAGTAACTTTAGTTTGTGCCCCAAGGACTGAAAGTTTTTCCACTTAAAGGAGAAGCCTTCAGGAGAATAAGGAGGTGTTTTGATGAAGGCCTCTTTCGTTAAATCAGCTGACAATAAAGTGGTTGATTTCCACATTTAACACATAAAGGATCCAATATCAAGCTGAACTGGAAATCACAGTATCGAGGCTTAAATAGATGTCATCAGGAACATGGGAAGTTAGAGGGAAGTTTCAGGAAAATCAAATAGTTTTATTTCAAATCAAATTCTGTTTATATAGCCCAAAATCACAAACATTGCCTCAGTGGGCTTTACAATCTGTACAGCGAGCTACATCCTCTGTCCCTCGAGATTCGAGTGAGGAAAAACTTGCCATATTGAGAAAAAAGCAACTTAACAGGGGAAAAGAGATGGAAGAAACCTCGGGAAGAGCCACAGTTTGGGATCCCTCTCCCAGGACGGACAGATATGCAGTAGATGTCGCATGTACAGAACAGAACAACAAAACACAGTTATACATTTCACTGACAGACTATCTGATACAAGTAAATTACATAAAATATTATGTGAAGAGTGTGGATCCAGGAGGACGACTGAGCAAGCCGAGGCATCGCCAAGTGGTGCCGGACTCACATGACTTCCACTCAACCGTGGTGACCTGAAAGAGGACAGGCCACACAAGATAATTAGCAATAAAAAAAGAAAGCATCAGAGTGAAGAGACATCACATTTTACAGAAGTACAGATATAAGGAGATAGTAAAACAGAAGAGAGAAATCGGAGCCCAGGGTATGACGATCCAGATCTGTCAATATGTGAGGCAGCGGGAGCCAGGAGAGAGAGAGGTTCCCAAGGGCGCCGTGGTCCAGCAGAAACGAGTGGCAGATGGAAACCAAAAATATTTCCTAGCTGTTCCAAATGTGTGTGTAGTACACCACTTTAATACAGTTCATACATCTCCTTTTCCATTCATATTTGATATGTCTGTGCTTTTAGTGTGAAACATAGTACAACTGACTCATCTCTCACTTTTTGTCTCATGATTTCCAGCAGACTGCATAATGGACTACAGCAGTGTACTCATATGGGGCCCCTGATGGTAAATACTTTTCCATTTTTTTTATTGTTTTACTTCACATGTATTAATATGCAGACTCAGCATCATGGGCACACAAATGTCTTCTCAGATCAATACAGTTACCAAACATCCTAGTAGATTAATTGGGGCGGCTGTGGCTCAGGAGGGAGAGCAGGTCGTCCAGTAATTGGAAGGTCGCTGGTTCAATCCCAACTCCCCTGGCTGCTTGCTGAAGCATCTTTGCCCAAGATACTGAACCCCAAAGTAGGGAAAGCACAAATGTAAATGTTGAAGCTTGTGATGGCTAAATTCCATTTAGCTTCTTCAGTTTCAGTGTCCTGGAAGTGTGCATGCTGGATCATTATCACACTGTCGGCAATTATTAATGTTCCTAGTAACACATTTTTTCCCACTATGACAAATAAGAATGTCTTTTGTCCTCTTTTATCAGACCATCACTTAATAACTTTTGAAGTTCTATTACTGGACTACACACCATTAGGCAAAAACTCCTTCACTAGATGTCTATCTGATAGTGCTGTAGCTAAATTTAAGGAAATTATACCGCTGGCACTAAACTCAATGCCATGTCTCAATATAATAGAGGACTCCTCCACTAACCTCAGTTCCTCACAAATCGATCATCTTGTTGATAGCACTGCAGGCTCATTGCGAACAACACTGGACTCTATTGCCCCCCTGAAAAGGAAACCTATAAAGCACAGGAGGTTAGCACCCTGGTATAACTCGGATACCCGCAAATTGAAGCAAACATCACGGAAATTTGAAAGGAAATGGCGTTCCACCAACTTGGAAGAATCCCGCTTAGCCTGGAAAGATAGCCTTAAAACATATAGGAAGGCCCTCCGCAATGCCAGAGCAAGCTATTACTCGTCATTAATAGAGGAAAACAAAAACAACACCATGTTTCTTTTCAGCACTGTAGCCAGGCTGACAGAAAGTCACAGCTCTACTGAACCATGTATTCCTACAACGCTCAGTGGTAATGACTTCATGAGCTTCTTCAATGATAAAATTTTAACTATTAGAGACAAAATCCATCATCGCTTGCCCTCAACTGGCACTATTGTATCTTTAAACACAGGAACCTCAGAAACAGTTCTAAATTCTGACTTATATTTAGACTGCTTCTCTCCCATTGACCTCCACCAACTAACTTCGATGGTTTCTTCATCTAGACCAACAACTTGTCTCCTAGACCCCATCCCAACTAGGCTGCTGAAAGAAACTTTACCTTTAATTAGCACATCTTTACTAGAAATGATCAACCTGTCTCTATTAACAGGATACGTACCACAATCCTTTAAACTAGCTGTAATTAGACCGCTCCTTAAAAAGCCTAATCTTGATCCAGAAACTTTAGCCAACTATAGACCTATATCCAACCTCCCTTTCCTCTCCAAGATCCTTGAGAAAGCAGTCGCCAACCAGCTATGTGACTTTCTTGATAAAAATAGTTTATATGAGGATTTTCAATCAGGTTTTAGAGCACATCATAGCACAGAGACGGCACTGGTGAAAGTTACAAATGACCTCCTAATCGCTTCTGACAAAGGACTTGTCTCTGTCCTGGTCTTACTAGATCTTAGTGCTGCATTTGATACCATTGATCATCACATTCTACTACAGAGACTGGAACACTTAATTGGCATTAAAGGACCCGCATTAAACTGGTTTAAGTCCTATTTATCGGATCGATTTCAGTTTGTACATGTTAATGATGAGTCATCCCTGTATACCAAGGTTAGTCATGGTGTTCCTCAAGGCTCCGTGCTTGGACCCATACTATTCACCTTATATATGCTCCCTCTAGGAAATATAATTCGGAAACACTCCATAAACTTTCATTGTTATGCAGATGATACACAGTTATACCTATCAATAAAGCCAAATGAAACTAATCAGCTTACTAAACTCCATGCATGTCTCAAGGACATCAAGACCTGGATGACCTGCAATTTTCTGCTGTTAAATTCAGATAAAACCGAAGTTATAGTACTTGGTCCTAAACACCTTAGAGATGCATTATCTAATGATATAGCGAGTTTGGATGGCACTAACTTGGCCTCCAGCACCACCGTCAGGAATCTGGGAGTTATCTTTGATCAAGATATGTCCTTCAACTCCCACATAAAACAAATTTCAAGGTCTGCATTTTTTCATCTACGTAACATTGCAAAAATCAGGCCCATCCTGTCTCAAAAAGACGCAGAAAAGCTAGTCCATGCATTTGTTACTTCCAGACTGGACTATTGTAATTCTCTATTATCAGGCTGCCCTAACAAGTCTCTAAAGAGTCTCCAGCTGGTCCAGAATGCTGCAGCACGTGTACTGACAGGAACTAAGAAAAGAGATCATATTACTCCTGTACTGGCCTCTCTGCACTGGCTCCCTGTAAAATCAAGAATAGAGTTTAAAATCCTTCTCCTCACTTACAAAGCTGTTAATGGTCAGGCACCATCATATCTCCAGGAGCTCATATTACCCTATCACCCAACTAGAGCATTACGCTCCCAGAACGCAGGATTACTTGTAGTTCCTAAAGTCTCCAAAAGTAGAATGGGAGCCAGAGCCTTCAGTTATCAAGCTCCTCTTCTGTGGAACCATCTTCCTGTTTTGGTCCGGGAGGCGGACACCCTCTCTACCTTTAAGAGTAGACTTAAGACCTTCCTCTTCGATAGAGCTTATAGTTAGGGCTGGTCCAGGACAGGCCCAGGCCTGTCCTGGACCAGCTCTTAGTTATGCTGCTATAGGCCTAGTCCGGGGGACAATGACACACTGAGCTTCTCTCTCCTCCCCTCTCCTCTCCTCTCCATCTGTATACATTATGCCTGTATACATGCCCCATCTCTGCATGTCACTGACTTGCTTCTTCCCCGGAGTCCTTGTGCTTTCTAGTCCTACAGGCTCCCTTGGATCCTGGCCGCGCCCGGGTCGTGGATCGTGGATGCGCCCACTGCTATGGCCCTGCCTGATCGTGGATGCGCCCACTGCTATGGCCCTGCCTGATCGTGGATGCGCCTACTGCTATGGCCCTGCCTGATCGTGGATGCACCTACTGCCATGACCCTGCCTGACACCCACCACTACTGTCGCTAATATTAGTCACATCTCTGTTACATACGTTCCACTACTATTATCGTACTGCATTGCTACATACCATCCTTGCCATTGATCATTACTACTGTTATCACTAGTAATCACATTTCCATGTGCATTTCATCATTATTGCTGTAATACATCTTTGTGTACTTTCACTCCTGTCAACCATCGCTTATAATTGAATACATTGTGATCTCGTTGATCTGCTCTGTACATGCGACATCTATTGCACGTCTGTCCGTCCTGGGAGAGGGATCCCTCCTCTGTGGCTCTCCCTGAGGTTTCTTCCGCATTTTTTCCCTGTTAAAAGGGCCTTTTTTGGGGCAAGTTTTTCCTCACTCGAATCGAGGGTCGAAGGACAGAGGGTGTCGTCTCTGTACAGATTGTAAAGCCCTCTGAGGCAAACTGTGATTTGTGAATTTGGGCTATACAAATAAAATTTGATTTGATTTGATTTGATTTGTCTATAAAAAATAAATCCTATTTCATATTTGGAGTTGCTCCCGGATTGGTATTGTCATCACAGTGCATCTTTCTTAAATTCACAGTCTTAATTACGTTGAGTTATGCTGGGAAAGTTGTCTAGTTCGGTTTATTTTTTTTATTTTTCCTCAAGGTCTCGTACACATCGAAGCAAATGGTTCCCCATGTGAGCAGTTTAACTGCCTTACTGCCACCTTGCAGGAGCACTTAAACAACAATCAATACACAGCCAAAGGTGAGTGCAGTCAGTACCAAATCTAGCTTTTTACACTAATGACCAAAGATTTAAGATATTTTAGATTAGATAATCCTTTATTGATCCTCCAGTGGGGACATTTGGACGTTAGAGCAGCATAAGTGTATTTTGTTATGTTTGGTTCACTTCTGGAGTCAACCTTTGGGCAGTGGTGTGTAATCCCCAGGCAATAACAGTGTGAGGTTGGGACTAAAAGGGAGCGAGGAGCTAAAATTACTGTCTTTTCTCTCTTTTCTGCTCTATCCATCACAAAAAGCTGCAGGTCTGTGTGCCTGTTTGACCGAGGGCGGGGCTACTCACACACACACACACACACACACACACAGGCAGGAAGAGCAGAACAGAGAGGTAGACAGTGCATAGGGTGAAGCGTGCACTTTAGCTGTATTCACAAAAAATCTAGAGCAGGGCTGCCCAAGGATCTTTGTGCCATTTTGCATTGTAACAACACAATTCAATGGGTGTTAAGTTTCAATTTTGGCCCTGGAAGTGAAAAAGCTTGGTGGTTTGCTTTGTTTTTGCTGACGCTGCTCTCTCCCTTCATTCACTTTATAGCTTGTTTGACTACTGCTGCTGCAGTACTGTTGTCCTCAAGGGCCCCATTACACTGCATGTCGTCAGGTTTGACTTCTGACAGCTGCGTAATTGTAGGCTGTGTTAGATGTTGGAGAGTGAAACATACAAGCAAATTATTTATTTAGCATACTGTCACCGTAGCATCTTACAGGAAATAACTGCTGGTAAACCCGGCCTGCTGGTTAGGAGAGAGTGAATCAGCACAAGTATGCAGAGCTAAGCTGGCAGGTTTTGACTGGATTATGTGGAAATGGTGGGAGGAAGCAAAGAGAGAAGGATTTTTGCTTTGTTTGCTCCAGAACCTCAGCTCACAAAAACTATATTAACCTGGAATGAACTCAAAAGCTCCTACGTGCAGGTTTCGGTAGAGTATTTGTTGCAGTGATGAACTGTATTACTGCTTTGCCTGGTACCAGAAAGCCAGATAGTTTATAATACACAAACAATAAGTCACCAGATAAAACATCTCCCCTATATACACCCTACATCAGTCAAGATGGAGAAAATGGGGCGTATTAATAAACTGATATATGTGAACTGGAAAGAAACCAGCAGGAGTGGCACAAATAAATTACAGACCCCGCAACAATAGAGACAATGGAGACCCCCTGTGGTTCCCATATCTCCAGACATCCATAACTCAATGACATCTCCGCACACTAATGTAAGTAATATAGCAATCAATTATCATACATGCTTGTGGTTTAAAGCACTGGCTACTGATACAACACTGAAAGTACTGTTATAGCCTACCCCCCCCAAAAAAATTTGAGGCTGTGTTTTCTACATTCTGGTGACATTTAAAGAATGAAAATAACAAAATGATAAGCAAAATGCAACAGCTTTTTTTGTGTCAAATAAAGTGTAAACTTGCTTAAATCTGTGGCATTAAGTTATACTTATCACTTTTCATCCATCCCTTTTTTGCCCCTGCCTTTTAGAGAGTCTGTACATGCCACTGCCCTCTGTTTGTCAGCCTCTCGATGGGGACTGATGTGGTGCGACCTCCGTGATTGACAGAAACACTGACATGGCAGATTTTACATCCCCGTTTCTTTAAGACTTTAGAAACAGGAATTCTTCTCTCCAGGGCATCTGAAATTTGTTTAAATATTAACTCTCTCTCCTCTTCTTTTCTCTGTCTGTCTCTCACTCAATGAGGTGGATGAGGCGCAACAGTACAGCAGACTGTATGATCTGGTGAAATATTTTATAATTCGACATGATTGGGGGTGGGTGTGGCCAGGGGACTCCATAGCGCAACGTAACGTTGGAAACTTTTAGCGAAAATCATTTTTGATCATCATGAAATTCACAGGACTCATAGCTCTCATCGATTTAGCCACAAATTAGTTTTATTGGAATTTGTGCCGCAACAGGAAATCGGCCATCTTGAATGGCGTGCGGCGATTTTAATTTTTCCAACATTGTTTAGAGGTTTAGCATGTTCGCAGACTCACCAAATTTGACATACCGTATTTCCGTAGGTTCAAACTTAGGAGTACTTTAATTTGATGCCACAACTGCCCTCAGGTGCAGCACAACAGCTCAGTAGCGCCCCCTAATGCCTTTTCCCATTTGGTACATACAGACAAACTCCTACAAACACCAAATTTGGCAGATCCATCACTAGTCACGAACATTGATATCTGATATGGGTCTGGGCCTTTTTAAATGCAAAGATGGCACCACAGCACCCCCACGAGGATTCAAAAGGGCGCTTAAGCTTGAAGCCCCGCCTCTTACATGCACATACATGAATGAAATTCGGTATGCATATGTATCATTACCAGACGCACAAAACAAGAATCAACACCCATACCCTCAGTCCAACAGGAAGTCCGCCATTTTGATTTGAAGTTGAGATTTCGCCGCCGTTTTGACCCATTTCCTGCCTTGTACTTTAACGAACTCGTCCTATAGATTTAACACCACAGACTTCACATTCATGCAGGATCATCTTCAGACCTTGAAGATGAAAAGTTATCAAAAGCTTTCGCCTCCGTTGTACCTGGTGGGCGTGGCAGTGTGGTCAATTTCGATCCTTCGCCATAAAGCAGGAAGTCCTTATAACTTCAACATACAATTTCCCATCTACACCAAATTGCTCACACATGGAGAGGGGTTCGTCCATATGTCTATGCATCAATACTGTCTCATATCTATAGCGCCCCCTAACGCCAGATCATGTGAACAACAACTTTCTCCGATCTTCATTAAATTTGCAGTCATAGGTCTCATCAATTTAGACAGGAATTAATTTTGTGGAACTTCTCGCCCAAACAGGAAGTTGGCCATCTTGGATTGCGTATGGCCATTTTCTTTTTTCAAACATACAATTTCCAATCTACACCAAATTCCTCACACATCTACATGGTTTCACCCTGAATACGACTATGCATCAATACTGTCTCATATCTATAGCGCCACCCACTGGACACAAGAAGTCACTGCAAATTTCTCTGTTGTGTTTTGGGTGACATGGATCCTATTTAGGTGGGATGCGCGCGCCCTCCGATGGCGCAACAGCCCAACATACGTGGGACGCGAGGGCCCGTTCATCACTGCTTGCAGTTTTAATTCATACTTAAGTTGGCTTTTGAAGACTTCTACATCGGTCTATTTTTTATAATATTTAAAAAAATGGTAATTTACCTTTAAGGTATTAGGAAGAGAAGGATCTTAATGGACTGATTTTTTTCTGCCTAAACAAACTAAATAAACAAACTCACTTCGTTTACATGACTGAATAAACTGACTAAAGAAACTGACCTTAAAGGACAACACAATTCCATACTGTTTTACTTTGTTTATATGTGGCAGACCCTGCCACCTTTCTAGCCTCAAACAGTGTTCTTCTTATTTTCCTCTGAGAACAGCTTTTTTTATTCAGTGATGGAAACAATAAATATTTCTGAGTTTGTATTATTACCTCAGTAGTATTATAAATATTACATTTTTATGTGTGAATTTCTTCTCCAAAACTCAAATCACTATAACATTTTGCCTGCCACCTGTCACACGGTCACCCAGGGAAAGGAAGGCTAAGGAATGTTCTGTCCTGTGTTGACAGCGACAGCAACAACAATGCCACTTGCATATGCTAGGAGGATAAAGTTGTCTGTTGTCTTCTTCCTCTCAAACAAAAGCAGTTAACAAAGTAAAGTCAGAAAAAGTATTTGATGTATTTTTAATATTTTTAATATTCATTCTGTTGACTTTGACTTTTTGTAGGTTACTCCCAGGGTTGGGTCCCTAGGGGGCCCCTAGCAATACCCTTATGCCCACCTCGCCTCTAGAGCACCCAAGGTCAACTGTACAATACATTCTCTCAGTGAATTGCCCGACCACCAGGGGGTGCATCTGACAGGAGTTTATAACAGCCAAGACCTCTCATTATATTATCATAGCAATTAGATTTTTTTCTTCTGCCTGATAATTATCTGTATTTTTTAAAACCTTTTGCACTTTTAGCTTCAATCACATACAGTAGGTTGAAGGAGAACATTGTGTCCATCTGTGTTTTTCTTCCTTTTCTTTAATTTGGATCAGCTGTGAAGCCTCTTAACTTACCTTTTCATTTCTCATAGTCTGAGATGCTTAAAGGGAATTTGAAAGAGTTGCAGAATGAATAATAATGGTCTACATTTTTAGGTTTACTTGTCGCCATAATGATGAATAACATAAATTGCCTTAAATGTAAAACGTGCAATGATGAACAGTCTAAGCAACATTTTATCAACAACATATTATAGGAGACAAACTGACGGTATAATCTTTGGGGATGTTGTTTTTAACATTTAAGAAGTCAAAGCAATGTTTAAGTTCTCGGACCTTCAAAAATAGACTGGCCAACTGTGGCTCTGCTAGGCGGTCTTAGCAGTGTGAGATGTGAAGATAACAAAAAAAACATGATTAATATCCGCACTGACTCATCTTTGTCTGACTTGAGCAATACATAAAGAAAGAGGAACTTAGTTGTTTGGTGGGATAGGGGCCCAAGGCCTTATATGGGTGTATATTGGTGAATGTACGTGTTTGTGGGTAGTTTTTTTATGAAGATGTGCAAAAAAGTTACATTGAAATGGTATAAAATAGACAGCAGATTAGGTCTAGAACTGCCCAGTAGTATTCTAGTGTGTCATGCAGAAGAAAAAAAGCACGTTTTCCGATGTGAATGTGTGAGGCTTTGTGTGTGTGTGTGTGTGTGTGTGTGTGTGTGTGTGTGTGTGTTTGTGTGTGTGTGTGAGTTTATGCGTGTGTGTGTGTCCATGTGCCTTGTGATTCACCCTTGTCTAATAATACCCACAGCCCAGTAGTCTGATAGTTGAGTCTTGTGGAGTCCAGAGAAAATGAGGAATCAGGAATAAGAAGTGAGAGGGCTGGATGTCCCCTCGCATGCATGTCAAGCGACCGTTCCATGTCATTGTGAAACACATGACGGCCACTGAAACCTCTGTCGACTATCAGCCAGGAAACAAACGCCTGCTCTGTGGACTGTCCACCCACAGAACTGAAATTTTCAGTGTTATATTCTCATGTTTTAGCAGATTTCAGAAGAGTCACATGAGAAACAGAATCCATTTTATTATAAAACCCACTCGGAGATCTCACTCGTAAACAGGCCCCGCCGTCTGGAGGCCATATCGACCCTGTATGTGCCTGCTGGATTGCCTGTCAGGCTCACTGACTGCCCGCTGAAAGCTCAGAATTGGGTAGTGCAAAATTGCATTGCATGTCCAAGTGACCATGTAATCAGACACGTGTTAATTTGTGGCTCACACTCGTGTCTTGAGAAATGAAAAGGTGTCAGTATGATAAACCATCCTACATATGTTCTTCTGTTTTCTTCTTTCGAAATTAAGTTGAATTAAATTTGCATTCATTTCTGTGCTTGAATTCTGCAGTTTTTATTGTTAGCAGGTCGAGGTTCATATGCATATCAGACTTTATGCACCTTAAAACACGTATTATGTGCAAGCAAACATTTCAGTATAACTAGAAACAGAAATGTAACTTAAGGGGGACCTTCATTTCATTCCTTTCCTTCAGTGTTTTTTACAGGTTTCATGTGCATGTAAAAGATCTTGTAAGTTAAAAATGCTCCTCTTTCCCACAGAAAACACTGCTCCTGAAACGCCTCATCAGTCGTCCTGCCTTTAATTCTGTGGCCTCATGCCATCAAACAATGTCACTATGTCACACATTTGCATAATTCATGCCCAGCATTGAGTTTGGCACATAAGAATTAATGTAGCACAGCTGCTCTGTTGTTTTTAGCAATGCTGGCTCAGGCATGAGTGAGCTGACCAATCAGAGGAAACTAGGTAATCGGTAGGGTGGGACTTAAAGAGACTGGAGCTAGAACAGACAGTATAACACCACTGATGTGTTTTCTGAGCACGAAAGCATGTAAACCTGCTCTAGAAGAAACCAAAAATAACATTATGAACCTGAAAATGTGCATAATATATGTCCTTTAAAAAATACATTTGCTCTCTGTAACTCTGCAGCTGCGAGCCGGCTTTCGTTTAATACAAGCTAGTCTGGATACTCCTCACCATGGGTGCAGCTGCTCTGTTTTTCAAATGAGCCCCTCTCATTCATTCAGTGAGAACAAATGAAAATGAATGAGCGGATTTGAATACTTGTTATTTATTCTAGCTTTTGATGTCTCAGGGGGTGCCACTGCTGCTGTGCTGACGCTTCTGCACACAAAATTATCACAAAAATATCTGTTAGTCACACAAATGCATTCCTCGTTTTGCAAAAATAGTCCTTTAATTCATGCTGATGTATTGTTTTATATTCTACCACTCTCCTTTTTGAAATAGAGTTGCTAAAATATGTGAGCTCTCTCTGCCTTTTATTGAAATTAGTGAGATAAAGGGGAGGCATTCAAGCTGATGAACAAGAGATAAAGAAGAGCATTGTTAAATTCAAACCGTGACCAAACTTCTCTAAAATATCTTATATGTTTACACATAACCTGCATCACTTAAAACTATAAAAATATTGTCGAAAACGTGCAACAGCATTTGCTCTTTACCAAAAACCTGAAAACGAAAGAAAAAGAAGCCATTAAATATAGATTCTTAGTGGACATGCAGTGTCAACACAAATTGGTCACCCATTGTGTCATTGTGTGGTGGTAATTACAGTCAATCAGAAACTAAAGAGGTTCAATGAGTTTAATGGAGGCCACAGGTTTTAAACTCAAGATATCAAGTTGTGACCTCGAATGAACTGAGCTCATCAGCATCAGGAGTTCACAGTGGATTCACTCACCCTTAAACACTTGTTTAGTAGGAAGAGTTTGTCACCTTCTTGTTTTTAAAGGAAGAAGAAGAATAAAGAAGAAGGAGAACAAGTAGAAGGAGAAGAAGAAGAAGAAGAAGAAGCCTTATGTTACCAACCTAAATTGGTAGAATTAAGGAAGTTTTTAGTTCCCCTGCTAATTCAGAGATATATAGAAAGCCTGCATTTTTCAACCACCTTTGGCAATTTGCTTCCAGTACTTCAACAACTCCCCGGTGGACACCTTTACAGCCTGTCGATGGATGTTACAGCACAGAGTGCAGCGGTAAGACTGTCTGAGACTGTGGGCGTATCCTGATCTTCCTTTTACGAGCACGCTGATGTTAGATTAGTATTACTTTGTGTGTTGTAAGTGTACAATGTTGAGTTTATGAGCTGGTAAATCTGCAGTATTGACTTTTATTTATTATTTCAGAAGTGTTTTTTGTCTGTTTGCCTACGTTTACGTATCATTTTTTACAGCTTATTACTAATAGCATGCTTTACATGCACATTACATTTTACTCTACATTATCTTTAATGTTTTTAAACATCTTTTATCTGCAACATATAATCAGCTAAAATGTACAAATCAACAAGAGATGTATGTGAGTTTGTTTCTGTTATTAAGGAGTTGTAATTTAATGTGTTAATCTTTTTAAACCCTGCCATTTTTTAAACTTTACAATGTCTTGGATGATTCCGTTTTTGTTCACAATTAATTAAAGTAAGTTTTTCTTTGCCTGCATCGAAATTTAAAGAAAGGCACAGCCTGCCTTGGGGACTTTTCTGTCTTTCTTTCTTTTTTAGACAAAGACTTTTTTTTATTTCAACTGAATTACTCAACCAGCTCAGAAGAAATGGTGAGCGAAGACGATTACGAAATTTGAATACTGCCGCAGGAGTTACAGAGTGTGGACATCAACCTGCAGTCATTCTGGTCAAACTGATGTTCTGCAGAGGAGGAGTGCAACACTTCCTGTTGCGACGCACTCTGTATCCTGTTTTCCACAGTCAGTGGTCATGCGTGTCATTCCCCCTCTGCGAGGCTGTGTGGGTATGATCTTGTGACCCTGGGCTGTGAATCTTCTGAGACTGAATACACGGAGACTTTGAAAAACTCTAAATGTCAGCACAAAAAAAATGTATAATAGCACAATGAATGCGTCCAAGGAAAAGACTGTGACGTTAGTCTAGCTTGCACAAAGTTGACAGGTCAGACTACAGTAAACAGCAGTATTTCATTGTATAATCCTTCTCAGTTTGAAGCGTTGGCAGCTCCAGCAACAGTACTGTTTGATGACTATCAGACCGTGCTTCCCTCAGAATATTAGCAGCCTCTTAAAATAAGTGCATACAAAGATAGTGATGAGAACATTGACACCTCCACACGACGGGCCCAAAGGCCCTAGGGGCACAGCTATGTGGCCAAGTATTAAGAGGTGCTACTGTAACTGTTTGTGTGCTTGTGTGAGCTTGAACCATCAGAGATATGTATCTTGTGACTGCATTCAGATGGAAAACTGTGAAGTGCTCAGTTACACCCTGTGGTGGGACCAAACCAGAAAGCAGCACTTGGTCAGACTGACTGCAGGTCACAAGTATGTAACTTCACAGTGTGTTGCTTATACCAGAAAACAAATTAACAATGTTAGCAACTTTACTTTATACTGTAGGCCTATATCTCACTGGACATGTTTTTAGTTGGAGACACAATAACATCAAAACCCAATCATCAGAATAAGTGTTAGCTAAGTAGGTTTCTGCAAAACTACTACAACTACTACTAAGTTCAAGCTTAGTCAATTTTTCTCGTCACTAGTTAGGTTTAGGCACAAAAAACACGTGGTTATGTTCAGAAAAACATCATGGTTTAGCTTGAATTACCTCTTTTGGTCTCCACAAACACGGCTGGAAATGTCGTCCGGTTCGAAGCCTCGTCATTTGTCAGTATGGTACATGGCCTGTGCCACAGCAACCTTAAATGTATGTGGTTTGCAGAAGTGTTAACTGCTAACATTATATCCTGGCACTTGGCTGGAGCACCTGTTCAATGTAATACAATATAATGCATTAGCCCTTTTGTACAGAAGGCTTTTTAGGCCTAAGATTGTGCTTTTCTTGGCTTGGTACTATTTTGTATTGGTTAGCTTAGAATAAACAACTAGCATGGTTCGGTTAAAAACTGACATAACTAAGATGCATCTCGTTTTGCACCTGGGCAAGAAAAAGTCAGACCCGTAACCCCCTGTTAAACCAAAATGTACCATTTTAATGCTTCAATTTTTATGCAGATCAAACAAATCAGGTATAAGCATGTTGATAAGAAAGCTTAAGTGGTGCTGGTAGGTGGATTTTGTTAGACAAAAGCAGGCTGGCTGTTTCCCTCCCTTTTCCGGTCTTTGTGCTAAGCTAAGCTAAGCCAACATCTGCTGGCTGTAGCTTTATATTTAGGCCGACTGTACAGATATACAGATAGGAGAGTGGGATCGATCTTGTCATCTCAACTCTTGGCGAGAAAGCAAATTAAGTGTATTTCCAAAATGTTCCCAACTACTCTTTTATGTTGCAATACCAAACAATAAAACACTCAACACTAATAGCTAAAAGTCCAACTTTGAAAAATGTTAATGCAAGATTATATAACTAGCTCATGTAATTGTGTCGAATGAGAAATTATTTCTACCTCATACAAGTTAAAACTTGAATATTCAAGCAATAATACTCACCTTTGCTCGTTTTGACACATTAGCTAATGTTGAAAACTTTAAATAATGCTATCTACTGAGCCAATTTGTAGACTTGGTGATCCTTCTCTATTTGTGCTATTGGTACACTACATTATGTAGTAACTGACACTTGTTACTACATATGCTGTTGTTCAAAAGTAACATCGGATCACCTTAAGTTAATGCTTTTGAGTATTATTAGCAAAATATAGTTAAATTAAGTAAAAGTACTCACTTCATTACTGAATACTGATGCCATAGTGTGCTATAAAGTTTTGTTTTTTTTTGCTTGGTGGTTTAATTTATTTAATCATCATCATTTTTATAAGCTGCAAGTAAAATCCTGTAGCCTAACTATAGCTGAAGACTAAATGTAGCGGAGTGAAAAGTACAATATCTCCTCCGGAATTGTTGTGGAGTAAAAGTTCACAAATGCATCGATTAGAAATACCCAAGTAACATACAAGTACCCCAGACTAGATTCTGTACATAGTTAACGTTACTTCCCTTTACTGCTTACATTATGTCTTGTGAGGCTTTTCAGTTATTTTTTCAGGCGTGAACTGATATGAATCAACACATCTCTGACACGGTCTTAGCTAAAACTGGACAACGTGTGAGTGTCACATGTTGTATAACAGTGCACTATACACGTGTTCATGTTTTTGTGTCTACCACTGCATTATGAAAACAAGATGTAATATAGCTGGTTCAGGGAGTCTTAAAATCTGTCAGTGGCTTACAATACAGCCCCAGGCCACTTTATTAGGAACATCTAACAAATGTAAATCAGTGAACAGATCGAACAGGACAGAAGTTCAACATTTATGAAGATGATCATGTCCAGTTATTGTACAAGAGGTGACAGATCAACTATATGTTTGTGACTGTAGTTTGCAGTGGTGTTGTACCGGACTGTATTGTGTTGAAATGTGTCACGTCACTGCACGCTGCTACCTCGATAATAAACATACAGATATACAAAAATGTCTTCCTCTGAGCGTGTACAGGCATACCTAATAAAGTGGTCACTGAGTACATATTGCCAGTTCAAGCAGTTATATAGTCACCGTAAAAATCATATGCACATGACAAATAGAGACACTTTGGGAAAAAAACACAGCAGGGCATGTGATCTGTCAGGGTAACAGTGTTTACGGCCTTTTTACAATGTCGCAATCTGCCCGCAGAATGTTTTTAATGCGCGCACAGGGTTTTAAATGACTCAGTTACACTATAATAAGAAAAGTTTGAGTTTTTAAGAATACATTTTAGCCATTACCTGTAGTTGATTTGTATCTCAGCAAGACTGTGGTGAGTTTTGGAGGAAGGATTTTGGTGTTACCTGCTTTCTTCTGTTAACTGTACTTTCTCATATGTCTTTAAAAATGTCATTTATGTCACAGTTTGTATTTTTGAGTTATGTCAGGTGTATACAAAGCTGTGTTTAAATTCCACACTAATGTCTTTTTATCTTCATGTAAGATCTGGTAAAAAATACTAAAGGGTGGCAGCTCTTTCCTACAGAGGCAGACTCTAGTTTGCACAACAGCACCTGCAGCTTGTATAAAGTCAGTGCCTCGTTAAAGGACATTTCAGGAGGCCAAACTGCATGTTGTAGAAGAAAGTGTTAGCAGATTGAAGCACAGTGGGCTAAACCACCCAGGTCATCATGTCACACAAGAATCAACAGAAAAATCTAGCAGCAAGGCGACTAACCCCTGCAGAGCTCTGGATCATCCCCACCATATGACACGTAAATGGATTCGTTTAAAGGTAGCCTTCAAGGAACTGAATCTGAAGGACGAATTCCCGGTTCCTCTTTTAACAATATGTCACTTTTGGTGTGCATGTGCTGTAAGCTGTGTGTATTTCATCTCTTAGGCCACAAGAAAAACAAACAGACTGAATAAAGAACTGTTCTGTGTATAAAACCAGATTTCAAGGCGTCACAGACACAAACTAAAGGGCCGAATGAGATATGTCGATTTAAAAAATGTGTTATTTTGATTTCAGATTGTCTAGTTGGGAGGTAAAGACAACAGAATTAACTACAGTTGTATATTTTTGTTCCAGCAGGTGCAACTGTGATCAAATCAATTATTTCATGTTATTTTCACTATTCATTTAATTCCTCCACTGACCCAACCCAGGTGAAGTAATGCTTTTCCTCAACCGAATCAGATTTATTGCATTTCTTAAATAAAGTACAACACACAATGATGTTTTTTTTATGTGAAGGTCTATCAGGTCAGAAACAAACATAAAAAGGCAGAACCTCAGTCTGACAATCTGACACAGACAGTACATGAATTGATTGACATGATATAATAGCTTTCTTTAGTCTTAATTTAGTTCACGTTTCACCTCCTATGATGTTCTTGCACTCTTTAGAGACCGACGCATCAGATCAAGCATAGCCGCATTAAAAGGACAGATTACTTCAGACAGTGTGGTGTTTTTTGGTTGTTAAGAAACAAAATAACTTAAATACCACATGATTATGTAGGTATAGGCGTCTATACCTAGATCCTGCCCAGATCATAAAGCCTGACTGTAAAATATCACAGAAATCACTTAAATCCACTCATCACCGAGGTCATAACGACATACTGAAATCAATACAAGTGATTGACAGTGTGCAGGTTTTTTTGGGCTCTTTCGCAGATCAATTTGCATTCGAAGAACTGTATAAATCTGAACAAAAGACCGGAGAATAATATTTAATCTTCTGAATAACCACCGCAGTCAGAAGTCAAAAGCACAGACAGACATAACTCTTTGACCATCAGATGGCTTGACTGGAGGCTTTTATGTAAAATCACCAGTTTTATACTTTCTCAAGTACTGTTCTTGAGTACAGTTTTGAGGTATTTGTACTTAATGTTACTTCTGTACTTCTTACTACATTTCAGAGGGTAATACTGAACTTTTTATGACCCTACATTTATCTTGTTTGCAGCTTCAGAAAATGTATACAAAATATCCTCAACAACTAAATAACATATTAAAACACATTATCCAATAATTTAATAACTAGTATTCTGAAAGGCTACACTGTGCAGAATGAAAACTTTTACTTTTGGTACTTGAAGTATTCTTTGATGCCAAAACTTTATATCTACTTTTCTATTTGTTAACTTAAACTAACTTATAAAATCGATCAAACTCAACTTTTCTTACCAATTGATCCGTTAAGTTGATGTCAGTATCAGTTTATTAATACATGTCAGTAGTCTACATCAGTGATGGATTGTAACAAAGAAAAAATGAGGTACTTGTACTGCATCAGATCCGAAGTAGTGTATTTTCA
Organism: Pagrus pagrus; assembly: GCF_965226575.1. Taxonomy (NCBI): domain Eukaryota; kingdom Metazoa; phylum Chordata; class Actinopteri; order Spariformes; family Sparidae; genus Pagrus; species Pagrus pagrus. Next base: position 20,809,024 of record NC_140185.1, on the reverse strand, counting down.
ATTAAATTTATTTAATCAGCAATCCAATAAAGGTTACTGAGTCCCATAATCAGAAGAATGCTGAACATTAAATCCAATAATCTATCAGGCTGATAAAAAAATCAGTAAACAGTCGCTTTTCCGGTCATCTTGCTGCTGAAAACGAACAAAAAGTCTCCATAAAAAAAGGACAAAAAACATTATTTCTTGGCTTTACTGAAAATAGTTGTGATGGAAATAGTGCATGGCTTGCTGCAGCTCACTCTGTGTATTTATACTCTCGGAAAAACACTCTTGTATATGTCATCAGTTTTGCTCAGCCAGCTGTGATTAAGATGGGGCCGGTCGGGGCTGGCCACAGTCTGTGTGGTTTTAACAGCTCCCAAAACAGAGACTCTAACCATCAGGGTCCTGCATCAGTTAACAAGGAAAACAAATAGTCATATTGATCAAAATCATTTGAGCTTACAACCGACATGAAGTTGGAATGCTCTAAATAAACCTAAAAATGTTGTCGATGAATCTGCATGCACGATTCTGGCTTCTCGTGTGATTAATGCGCCTAACTGACGTTGCATAAAGCATGAAAACTGTATTTAAGAGTATTTGGCCATGTTCCTAATGTGTGGCTGAGATCTGACAATGAACACATCGACAGTGGTTAGAAGTTAAACATAACCTCAGTATTTTGATCTCACAGAAAGTCATATTTTCAGCACGTTGCCTTATCACAAGGCTGCAGTCTTCCTCTTGAACAGGCAGTGCTAACAATATACTCTCAGATTTGTGCTACACTGTTACTGTACTGCTCAACAGTTATCTCGACATCTGAGGAATACGCACCTCTTCAGTTGGTACAGTTGCCACCGTATTTTCAGAAACCAACGTATTAAACACCGGCAACTTTTCATTTGTCCTCGTGCCAAATATACAGCAGACCAAACACTTACTGCATAAAAAAAAGCATTACTACACCAAACAAACAGAGTTTTGCAGGTATTTTACAGAGATGGGACCCAATCTTCCCCCACAGGAATAGCTGTATCTGTTCTTTGTGATAATCATAATCTCCATTTACCTCACAACACAGATACAGTACCTTCATCTTATCTGCCAGCTGTGTGTGTGTGTGTGTGTGTGTGTGTGTGTGTGTGTGTGTGTGTGTGTGTGTGTGTGTGTGTGTGTGTGTGTGTGTGTGTGCGCGCGCATGTTTGTGTGTCAACATTTTTCCTCAACAAACTTCTGTTTACATCACCAAACAACATGTTTTAGTCATTTAGCTACAGTGCACACTTTCAGTCAGTCCATCAGTTTCAAGTCTGCAGAACTGGACGCTCGGGTGTTTACAGTGTGACACTTCACACTAACTAAAAATAATATCCATTGTCACACTAATCCTGTGTTTATTTTACACTAATCTTTTACACTGTAACCTCAAGTATAGTCGCTTTCATTTCCTTGGCACACATGCTGGTATTAGCAAAGGACTTATTTGCACCTTCCGACACATTTGCACTATTAAATGTGTATTTTGGATGTTGTTAACGGTTCGTTGTGCGATGTGAGGTGTATGTACTTTTGCTAGCCTTTACTTTGGGAGAAGTATCGTTCAAATTATTAGGTATATTGTTTTTAATCTGACTTCCGTGAGTCAGGCTTCATAAGGCTTCATAAGGCATGAATGATTCATGGTGTTTTTATACATATATATTTTTAGTGTATATACTTCCAATCATTTTATTTTATCTATAAAATGATCCGGCATAACTGCAACTTTTTTATGCAACTGATTGTTATTTTACATTATTTTAGTTTAAATCAAATTAATCTACTTTTTGTTGTAATGGCTTTTGTTTTATTCTAGCCTGTTGTGGGACTGCTGTTACTCTGTCAGTATTTCTCCTCATTATTGTCTTTCCTTCCTTCATTGTTTGTAAATGACAGTCACGTCTCAATGTTCTCTCGAGTACAAATAAAGGTTGACTGACTGATTGTTTGGTTGACTGATAGTGTTATTTTCTTTGTAACTTATGTAAAGTGTCTTTAAGTGCCATGAAAAGCACTGTGTAAATAAATGTAAATGAATGTATTATTAAACATACCTTGGTCAATAAAGCTTACTCTGAATTTGATTCTCCTGATTGCTGGTTGTACAGTAGAACCTTAATATGCATTTACTGAACATATATTCAATTTATTTTTTATAAGAACAGTATTGAATTTGCTAGTCCCTCCAATTTATTATTTAAAGCCCTATACAAACATTAAATAAATGCATCGTTAAATATATGTAACGCTTTACTGAAATATCACTCATTATAGTTACAAACCAGCTGTGCATAAAAAACATGAATAAACATTTAAAGATATTTTCACAGTGTGTTATAAACTGCTTATAAATGCAACAGATTATGGCCTGCATGGCAACAGCCACATTTTTCACTGCTGCTGTTGAGACCAAAGCGTGCCACCATTGAATTGAAACATGTTTTAAAAGCACAGGAAATGAATTAAAGTCATACACACTCAAAAGAATAAATTCACCCTGTGTTTATCACACTAAACTGTGAGGAGAGCCCTTGATGATGATTGGCTGCTAAGAGGAGGGGACAGTATATAGACTCTGATAAATGTGGTGTTTCATGGTCTCCCCTGACAAATCATCAATGGCCAGGAGCCTTCAGCAGACACACTCTGTTGCTCCCACCCACAGAAATTTTACAGAAGTCAAAAGTTCCTTTTTTCATTTTACAGTCGGGCCTTGTTTATTTCATTTTATTTGACACAGCTGAAGATCTCCACGAGTGGCTAAGTTCAAAAGTGTGTGCTATACAATAAGAGAGAGAGAGAGAGACAGAGAGAGAGAGAGAGAGACATTTTTTGCTTTTTCGTTGAGTGAGAGGAAATTTTGAAACGTTGTGCAATGGTGCCGCAAAGGTTTTGAAAGGTTGTGAGAGGGTTTTGCCAGCAAAGCGTTTGAGAGCCGGTCCGTTGGAGACGAGGTCTCCATGTTGCATCCATACAGAATGGAGAGCTACCTCATCCCGCCTGTGAGTATCTTTTATTCTATTACTATTATTTTGAAAAGAAAGAAGAAAAAAAAACTCTCAGGAGGCTTTCCAGCATGTGAGGCTTGAGAAGAGCTCAGTGAGTAGTTTGTGTTTAAAGCAGCATCAAACAGAAAACACGTTTAATAGTCAGGATGATGGATGACATGTATAATCTCAAATTAGATGACTTAATGTGAGTTCAACTTCAATTTGAATACAGGACACAAACTGTAAGAGTCTTTTATACGACTGGAAACATGAAAATGAAACTCTAGAGTTCAAGAGAGTTTCAGAAGAGTCACGGCAAGAAAAAAACGTATTGTTGTAACACAAATATGACTGATGCCTCGTCTGATTTACAACCTGAAATATATTTAGAGACAATGTGAACATTTTCTAAAAGAGAAGGGTGGGTATTTTAATTTATTTGATGTGTAATGGCATAAATAAGTTGTCTGCAGGATGAACACCGTGCAGTAAAAGACTTTGCTCCCGTGACATTTTGTGGCTGAAACTGTTTTTATTTGCTCCTGCAGCACACTGAAGAGATGTACGATACTGAGATCTACAGACATCAAATTACAGAATATTATAATCCGTATGTCCTAGATGCAGATATCCAGGCAGGTGAGTTTTACTTCAACAATCCTACTTGTTTCATGTGAACACTGTTTGAATTAAATCACCACTTGTTCTATTAAAGTATTTCATATATATATATATATATATATATATTTAAATTAAAGACATTTTAAAATGCATTTAAAAAAAAAAAAAATTGTCAATGTTGACATGAGCTCAATCCACAGACAAGAATCTTGTCTTCATCTCAATTTTCATTCAAATTAAAAACTGGTCTACAAGTGAATTTATTCTTCAGATTAATCACAATGATCGCGGTGACTTCCCTGGTGTATTCTACATAAAAAGCCTTCAGTGTGTGCAGCTGGAGCGCACCACATTAGGGTGTATGGAACACAGGAAACAGATGCCATTTCTTTCGGCTGCTACGGCTACAGACATAGAACAACTTTCGCCCCATGGGGTTTTGTTGATACATGAGAGCCGCTTTACTTTCTCTTGTAATCAACTGTTTTGCATATTGCACCAAAACAATCTAAATTGGGAGAAAAATGCTGTTCCTGACCTTATAGCCCACTGAGAAAGCTTCAGTTAAAAATAGTTCTTGTCTAAAAACTAAATTTAATGTCTAAATCTAATCTTGAAAAAAGAAAAAAAATAAAGTTATGAAATGAATGATCTTACAGCGTTACAGTGGATGCATGGCATGGCTAAATTATCCAGTTTGATGACTTTGGCTAAATTTTGCAGTACTTTGGCATGTGAATTACTTGGCTCTACTTCAATGACTACACCTGAAGTATGTAAACCCTGAACTTGCGAGGTGATTCTTGAATAGATTTTGAGAGAAGAAAAAGTCGAGGACAACATGAGAAAGAGCGCAAATGCAAAAGTCAACGGTTGTGGCGACACTGCAAGTGTGGCAAAAACACAGGAAAGAGCTTCATGCTGAATTATCCATTATTCTCCTCATTTCATCCGCTTTATGCAAACTCAGACACTATGACTAAGCAGCTCGCTGTCAGCTCCAGTTGCATTTGAATTGGTAGTTTTTAGATTACTTTTCATAGACACAAGCCTTTATCATGGGTCATCTCTCACTGCTTAAACATTGATTTGATTGAAGCTGTGTTGACCTTATTTGGGTTCATTTCTGTCTTCTTTTCTGTTTTCTGTGGCCATTATGCCGTTTTCACACCTTCTCCGTTTAGATCACTGGGACTACCACTCTCACCCTCACGTACACCCCGTAGAGTATGAAAACCTGCCAGAGGCCAACTTCACAGAGCTGCAGAGTGTGCCGGCTCTCCACCCGCCTGGCCTCATACGACACGAGGCCATAAGATACGATCCAGAAAATCTGCTCGATCCAAATCTGGGGGCACATGCACATGTTTTACAGCCACAAGTAAGTCTTTTTGTCACCCAACAAAATATATATAATTCTATGCATCAGAAAATGAACATGCAGTACAGAAACACACACACACTGGTATCTGAACACAACAAACAACTTCATATATAAATGTAAACTGGATTAAAATGCAGAAAAGTCAGTTTAAAAAAAAAAAAAAAAAATGTCTTGCTAAAAAATGCACCCTTGACTTACTGTTCCTGGTGTTATGTACTGTATTATTAGTCAGAGACTTCTGTGTAATGCCACTGGTCACTCATTGTTGAAGTGATGATGACTGAAGGGTTTTACTGAACATAGAACTAATGGTACATAGAGGGCTCTCAGTTTCTTTTGATGGTAAAAATATAATTACAAGGAACAGACAACTGCCTGACATATACTCACTGACAATGCTCTAGTGCCCAATGACCAGTGTTGTACAAAGCACCCAAAAGACATACTTGAGTAAAAGTAAATATATCAGATTAAAATATTACTTTGGTAAAAGTGAAAGTTGCCCATATGAGCACGACTAAAAGTCTTAAAGTATTTGATATTAAATGTGCTTGGGTATCAAAAGTAATTTTCTGGCAATAGAAATACAAGTTAATTGTACCCATGTATGTAAATACTGTATACTATGGGTCCACCAGTTATATCTGTCCGATTATTCAGCATTTTTCTGGTTATCAGAATGAGTGGTGAAAAAAAATGCACTGCTTTGGCTCTGATGCAGCATGTAATCTGCAAAGTAACTAGTAACTAAAGTTATCAGATAAATCTAGTGAAGTAAAAGTACAATATTTGCCTCCAAAATGTGGTGGAGTGGAAGTATAAAGTAGCAGAAAGTGGAACATACCATCACTGCCAATAACCAGTGTTGTAAGAAGTACCCAAAAGTTATACTTGGGAAAAGTAAAGATATTAGATTAAAATATTACTTTGGTAAAAGTGAAAGTCATTAATACAAATAGTTATTGAGTAAAGGTCTTTAATCTAATAATCTTTATCTGATAATAAATGTACTTAAGTATCAAAAGTACAAGTAAAAGTAACTTATACATAGTATACATGGTACATACATGGTATACTCACATGGTTGTATATACTGTATACTACGGGTAAGCTGATTGTTGGATACAATATTCAGTGTTCTTTTGAATCTGATTCCTAATTTTAAAAAGTGTCACTTTGGCTCTGATGAAGTAACTAGTAACTAAAGTCAAATGAGTAAAAAGTGCAGTATTTGCCTCCAAAATGTGGTCAAAAGTAGCAGAAAGGAGAAATACTCAAGTACAAGCACCTCAAAATTGTACTCAAGTATGTCCATGTCTTGAAACTCAACATAATTCACAGTCTGCTTTCAAATCAGAGCGGACATTTGGGGAGTTGGAGGCCTTTAATGGGCATGTGACAAAAATCAGGAAGTGAATCTTTGAGCAACAAGAAAAACTTTAATTTTAGATTTTTTTCTTCTTTGCTTTAATTTCAGTTTAAAAAGAAACATTTTCTTTGAATAGAGTCTGAAGGCTCAGCTCAGTGTCCCAACTTCACCCCTCCAGTTGTGAACCAGTGAACCAGAACAGAGATCTCAGTGTAGCGTGTTTAACCAAGACAAGCAGAGGTGAAACATGTACAGGACAAATCATACACTTAACCAAATGTCAAAGTGCTTTACGTGTGTTTAAAAGACACGACTGGACCAAATGTGAATATATCTACAAAACCTAATGGTGAGGCCAAAGGCGTCATGGATTTAAATATTTCACTCTGAGTGTGAACGAGTGTCAGTAAAGGGTTGGACTAAGCAGATACACTAAATGTGACACAGTCAAATATCAAACATAGAAGTATATTACAAGTATATTCCATATGGAGGAAAAATGAAGATATTTTAAATAACTTCAGGAAGACTGGGGCACCTTTGTGTTCATACCTAAATACATTATTCGTCTTTATCAGCAGTTTCTTAAAGCATAGGAGCTACAGATAAACAGTGACATACTGGAACACAAGACATTATTCATTTCAGCCACGCAAACTGTTTGAATCCTCGACAAAGAATACACAAAGCATGTGTGCTGTAAGGTCACATGATGCTTTTTACTTGTGAGCAACTGAAATTTCCCTTTTGTAAAACGAACTGACATTTTTATAACGGGAGAATGTGTGTGTGTTTGTGTGTTTGTGTATATGCGAAAAGAAAAAGGTGTTAATGTGCTAATTGAAACGTGGTGTGAGAATACAATGTGAAAAACCACTCTTCACACATGGAATTCACATGAAGGTTTACACCGCTGACTGGTTTTTTTCTAAAGGATGTAAAGTGTTGCCCACCCAGGCATACAGCTATAGCAGCGTCCACACATCACAGCTCATGCAGAGAGAGATGCTGCCTTACTGTTTCACTTACAGTGACAAGACTTCAGTGCAGAACACGAGTCTGACGTTAGGTACAGCAGCAACACGATCTGCAGTTTAAAATGTGCTGAAAGGACTCGAGGTGTCAAACATGGCAGTTTGAAAGTGAGAATAGAAATGCATTAAAAGATATCTGTTTGAAAATATAAGGTGGAGGGTGAGATATAAATACTATCGGTGGTGGATGTAGTATTTTTATGATCAACTCCACACATGTATTAAAGCATCTGTACAAATGTATTTTTATTATTGTATAACTAAGTACAGTTCTCGTACTTGGTTACCGTCCACCACTGAATATCGTTGCTTCAGAAGCTGAAGTGAGGCGCTGCAGAATTTAGGACAACAATTGCACTCTTTTACGGTGCAGACCTACACTGAAAAAAAAAAAAATGTAATACAATTTTTAAAAAATCGTAAAAACAGCAATATTCTGGCAGCAGGGTGCTTAAAGAAATATTGAAAACAACCATCTAGAAAAAAAACCACAGTCATTTTTCATACTAAAATGGCAGTTTTTAGCTTTTTATTCAAAATGACATCTTGTTTTTTGGCCTTTTAATGTTTGATTAAGGATATTTAGACAAACAAAAACAATTATGTGCAAATAAATCCACAGAAATAACGACATTTTATAGTCATTCACAATTACATATTCTTCATGTTATTTTACATTACACATGTAAATTCACAGTCTATTTTTGTAATTTTTATAATTTTGTGAATATTTTGTGTATTTCAAAATACAGGGAAAATCTACAGTACAGTGTACATTTGCATCCATCATCATGATGTACATGTTTTACAATTAAACATTGTTTGCTTTATTTTCCCAAAATATCCCCAAAGATCCAAACCTTTGATGGCGGACTCCATAAAAAACAATATATATTTTGCTAAAACCTTGGAGCAACATAAAGGGAATTTGTATGTGATCAGCAGGCTCTAAGTTCATCTATCGCAAATGTTTTGGTTTAAGACTGATTGACTTCGACTCCTGTCCTGTAGGTAGCCTTCTTCCCTCGGCCTGTGTATCCAACGCACATGTCCCAGCGCAGCTCTGATGATGAGGAGCACGGAGGACGAAGCCCCCCGCTGGAGGTGTCTGATGAGGAGTGTCTGAGAGAGCGAGTCTCCTACATCACACCAGGAGATCTGGGTAAGGAACTGGGTTTACAGGCCATTTAAAACTATTTGTACAGCGGGTGAGCGCCGCATTCCTCGACTGAGCAGTTAACACGGATACTTTAAGAAACAACAACTGTACCAGCAATGTGGAGACTCTCAGTCATCCAGGCCATGGTATATGTAGACGTGCTAAGTCATTGGACTTGCTTCAGATTCTTACGTCTCAAGATGTGTGCGGTTGCTTTGGTATCGAATCCTCAGCTCTAAATGTCAGTTTCTGGACAATGGGCCAGTTTTGGTTTCTTCACATTGGGATGATGATGGTTGAGTCACGTCAGCTTTGTGTTCTGCTGACGATGTAAGATGCACTTTTAAGATGAGCTACTAGTTGCACAATTGCTTCTACACTGCTGCTCACGCATCTTCTACAGAAGCGACTCACAAAAGGGGAGTTGTTGTTTGTCTGCTAGAAACTAAAAAGGTCTCCAACGCTGGATTTTTATGTTGGATCGTACCAGAAGAATGGTAGGCTACCCCTAGACTACATACACCTCATGACAACACAAGTTCTTCTCATCAATATCATGATTGTTTTAATATCGTTGCATAAGAACACACTCATAATGTACTGTAATGAGTGTACTAGAGCATAGCTTAAGCTAAATGACAGTTTCAGTGCACTTTCTCTTAGGGCTCACTATAAAAGCACAAATATACACCTGTGATGATGACTTTTCTAGAGTATTTCCATTTTCTGCTACATAATACTTTCACTCCTCTGTACAAACATTGTGGTTTTCACTCCACTGCATGTATTTGATTACTTTACCTACAAGTTACTTTGCATGCTGCATCCAATGCTGCACATTTTTCAGTAACCCCTGATTTACACTATCAAAAAGTTTAAGTTTAACAGAGTAGTACACGAGTGCAATCAAAGTTCAATACAGGCATTAACACTTATAAAAAATATACTTGTTTAAACATACATGTTGTAATGTATACTTTAAAAAAAGTCTAATAAAGTGTATCTTAGATTACGTTCATTTTGGAGTAAACCTGTTATAAATATACTGTTAAAGCACATGAATACAATAATCAAAGATATACTTAAGTAAAAATGTTTAGACATTTTGAAAATGTGTGTACAGTCTATAATTAATGATATATTTACAATGTAGTGGAATTTTAGCAAATGGACTAAATCACAAATTAAGTTATATTTTTTCATCAGTATGCCTTGCAAATATTTACTTTGAATACGCTGTCCAAAAAATGCACATTACTATACTTCAACACAAGCACTTGTTCAAACACTACTCAGCCTCAGTTTTATAGTTTTTTTATCAGCTACATTCAGCTTCATTGAGCTATCAACTGCAAACACTGAACCTAACAGCTGTGCATGTTTGATCAGTCACAGGTCCACACAGGTTAAACAGTCTGTTTGAATTGCAGCACCCCCTCAAACTCAATGGTTGAGTTTACATATCAAACACAATTTAACTCTTTGGGCCTTCTGATGAGGCCCAAAGAGTTAAATTGTGTTTGATATGTAAACTCAACCATTGAGTTTGATCAGTTCTGCAAACCTCGTATCTCGGGCTGAACGATTATGAAAAAAAAATTCAATTGCGATTTTCCTGACCACCATTGTGATTCCATTCGCGATTATTTTTTAAAAGTCAAGCTTCAGTTCAATAGGTGATGGGGCATTGCCACATTGATCAAAATATTAACTGATCTATGTTATAATGATGATATCCCACGATGCTTTCGTAAGCTGTGGCTGCAAACAGCTCTGCAATAGTCATTTGTTTCGACTGGGCTGGAGCATCACCTGTTTGAGCTGACTTTTTTGACGTACACTGGTCACATATGTACCTCTGGTGTTTTTTTAAGTGCACATCTGTCTCTTCGCAGCCAAAATACTTCTACATCACGGGAGTGCCGCCTTTCTTTGTTGCTAAATTGTCCACAGTTGCTGCTGGATCAGAGGATTTCATTTTTCCGCAACACAAATGCAAAGTTTTACTTGGGTTTCATGTGTTGTTGTTGGAAGGTGTATACACAGTCGCCTTGGGCCACGGCTGATTGGCGAGCATGACTGTCACACTAGGAACGGCATGAATTTGTAAAACCATTGACACATGTTTAAACATGGGTCGGACAGGCATCCGGCGGCAAAATTAATTGCAGCCTCTGCGATTTGGTCATTCCGATTAATGCGATTCATTCAGCCCTACTCAAAATCGGTTTATGCATCATAAACTGTGTTTATCACATAGCACCATTACAGTGTAGAAACTCTTAAATTATGAGTCATGAACAGTCACATCTGCCAGTATTACTTAGAATTGGTTCTCTTTAGTCATTGTCCTGTCCCGGAAAGTGAACACATACCTTTTTTTTTTGTAACAAATTTGCCTCACGTCCGACTCTGAGTGCTCTGACTGATCTGGTTGATTTATATGGTTGAAACTAACAAATGTGTTGACCCACCTCATTTACATGATTCCAAGACTAATGAATTGGTCTTTATACCGGTTTGAATGTGATAAAATAACAAGGTGCTTATAGTGATAATGATGGAACGCTTTCATGTTTTCAACAGGAAGTAAAAAGAAGATCCGTTTGTACCAGTTCCTGTTGGACCTTTTAAGAAACGGCGACATGAAGGACAGTATCTGGTGGGTGGACAGAGACAAAGGGACATTCCAGTTTTCTTCCAAACACAAGGAGGCTCTCGCACATCGCTGGGGAATCCAGAAGGGAAATCGCAAAAAAATGACCTATCAGAAGATGGCACGTGCGTTGCGCAACTACGGCAAGACTGGAGAGGTGAAAAAGATAAAGAAGAAGCTGACATACCAGTTCAGTGATGAGGTGCTGGGGAAGACTCATCTGGAGAGAAAACCATATGTGTAGGCTGGAGGGAGACTGAAATGTCAAGATTTACTTACATTATGACAGGTGATGACAGCGTAGGCGTTGTTTCTAATGTTAGATGCTTAATCAACCATGTTGACCTGGTGAATAACATTTTGTGTATAGCCCCGTTACTGCGGTACAATGGGAACAATCCTTTAAAAGGTACAAACTAATGCAGCATGGATGTATAAAAGAAGACACAAAATCCCTACAGACTGTTTCTGGAGACCACTTCATACAGTGCATGTAATCCAAAGTAGAGAAGCGATATCATAGAAAGCTCAGGTTGTCTTGTCAGAAGACTTGAGAAAAATCTATTGGGCCTACAATATGTGCCGGGTGAGTGACTTTAATTGAAATGAATGGGCCACTTTTAAATACCTCATCCAAAATTGGATATACTGTACACAAGGTGCTATAATCAGCTTTAAAACAGCAAAGCCAATCAGGAAAAATCTGAATATAATATATATACACTGTATATATATATATATCATATTCTCTTTCTCTCTCTCTCTCTCTCTCCATATATATATATATACGTATATATATATATATATATATATATATATACATATATATATTAGCTTAGCATTAAAACTGGAAACAACTGGAAACAGACAACCAAATGTATCAAACTATGTCTTCTGAACCTCTAAAGCTCATTAATAAACATTTTATATCTCTTTTGTATGAACTGTACAAAATCCTCAATGTGAAGACAACTGTTTGCAGTTTTGCAGGGAACAATTTCTCTGGACTATTTCTTGTCCAGGAGCACTGACTTCCTTGAGTCTTCAATGTGAGGTTTCCAGTACACCAGCAGATAAAGGCTCTAACTTCTTAACATTATTTAAATGTTACCATATTTTCCAAAATGACAAACTATTCCTTCAATGACTATATTTGTTATTGTAAAGTCAAAGACAGAAGGGGGAAAGAGAGAATGGGAAGGAAATATCTGTTCACCCATTTTCAATATTAAAGTCTTTGTTTCATGACAGAGAACAACTGTTTGTGCTCAGAGAGTGAATGGATTGACACTTCAAAGTTGGACTCTTTCTGGAAACGCTTAAGTTCTCTTTTATCTGTGGGTCATACCACTGTATGTATATAAATCAACTTTGCATTTTAATATTTAAAAAACAAACACAAAGAAGTCATTAATGAGAAAAGACCAACATTGTGATTATTTACATGACAAGAAATGTTTTGTACAAATAAACAAACTGTATGTTACGATGAAGAATTACTTGTAAAAAAAAAATAAATTGTTTATAAATGTATGTGTGTCCTTGGTGATAACAGTGATAACATCTCACACCAGTGTAAAATGCAAAAAGAAGAAGAAGAAAAAGAAGAAGAACAGTTAACTTTATATAAAGTTGTAGTGATCTCTCAATTTAAATGGCAGCTATAAAGATAATCAGCAAGTTTGAGGAACTATGAGGTTAATAGGGGGCGGAGGGGTGAAGTGCACTGTCACCTACTTCTTATATCTGCCTTTGTGTCCTGACACACTGCAGGCACCAGCTCTTTACTCAGAGAAGGTGTGACCAAGCCCAGAGTGACAACCTCTCTGTATCTTTGTGTCGTAGTTATAGATTGTTTCCCATTGATGATTAAGTTTTTCATTCAACATGTTTTCACATCAAAGCAGTTTTTTAGGAAACAGACATAACAACGATGCTCATGAATCCTTATCAACTTCACAACCATCACATCTCTTTCAACAGAAAAACAGGAAGTAATTTTGAGACTGTACTTTATGTTTACCACATTTCAATACCACTTTAGATAGAATACATTTAAACAAAATATAATCAAACACTAAAAATATCATATTAAATCAAATAATGATAAAAAAACATAACACAAAAAACTGTATTACAAAGGAGTAATGACTTGCCATGTATTATGCAGTGTTGTAATATAAAAATACTACAGCACCTGGTGTCCCAAGAGCCAACAGCTCCCCTCAATGGTCAAGCTGTAATTGATATCCATGACTAACAGGTGAGAAGATGAAAAGAAATGGCCTTGAATAAAATAGAACAGAGTCCAAAGCAATGTGAGGCAATACTATACAACAGAGCTCAGTCTTAATCAGTCTCACATTAGACACAATCATTTCACAGCATGTGGATAAAAGCTCAACAGTGCTGCACACTTGTTCATCAACAGATTGTGGTAAGTAATGGTGACAATTCATTCACACTGTATCACATTAATGCAAGAAGACTGCAGACTTGGAAAGACTAGACATGATAGGCTGTAGGAACAACACATAACTCTCTGCTGAAACTATTTTCTGAATAAATCTGAGCTGAATCGTGTTTTTATATCTAGAATAGGGGTGTCATGATACTGATACTAACAACAATCATGATATCTAAAGCTAAAATATTGATATTGTGTTAATAATGCACTTTAATATTGTGTTATTAACCATGCGCCTCTTAAATCATTGTTTCTTTATCTTCTAGCTTTGTCATACTAGTTGGCAGTTATGCGCCTGAACGCTAGTTGCTGTCCGCCATAAGAAGGAAAAAGTCATCAAGGGAAATTGTTTCTTTTTGTTCATTTTTGTACAGTTATAGTTAAAGGCTCTCTGTCCACCTCTCTACTGTATTTTGAGTGTAATTCATTTCCCCAAAAAGAGACAAAATGACAAATAAACAAAGTTAAAGAGGAATTTGATTGAGCATTTGTTTAGTTTTTTCTATTTTCTGTCGATATCTCAATAATATCGTCATCATGAATTCTGAACATTGCACAGTATCATTGATTCTTTGCAATACCAGCCTCGTATATCCTCTTCACCCTGCGGTTGTACCGCTGCTTGAGAATTATCTCTGAGCACAAAGGATTAGCTGCTCAGCGCTTTAACCTCTCGTTCACCTCATCGTTGGCTGGGTTTTTCAAGGCGACCACCCAGCGCGTTATCTTTAAAGCAAACAAAGTTGAAACTAACTCCACTTTTGTTGCAATGCATTGTTAGACTTTTAAGAGGGGATATAGCTTAATGGTAGCATGCTAGCTTAGCATGCGAGATAGCAGGACTGATGCCTGTGTTCTCCACAAAACTTCAAGATTTTCTCTTCAGAGTGAAAAACCAGGAGGTATAAGACAGCTGGATGGACAGGTGAACATATTGTGAATCAAGATGGCTGTGTTAGTGATAAGCTTAGTAATGTATATTGTGCTATGGTTTAAAGCGTGTCAAATCTGGTATACAATGCAAGACTTGTCAGTTGCTGTTTTTAAACCAACCAGCGGCAATAAAGCAATCCTGGAGAAAGATATTTTGATTGTTGTCAGATACCCACACTTTGGGTTGGTGAGCACCCAGATAAAATATAGTATAGGGATCTTAAATTAACAGTTTCAAAATCATTTAACGGCCCTCCTATCACTTGTTTCTGCTTTCTGTTTTGCAATGAGTTGTTTGCAGTTAGCACCTACATTATGTCTGACAAATTGTTACAGACCTAGGATTTGTATTTACGACAGTAGTGTTGCAGAATCAGTGGCGGGTGCCAAATGACACAAAATGCCAATTTCTACATAATGTTGCTTTAAAGTGACTACGAGGAACTTTAAGTTTTTGTTGATTCTAGTGACCCCTTTTGGCAAAAGTGGTATGACGACGCGATGAGGTCATGTATTTATATGTGATTTTATATGTGATATAGGTGATCGGACCCGAGCACAGGCATTAACATAACTATATAAAAACAGCAGTCTTTTCGCTGATGGTCTTGTTTGCTGTTACAGGTCATTTATAATCATCAGAGGAATCGCGAGACAGTTTCATAAACAACTAAACATTCCTCATACTGTAGTCACTTTAACATGGGGACTAAATAGAAGCCAGTCATGCGTAATGGTGCTTCCAACGTCCGTCTAAACCAAGGCTGTCCAGTGTGGGGCCCGCAGGGTAAAGGTTAAACTAAAAAACTATTGTTGTTATATTTTGTGGGAGGTAAAAATGCTCTTAAAAATACGTAGAATCTCTTAATTATTTTTAATAGCCTGAGTGCAGAGAGCAGAGTAGAGTTGCGCAAGAAGTCAGTCAATCAGGGGAATTTTTTGCATCTTAACAATAAAATCAATTAGATGTTTGCTTTTGGCCCGCGACCCACCAACAACTTTCCTTTTTCACCTTCCAAGGGAAGCCCACATTGGATTTACATGGTGACAGGGTGCAACACAGATGTGGGGAGAACAAACAAACTTTTTTAGGATTCAAGGATCTAAATTTAACCTCACATCCTTTCCCCTCCCTCTCAAAGCCTATCAGTCAGCCGAGGTGTTGGAGGAAAGGATGGTTGAAATACAGCCTGAGGTCTGACGTGACCGGGGGTGGGTTGTTACTGAGCTTTGAGGGGGGAGCATGAGGGGGGAGGGGGGGGGTGGGTGGTTGTTGTTTTCTGGACATTGTGTTGGGCCTCAGAAAAAGATGGCAGGAGAGGTGGGATGGTTCAGGAAAGGAGAGGAGGGGGCTTCACCACTATTAAAGGCATGAAGATTGCGATAGACAGCAGACTGTTTAGGATCAGTGAGTCACGCTGTGGAGGAGAGGAGCTCATTCAGGATGCCAGAACCAGTCAAAAAAGCAGGTGAGTGTGCTCATTCAGCTACTATTGAACATTTTGTCATAACACAAGAACTGTAGGCTGCGTTGTCTTTACAGTACGCTGTCTGAAAAACCCAAACCTTTTGATATTAACACTATCCTGTTGTCACACCACATATCTGTCAAGTAAATGTGACCTGATGCTTTAACAACACTTACTGTTATCAACATGCTGCAGCTGATATCTGGTGGTATATTTTACTTCCTTTGTGCAATCTTCTCCTTGAAGAGTAACTGTGATATTACAATATGCGTGAGAAAACATTCAACTGTACTGAGCCACGCCCTCTTAAGCAACTATAGACCACAACCAAACCACTCACATGAGACCTGTACAGTTTATTCATTAACATACATTTTGACTGTCTGCTTAACAATGTAATAGTACATTTAATCTGTCATGTTATTTAGTTTAATCGTGTAACTACAAGTCACAAATGTTGTCATTTGTCAATTAAAAGCTCATTTTTGCCATTAATGAGTATCTATTGAATGTGTGATATAAAACTAAGTCACTTCAATTCACAGGTTAATTATTTCTAGACCTGTAAAATAGATTAATTGCATTTTTTCTTGTTTTTTTTATAAGAAAATAAGTATTTTATTACTAAGAATGTCATAATAATGTATAAAATGACGAGGTATAATAAAAAAATGTAACTAAGTACATTTCCTCAAGCAAATATTGTATTTCTAACTCTAATTTATTTTTGATAACTTAGTTACTAGTTACAGATAACAGGCTGCATAAGAGCCAAAGTACTGATTCTGATGTTGAATATCAGATCTGATAACCTTCAACCCACACTGTATATACATACATGTATTTATGTACTTTTGGTACTAAAGTACATTTATTACCAGAAAATTACTTTGGACACTTAGTACATTTAATATCAGTTACTTTAAGACTTTTACTCAAGTACTATTTGTATGGGTGATATTTTATTTTAACATAAAAGAGTTTGGGATATTTCATACAACACTGTGTATAGTAATTTAAATAATCGTATTAAATTAAATTGGGTGGTGGGCAAAAAAATGCAGCCTGAAATAAATGTACAAAGATGTAGCAGATCAAGTAAAGTAACGGTCGATGCTCCCAGCACAAATAATTAAAATGTATTCTATGGCTTAATAAGATGGCGCAGTTTACTTATATCATACTATATGCAATTATCCATCCTCAGTTCAAAGTCATTTCCAGTGGTGTGACAGTCACTCAACTCCATTCTGGCCCAGTCAGGAGCTCAGTTAGACGTCACGTGGTCCAGGTGGAAACATCGTCTGATGTGAAATCGACACTGTCACATATTCAGCATCTCCACATTCACAAAATGCACCACTGATCCAAAAATGTTCAGTAGGATTCCAGCTTGACAAATGTCTCTCCACAGGATTTTTCCCCCCTCTCTTCAGTGGGAATGGATTGTTGTATCAGATGTCACAGTGCAACCCAAATGACCAGCCTGTGTGCGCCAAGAGTTTGAGTATCATTTGTTCAGGACTATAACAATTATGAGCCTGTAGCTTTGCTACTAATTAAAATCAAAACCCTGCAATCAACAGGATGCTTTTCAGTGTTTTGAAGTGTTGAAAAACAGCAGGGATTGCTCTGTCAACTTTAAAGTTAAAAGACGTGTATATTAAGGCATCTTTAATTTATATTTTTACAATAATGTATCAAATGTAAATATGAAAACATGTGAGAATCTGAACATAGTGACGAACCTACGGAGAATTATCACCTGAATCTGTGGCTCCCGAGAAACAACTGTACACTTCTTGCTCAGCACTAGCAAACAGACAGACGTAGTTAACAGTGACCTGGTGAGCAGAGGATTTAGGGAGCATTTAGCAGCTTAAGAGCAACATATTTCCCTCTGGAGACCAAAAACAGAGCTAAAAGAGAAGAACTCAGTGAGAACAGGACCTACATTTGTTAGGTGACCAAAAACAAGACTCCAAAAAATGAAACTGTTGCTCTGTAACTGCTGGATGTGTTAATAAGCAACTATTAACCGTCAACTTCTCCATATCAATTTAAAAGTAAATTTAAGGTCAATGTTAAGTTCACAAGCTGTTTCCGCTTCCCCATGAAAACAACGGCTCATAGTGCTGCTAATGGTCAAAATGCAGAAGGTACTTTTGCAACAAGAAGCAAACGTGATTAAATAACAAAGTTAAAGTCATATTTTTACATTTTTATAAGTCTAAAAGTCTAAAAACTACAATGTAAATTTTAAAAGTTGACTTAACTTTTAAAAAGTCAGGAAACTGATGAGCCCACAATTACCAAGTAAAGTAGACTATTACATTTAAGTTGTACGAGCTAAAAAGTTTTAACAACTCAATTGCTTTAGTTGGTAATCTTGAGGTTATCAGTTTCCTCAATTTTTTAAAGTAAAGTCAGATTTTACAGCGTACAGTGAGTCATGAAGAGCTCTTGCCCTAAATTGATAATATTAATTTGTGATTATTAGGCATCCATATTAAAACTGTTTTTTTTTTACTCATCAACACACATAAGAAACATCTGTCTGCCTGTTCATTTTATTGGTACAACAAACTTTACAAACACTATTTATTTTGTGCCACCTAGAAAAACAAAGTTTTATTAACTTAACTATAACTAACTAAAAATAAGGAAAGTCAACTTGACTTCAAATGTGATAGAGGTAAAGCAGCAGGATTAATTGACACCATGTCAAGAGCTGCAGACAGACAGAGGGCACATCATTCTTTCTGTCCGTGCAGAGTCACAAAAATAGAGTCAACTTAATCCTTCAACTATGATACCTGCACCCCTGTTGCAGCCTGCCAGCGTCATTTATTAGGCCAGTACATATGGCCCCTATATTTAAACCTATAAGGTCATCTTGTGACATACACAAGTTTTTTTTATTCCGTCTTGTTTCGTAATGCTATGTTGAACTTGTTCAGGACTTAAACCTGGAAATATGCATCAGATTACAGCTACATACAGTACATGTCCTGATTCCCAACACCTGGTGTTACTGTGAAACACATGTCTGCTCTCAGGCCTGTCAGTTACAATCACTATTTTTAGGTCCTTTTTTTAAGATGACAAGTGTTGGGGAATCACGTCGCTGTGCACAGTGTATAACTTTTAAAAAAGAAAAAAAGACTATTGGAAAAGCAACAGCTGGTGTTTAACACAATGATTGTAAAACTACCTATTTATAGTTTCTAAGCTCACTGTAGACACCATGTATTGTTTTTTTCTTCTTTTTTTGCATTTAGCATCACTGACCATGCCTGTTACTGATATCTGTAGGTAGTTAAGATGGTTGAGGTGTGTCTCTGATCATCTGTTGGGTTACTTTCTTCAGACTCTGGTCCAGTTTAGTTCCACTCGACAATCAAAAATAGCTAACATTTATATTCAGTGCTAATTAATCAAGGTGAATTGACTTCAGTTCTCTAGCTGAAATGTAACGAAGTACATTGAACCAAATACTTTAATGAAATACAATATTGATGTACTTTACTGTTGGTGAACTTCATTTTTGTGCTTTATACTTCTCAATCTATTATGCTTACACACAGAAAAGGACCCAAATGCAAAAACACAACGGCAGGCAGGTTCAAAAACTCAAAGCAACCGTTGCAGGCAACAAAAAGCTAATGGCAAAAGGCAGACAAAGGAAAGTCCTAAAAACTAAAGAGAACAAACCAGGATGACACTCAGGGAACACAGGCAGGATAGCAGAAAGCACGAGGCGGAAAACACAATAAAACAGACAAACTGGGGGACGAGAGAGGGAGAGACACAGACTTAAATAAACAGGGGGTGATTAATAAATGAAACACAGGTCTACACAGAAAAAGGAGGGAAAGAGACAAAGACAGGAAGTGGAAAGTAAAACACGACAACAAAGACGAATCTAACAAACCATGACGACATTTTAGAGGAAAATATTGCTCTTTGTACCTCTGACAGGTAAAAGATTCATATTTATTTCTTTAGATTAATATTGTTATTAATGTTTCACATACATATACAACATGTAGATGATCAGTTTATAAAGTATAATGCTTTTTTAAAATGCTGTTAACATACTGTATTTAAGCAATAGGAAAAGGGGCAACTCTACATAATGACTCATTTTAATACATAAAGTACATATAGCTGATAAAACCTCTGTTCCTACTTGAATACAATTTTGAATGCCAGGCTTTTACTATATTTTTACATTGTGGTATTGCTGCTGCAAGTAAAATATGTGAATACTTAATCCAACACTGTTACAATTTGAATGGGCTCCAGATGTCACGTTATCGTGACGAGGACACCAGCACTGAGTTTGCATTCTTAGGAGCAGCTATACATGTGTCATAGCTCTGATAAATTGACTCGCTCACTGAAGTACTGTAGTTACTACATTACTCTCTCAGGACTCCCTACATTAAACTAAACATGTTTGCATCAGAATTCAGTATTCTCTTGTAAGAAAAAAAAAAGACTTCACAAATAAGACTTATTATTAAGCCAGATGTTCGTGCTTTCACATTCTGGGTGAAGTGGGAAAAGGCAAGTTCATTGGTTTTCAGTTAGCCCCACCCAGTGTGCTGCAGACTGTACAACATGTTTTCAACATGAGCAGCTAAAAATATGAATGGTCCCATCCATCTTTGCTACACTTCACCTCTCTCTCTCTCTCTCTCAAAGTTGTTACAGTATGTGTTGTGCTTTCTTCCAAGATTAGGTTTCAACAGAACCAAAACAAAATGAACTGTACTTTGGGTCTGTTAATTTATTTGAAGAAACACTTAAGGTGCAAACAGTGAGAGTTAATGTCCACAAGACAATTATAGCACCTTTGTTTTCCCTTCAAGATGATTTGATTCTACCTTGCATCCCCTAACTGACACTTCAGAAGGCTTACTTTTTATTTTCAACCCACCCTCCTTCTACAGTTTCAGCATTTGCCAAGAAACCAAAGGCTCAGGAGGCAGAGGAGGGCTCCTCTGTGGTCTTTCATGCAGAGACCGAGAAGCCTGATGCTAAAGTAAAGTGGCAATGCAACTCAAAGGACATTGCCAGTGGCAACAGATACGTGATCGCAGCTGATGGAAACAAGCACTCCCTCACAATACAAGCTATTACCAAGGAAGATGCCAATGTCTATGCAGTGATTGCTGGGGGGTCAAAGGTCAAGTTTGAGCTGAAGGTCGTATCAAAGCCAGGTGGGAGACTTTGATGCTGCAGCTGTGCGTTCGAGGTCTTTGCTCGGTCACCTGCAGGCTGCGTAGTCGACACAGAGCACAAAGCAAAGTGGAGCACTCAATGCACAAACCCACAGAGGCCGTAAACACTTGATGCACAGCATGCTCGTGATGTTTCTGCACATGAACTCACATTCTGCACCTTGTGACAGCAGTTCAACACCAAATCTCTGAACAGCTTTGTGTGAAGAAGTGTCTGCTCTTAAAGGAATAGTTTGACAGCGCGGGAAATACGCTTATTAGCTTTCTTGCAGGGAGTTAGCAAAAGACGGTTAACTGTTAACTTAGGTTAACTTAGTGTAAAGACTGAAAGCATGCAAGGGACAACAGTTGACAATTGTTTACATTACCTCAGAATTACCTTTTATATCTACAGAGGGAGCGAGTCTGCCATTTTTCTAGAGTAGCCCTGAATGGACAAACCAAACACTGTCTCTAGAGATTGCCTTTAGATTTTATAGCATCTTTAGCGGCCACTGAAGGGTAGGGTAACCCATTAGTCAGACTCATCAGATGTAGACTGTTGGTATGAAGCCTGTCACTGGGGGCCTATTTCAGATGCAACCTATGTGCTGAAACTAGCAAGTTACTATGACTCTAACCTGCCCGCTAACGGTATAAATCAAAACAAGCTAGATGCTCGTTCATCTTCTTTTCAGAGGATTTAGCCATTTTAAGCTGTAACTCTGTAAGAGAGCTGGATATATCATGGTACTCAGCCTGGCTGCCAATTTCCCCCAGAGGCCACTCATGGTACTGCAACAAAAACCCCTCCAGGGCCCAATAGCATTTTTCCCATAGACTACCATTATAACCATTATCATTACCAAAACCATCATGTAAAACTCATACTTCATACTTCCCAGAGACTAGGAAAGCAATGTTTGGGGGCATGACTTCATCTGAATGTAAAGTTTATGGGCCAGTAAAATAATAATAGGCATGCAAAACAATATGGAAACCTGGATGCTAAAATAAATTCTTATAATACAGTATATCCCTGACATAATCCCCTGTAAAACCACAACTTAATATTTTAACTAAAATAATAAAAGTTCAGTAATGCACCTTAGAGGTGCTGGTAGGTGGGTTGTGTTAGCTTTGGACAGAGCCAGGCTAGCTGTTTTCAACTGGTTCCAGTCTTTATGCTAAGCTAACTGTCTCCTGGCTGTAGCTTTGTATTTACCGCACAGACATGAGTGGTGTCAATCTTCTCATCTATCAGCAAGAAAGTGAATACGTTTATTTCTCAAAATGTCAAACTGTTTTAAATCGCCAGCTCAGACACATCCACTCTATAGAGCACTGCACTGTATACTGGAATGACTGTGTGCTAAGTGTGTCACAGAGCAATGTTGGTGCCATTAGTCTGTCAGTGTTACCCGCTGAGGTCGTTTGTTTGAATTTGATAAGGTGGAAACAAATTTCGAAGAAAGGCAGCAGACTAATGGGCCCAGTCCTGCTGCAAGAGAGGCTGTCTGTGGCTCATATCATAGCCACCCTGACTCTGTCTGCACGCTGACCTTGACCCTCGCACCAGCACATTATTTCCTCATGAGTAACCACCACTTGACTGGTGCTCAGGATAGGAATGAGAGGCAGCTGATAACACATGGAAAATCAGTCGACCAGTCGAAGATGATAAGACATAAGAAATATTCAGGTGATAAATGTTTGCCAAAGAATATTTTCACTGTGTCAAAACAATGTTTGACAGAATATCACGATAAAATGATGTTAACGTCTGAGACACATAATCAGTAACATTATATGACAGATGGGTCACTTGTTTTTAGAGTAGATTACCAGTAAATGGATCCAATGTTTTTCGGTCAACCTCTTACTTGTGACTTTTCTGTGGTGATTGAAAAACAGAAGCCCCTGCTGGTGTCCCTGCAGAGTCCACTGCAGCACCAGCACCAGCACCAGCACCAGAGCAGACCCCCGCTCCACCTCCAGCAGAAGCACCCACTGTGGACCAGACCGCTGCCCCGCCTCAAGATGCTCCTCCAGCTGAGGGTGAGTTACCCTGCATCAGTCATTAATATACATGCTGTCCATCGTATCATATTCTTTGACGTCAGCTTTTCCTGAAAATGTCAAACATCCCAGTCTGTTTCAAACACCACATGCATGCATTGTATGTTTGTATGTTAAAATTTGAAAATAATGCAATTCAAAATGGTCGGGTTTGTATCCTGTAACTCATGAAAGACATTAAAGGAGCCATTTCTTAGTGGCATGAACTGCTGAAAAACTAGATTTTTTGAAAAATCTTTTGGATTTTTTGTAAATCAACACATTATTGTATGCAGCTGTTCAGAAACCCAAACTGTCTTGAATGAAATAAAACCATGTCAATGCTCCAAGCTCATGATATGCTGGTTTCAACTTCAATGCAGCTACTGGATGAAGAAGGTCTTCGTTTTTCATTGATTTCTAACATGCTTTTAAATGAAACTTCATCTTACGTTGACTGTGCTCTGACCCTGTTGCATTTTCAGACGGACAGCCTCCAGACACCAGACAGGACCTGACTGGACTCTTTACAGAGAAACCCCAGAGTGGAGAGGTCACTGTAGGTGAGTGGCTTCACATACAGGAAGTCTTCCAATATATGGGAAGTAATCTTACATATATGTCAGTGAGAAGGCTGCATTAGTGGTGGATGTCACATTTTGTGCAATAAACTGTTGACGACTGAATATGATTCCACAGTTGACACCCACAAGAAGGCTGTTTGTGCCGCTAGACATTTCATTTCATTTCATTTCATTTCATTTCATTTTATTTCATTTTATATTATTTTATTTTAAGAGGATTTATTGTTGTCGATTTTTATTATTATATCTTTCCAGTTCAAAGCTATAACTCGTACTTTTAATTTTAAATCATTTGTAACCAATTGTTGCTTAATTAATGCTTTTTTTTTACCTTGCTGAACTGAATAAGAATAAACAATAAACAATAAACAATACTGACAGAAAGTCCGAGCTGTACTGGATGTCAGAATCTGAAGATCAATCTGTTAAACCACACGAGCTATTCGCTTTCGCAGGTGGAAACATCACGTTTGTGGCTAAAGTGAGTGCTGAGTCATTGCTGAAGAAACCAACCATTAAGTGGTTCAAAGGGAAGTGGATGGACCTCGCCAGCAAGTCTGGAAAACACCTGCAGCTGAAGGAAACTTACGACCGCAATACAAAGGTAGATTAACGCTGCAGACTCTAAGACAGGAACACAGACAACACAACACACAAGAAAACAAATAATCACATTTTCATGTCATGAAACACATTAAACCTCTGACTGTTTTCCTCTCCATGATGTGTTTATTTTATTACAGTTGGTTGAAAAACTGCAATTGTAACATTTTTCTTTGAGGCAACGAAAGAGTTTTGTAAGTCTAAAACTTCTCACCCTGGAATTTAGCAAGTTCTTGCCTCAGTCCTGATAACGTGATGAACCGCAGCCAGTAGTTACATTAGAGGTAATGTTTTTGTGGAGGCATGAAGACATATTGCAGATGTTACAAAACAAGATGGAAAGAGACACATTTAAAAGCAAAGTAAGGAGGGAAATCAGTGGTACACCCCAAAAGATCCCTAATCTGAAACTACAATACAATACAACTACAATATAAAATGTATATAAAGCATATGTACAACAATCCTCACTGCATGTTGTCTTCTCACGTGGCTTTACATGCATGTGGTTTCAGGTCCACACCTTTGAGATGCAGGTCATCGCAGCCAAGGCTAACTTTGCTGGAGGTTACAGATGTGAGGTTTCATCCAGAGACAAATTTGATAGCTGTAACTTCGAGTTAACTGTACACGGTGAGTCGGACTATCGTTGAAATATTTTGTTTCACTGTGTTATTTGCTATTTTGTTTGAGGCGCTCATTCATTTTGTTTCTAACATCATTTCAGTCACTAACATGATTCTGATTTTGCTGCTCTGCATTTTAGAGGCTTGTGTCACTGAGGGTTTTGACATAAGAGCAGCTTTCAGGCGCACGTAAGTTTTGCAAGACTTTATTACTTCATATAAAGCAAAAAATACTGGTATTATTAGAATCTGATTATATACTGATTGATTGGTTTCTTTTTCTCCATGTTAGTTTCTCATTGAGGGTCTGACTTCTGGCCCGCTGACACATTTCAATGATAGTGTCATACAGATATAAAAGTCAACCTGTTTCATTTCCTTACAGGGCTTAAGCAAACTGAAATTCATGGTCAACTGCAAAGAAAATTCCCTTAAACTAATAATCTAATAACTGTTGGTTCATATTGTCAGTTAAGAGCTGCATCAGTCATCGCTTCAGTTTTTTTTTTTTATTTATTGTAAAGCTATGTTTAAAGTAATGTAAAAAAATCATAAAAATCACCAAATATCTATTAAAAATAAATTGATATAACTATGAATTAGGAACTATGAGTTTAGATTATGAGTATATGAGGAATATACTTTTGTGTTTATTGAAAATGCTTCAACTTCAGCCATTTAATAAATCTGAGATCTAAAATTATTTTCAAATCAAGTTTCTTTTATTAAAGACAGTTATCATGTGATAAATAATGACACCGAATTACAGTTAAAAATAGCGGGGAAATTGTCTATATTATGCTAATCACTTGTTTACTACACTGTGAATAGGGTCGTTCCAGGTCAGATGCTTTATGCTCCATCTAGTGTGCTTCATTCTGCTGTAAAAACAGAATACAAAAAATACTGTGTGAACAGCACAGTGACAGGGAGACAGGCTGACACATAACGAAGGATTAAAGATCATTTAGCCGTTAAAGGGCTGAAGAGGTAATTAGTGTCCAATTGAGTGCCAACAAGACACACAAATAAGTTTGTACAGTGACTGATAGCAAAGCTGATTAGGATTATTGTAAATGTAACCAGTAGTGTGCTGCCAAACTTAATCAGCACTTTCAATCATTTTATTGGCTCATCAGGAGATTTAAGGGATTAAAAGTATACATAAAATACACAGACACAGTTGCCAAAGGTCAGTGGAATAAACTGTGTTTTGTGTAACAAGTAACTGTGCGAATGCTAACCTATCAGGAGTGAAGCCGGTAAGAAGAGAAGTGGACCACAATCAAGGTAGTAAAGGTGCAACAATGGAAGCTCGTATTCAAACTCTGAGGTCTCTGTTAGAGAACAGAGAAATCAGGTCCAGGAGCAGAGACGCTCTCTCTCCTGTGGCCTGTTTCTTCTCTGCCTTCACGTCAAACAGAATCTGTGTTTTGGATGGTGCGGCCTCCAATCTGCTGAATTTTGAGACTGACCACAGAGAGACGACCACGAGAGAGCTAAAAGACTCAAATTCAAAGCCCTGAATGTTGTCAATAACTTTAGTAGTTGTCATTGTGTTAACCTTTGACTCAGACAGATTTCAATACGGTGAAATTTGGTTATTGAGCTAGTAAGTAACATGCGCTGCTTGCAGCCATCAGCTCTGTGATCTTCTCCTGGGTCTCAATCAAAACAGCAGAGCCAGCTGCACAAACAGCTACCCGGTAGAGTGAGATTTGACGGTGGTTTGATCGTGCTGAAAGTGCAGGATGTGCTAAGACACACAGGCTTTTCAGTTGTCGTGCTCGTCCACAGGGTTGCCACATAGAGGAAGCGCAGATATGGTGTGTTGTAACTTCACCACATAAACCAGAGACTCAGCTTCTAATCCTGCTGTTGGATTAGAGGCAGGAGACAAGCTCACAGTCAAATCTATGCCCTTGTCTTTGTGTTTCATCGCACTGATTAGAGTCCGGCAGACACTGTAGTCACTGTTGTTTTCTTTAACCTTGAGTGTTTTGTATTGTTCTTGCTTGGATGACTGCTGCTGCTCATGACTTTAAGGGAATAGTTTGACATTTTGGGAAATATACTTATTTACCTCCTTTTAGAGAAGATGACTCATGAAACGGTTCAGACCATGTGGTTAAGGTTCAAATACCTGCAACATCCCTGGTTTGAACCCGTACATGTAGAGATCTTTGTTGTACCCTGTACCTCTCTCTCTCTCCTTGATTTCTTCTTGCCTCTTTACTTTAAACCCACAAAATAAATTCCAATAAAATAAGCTTCATGTCATCACTAATTAAAAAATACAAAATACAAAAAAGTTCAAACATTTGCTGTTTCCAGCTTCTTAAATGTGAGGATTCACTGCTTTTCTTTGTCATTTATGATAAATGAAGAGTTGTGATGAGCATTTTTCAGTGTTTTTACATTTTTTATTTTACGAATATTGAGGAAACTAATTAGCAGATTAATTGATAGTAACATTTGCAGATATGCTGTTTAAAGGTAGAAAATCATACTCCAAGGAAAAATAGCATATCACCAGAGAAACCGCTAACTAGCTGCTGTTAGCTAGTTAGCTCAGTTAGCTGTGCTGCTATCATTACAGACTGGGAACTCAGGGCACCGTATAGTATAGTATAGCATAGTATAGTAAAGTGTAGCATACATTTTTTTTTTATGTTTTATACTAGTATTCCTATATATTGCACCTTAACTATGCTGCGGCTAACCAGCCAGTTAGCAGTGCACTGTTGTATCCTACTTGTTTGCTGGCTTGATAACAAGCTAAGGTGAAGGACAAGACATAATGTAAGAATGCTAAGATGGAGACTTTGGCATAAAAGCTAGTATAGGTTGTTTGGCTCTTATTGTGCTGAGCAGGCTGCTGTCTAGCTGTTGGACTGTGTTAAGTTTCCATTTTGTTTTTGTTTTTCTCAAGAGAGAACATTGAATAACATCGGATTAACAGAGCAGGGAGGGCTATGTATGATGTAGTAGGAAAAAAAATCTGGCATGCGCTTATACCAACATCTTTAAAACTCATTAATCAACACTTTGGATTATGAAAAAGGAAACAACAATTTCTGGATTCGTAGGAGGTTAGCTTACCATTTGTTGTCTGTCATCAAGTCATTGTGGTTGTTAGACACTTTGGTTTTCTTATGGGTTAAACAAATAACATAACGTGTTATGTGTACTGGTAGATAGATATTTTAATGTTGGAGAGAACCAGACTAGCTTTTTTTATTGTTTATGCTAATTCAAGCTAATGGACTCCCAGCTCTGGTTTCATAGTTAACACACAAACATTACAGTGGTAGACATAAATAAGTGTCATTACCAAAATGTCGAACTGTTCCTTTAAACATGGTAACACCTGTCCAAGCAAAACATCTGCCTGTACATTCACTTTTACTTTTACACTATAATTCTTAAGTGCACACATCTCCTTTCGGTCTGAGTGACACTGTTCAATCCAGTTTCTACAGCACAGTATCGTTCAGTATCCTTCTACACTTGCGTATTGGAGCAAGCGTAAACAGGATTGTGTAAAAGCCTAAAAATGTGGATTAGTTTTATGTAAAACAAACTTTGTCTGTGAAGTGTTAACATTTATCTGTCCTGTGTTTAAAAAATGCGCTGCCGATGTTGATGTTTTGTTGCTGGCGGCTGATATTTCTGCAGTAGCACGGATGGAAAAGAAGACTCGGGAGAGCTCGACTTCAGCGCCTTGTTAAAGAAGAGGTAAGCAGTTACACAATTGTGGCAGTAATTTGTTGACTTTCAGGACATATTTTTTTTGTCACTTTTTATAATCGAACTCTGTCTCGCTCTCATTCTTTGTGGATCATCCTGCGTTTTCAGAGAGTAAGTTCAAAGTTGGAATGATCGCCTGGAAAAAAAAAACTTACTTGCAAGCGAAAAAGCCTGAATATTTACTCACAATGCCTGATGATAAGTTAGGGTGGCACTGTGATTCAGCCCGGCATCTTTCTGAGTCCACAAACGTTTCTTTAATACATTTAGTGTCTCTGCCAGTGAAAATACAATATAATACACATGCAGCAATTTATTAATTAATTTACAAATTAATCCTGTCACTAATCACTAATATTGTATTTAGTGTTTTTTTCTGTTTTGAAGGCCTTCTCACTCATGATAGAATAACTCCGACAACAACACTTCTGTAAAATCAGGCACAGACTTTCTACTCTTTTCTCTCCACTTTAAATGTTTCTGATGGTTTCCCTGACATATTGTGTATGTCAGGTGAGACTTACTCAAAAACACAAGTCACCCTCCAAAATCACTTCCATGTGTATCACACACCATTATTAGATACTTGTTGTTTCCTTTGCACAAGAGAATTGGACACAATTTCAAACCCTGAACAAAGAATGATGTTCACACGTGACTTTGACTGATCGGGTGTCATTTAAGCCGGTTTGTGCAGGCTTGCATCACAGATTAACAACTGGTATAACACTGACTTTGTTTTAAAGGCATATTTCTAATATGCTGATTGTGCTGTTGCTTTCGAAATGCTGTGTTTTAACTTGTCTGGTTTGTTTTGCCATATTTGCCTCTTGGGTTCTTCCTCTGAATGAGCAGCAGTTTCTTAAAAACCTCCAATCGGTAAGAAGCTGCTGACATGTCGTCTGGTTCCTGCAGGAAAACTTTGTTGTGCATGCACCTTTATTGTTCAAAGTCATTTGGCAAAACATTTTACTGTATTATTTCAAAGATAATTATTAAATATATCAAAATGATTGTTTAATCATTACACTATAAAATGACAATACAAAGAAATTAGGTGTTTGCTAATTTATGTCAGAAGTTAAAAAGTAGAAGTTATAATAGCAATGTGTTTACACTTCCCTGAGTGTTGAGATAAAATAATATTATATTTTATTCTTTTCTTTACAATCTTTAGTTGTTCTTGTACTAGTTTGATGTTTTACTCCACTACATTTATTTGATAGCTCAAGTTACTTGTTGCTTTGCAGAATGGTATGATTATAAAATACGATGCTTTGTTGAATTTAGCTCCAGCTCCACCAACTGGCATCAGCCAAATGCTCCTCACACATTAAGCAGCATTTGACAAAAAACAGCAACAATAATCAAATATTATATATATATATATATATATATATATATATATATATATATATATATATATATATATATATAATGACATGTACAAGAGTTATTTTGTATTATGTGTTAATATAATTCACTCGTAAGACTTCTGACCTCGGTATACTTCAGTTTTTGTTTTTTTTACTTGTTTTCAGTCAGTTAAGTAGTATTTAGTGACTGATGTACAAAATATCAGCAACAAATAAGCAAAAAGGTAAACAGGTAAACCAAGAAAAACACAGACAGCTTCAACAGGTGGCAGCTTGATAGGCGCGATGAGTCAGCAGATTCTCTCACCTATGTACACTGTGAGCTATTGAGTTTATAGTGGGAGGCTGCAGGTACATGGCTGCTCACAACAGCTCTCAGGTGATTGTCTGGGGTAAAAAAAAAAGTTGCTGAGGGCACCTAGTGGACAGGTGTGGTAAGAATATCCACTAGTGTGAGAGAGAGATAGAAGAAAGCTGTCACAAGCTTCTGTTTTTTGTTTACATTCATATATTTTTCTGGGGGAAAAAAATGAACTAAGGTGTGTCTATCCATTCATAGGTTAGGGGGGTATTGCTAGTAAAATTTAAGCACCTCATCGTTTTAGCAAAGATATCACATTTCTCCCATGAGGCAAGCAGGTTGGCTGCTTAAAACTAAGCCGTAG
The DNA here is from genome assembly GCF_965226575.1 of Pagrus pagrus. Taxonomy (NCBI): domain Eukaryota; kingdom Metazoa; phylum Chordata; class Actinopteri; order Spariformes; family Sparidae; genus Pagrus; species Pagrus pagrus. The sequence continues at coordinate 20,778,025 of NC_140185.1, read as the reverse complement.
GAAAATCATAAAATATAAACTCTGCTTAAATTAATAAACAAGGTTTACTAACCGCATTTACTAACAAAAGACTGTAAGGTGAAAGAGAAGGTGTAAAAATCAGTTGTGTCGAAGCCAAGCGATTATATTGTTTCGACTGTTTTTCTCTTCCCCTTTAAATATTATTGATGGTTTTCCCTGACTCTCTATATGAGCCCTCCTTCTCTACTGTTTGATCATGCAAGAAATGTTTGCACTGTAAACACTTGTTAGCAGCTTTATTACACATAGTCAGTAAAATTATAGTCTACCTACTGTAGCTGTAGCTAATGTAACTAAGTAAATACTGTATGAAGTTAAGTATTCATCAGTTATTCATTGATTTATTAATATAATGGTTAACAGTGAATAAGATGAGAAGTAACCTGTTGATAAGACGTGTTGGTATTACTGTACTCGTGTTCCAGTCTACATCCTTGCAATCTCTGTGCCAAGTGGCTGGTTTTATCATCTTCCTCCGCTTGTTTTACCTGTATCAGAACCGTGCAGGTGAGCGCCGAGCCTGACGTGGACGTGTGGAACATCCTCAGTGCCGCTCCTGCTTCAGAATATCAGAAGATTGCTTTTCAGTACGGCATCACCGACCTGAGGGGCATGCTCAAGAGACTGAAGAAGATGAAGAAAGAAGAGAAGAAAAGTGAAGGTGTGTGCAGACTTTATAAAAGGCTGATATAATTCTGACAATATGCGTAGACCTCATTGAATATTGTTCGTCTAACTTCCCTGAAACGTAGCTTTTCTCAGAAAGTTGGATCCTGCTTACCAAGTGACAAAGGGACATAAGATAAAACTGGCCATTGAGGTCGCCAATCCAGATGTTGAGGTGAAATGGCTGAAGAACGGTCAAGAGATTCATCCGACTGGAAGGTGAGAAATGAGAGAGGAGATGGAAACTATTCACCTAAGCCCCACTAGACATGCTGTACATCATGAAGCATTCAGCAATCCCTGACTTTTTATTTCTATCTGTCTCTTTTACCTCTGCTCTCATCAATACATGGATGAATGAACGCCGTACCTTTTACATCACCAGCAAGTAAGTGTCCAAGAGCAAAGAAAATTGTTAATGTTGTACAATTGTTTCCAACTAGTCTTAGCGTTATTTTTTCTGAAAAATTACACAAATATAGTATTAAAAACCTAAATCCCTAAATGTCCCTGGCCTTCCTCAAGGTACATCTTTGAGAGTGTTGGAAACATGCGCTACCTCACCATCAACCACTGCTCCCTGTCAGATGATGCAGCATACTGCTGTGTGGTGGGAGAGGAGAAATGCACCACTGAGCTCTTTGTTAAAGGTATTCAAAAGGTTTAAAAGGAAAAAAAAAAATATTTGCAAGATCAAAAGTTGCAGCTCATTCTCTCATGCTTTCATCTTTTCTCTTTTAGAGCCTCCGGTCACAATTGTGAAGAATCTGGAAGATCAGATGGTGATGAAGGGTGAGCGGGTGGAGTTGGAGTGTGAAGTCTCGGAGGAAGGAGCCAATGTTAAATGGTGAGATATTCTTCTTTGTACTCACAAAGCATCTGTCTGCTAGGAGTTACATTGTCATGCTATTTGATGATAACCTAACCCAATTGCTGGAATAAATGTTTGTTAAGTACGTTTGGGCAAAATGACAGAAAAGTTTAAACTGGACGTTCCTTTATGTTGCAGCTTTACGTCTGTTTAAGTTGAATTTTCCATTTCTCTCTTGTCACAACACTGTGCTTATGCTCTGGTTAGGTTTACGCACAAAAAGCTCTTGGTTAGGGTTAGGAAAACATCATGGTCTGGCTTAAAATACCTGTTTTGGTCGCTGCTACAACCCCAGAGGAAAGCTCGTGGCCCAAAGAGGTCTAACATAATTACACCAGTCAAGAGGTCTAAAAAAGGATTTTATTTCAACAGACAGAACATGATCAATCAAAAGTTAACCTAAACTAACCCCAAGGCCTCCCCAACTAACTACAGACTGATGGGCCGGCAAAAAAGAACAAAAGAAGGGAAGCCAACTCGGTCCAACCCTTACAGGGCCGTCGAAACCGGGCTCTCCCCTCTACCCTTCCCAAACTTTCCCCAAACTAAACCCTACACAGAAATAACGCCACAAAACTGAACCACCGGACCCACCAGAAAAAGCAAAAGAACAAACAAAGCTACATGTGCTGCAGCTGCTGCTGTCAGGACAGGAATTGAAAAGAGAGACAGACTTGAGTCCCCTCCCCGTCTTTATTGACTCCTCAATCAGCCTGACCAGGCTCACCTGGAGAGAGAAAGAAAACAACCATGAGTGAGTGACATCAGGCCAGCACATGATCAGAAAGGGAGGGAGGATGTAACAGTCGCCATGATCCCAGATGGAGATTGTGTGACTTCCTGAGAAAAATAGCCACTTTTGGTTGCCACAAAAACTTCTGGAAACGTGTGCAGGTCTCCTCAAAAAACACCTGTTTTTTGTTGCCACAGAAACACCTGGACATGCCCCCTGCTGTCTCTAAAGGTGTCCAGTGGTGCGACTCGAACTGCCTTGTTGGCTCGTAGTAACACCACCACCATCCCGTCCACCTCCTAGTGAGAAAGATGTCTAACGATCATGATGTAGACGAGATATGCCACGTTTGGTACAACCATGAACGTATCTGTGCTCTGTAGAAACATATCCAGGGGTCTGCGTTCTGTAAATTTAAAAAAATTAAGCATCACTTCCAAATAACCCTACAAAGAACTAATATCCCCCATTAAGGTTCAGTTGATGAGTTGTTGTAAATACACTAAGATATAAAATCAATAAGAAGTAAATGAGCAGATGTTGCTGTCACTAAATCAAATCAAAGCAAGTAGAAATAAGTCTTTCTTTAAGTCACTCTCACAGTGTCCATTGCTCGCACACCCAGCAGATGGCATTTGAGTTTGTCATGTCCTCAGGCAGAGCACTGACAGACTGAAGTATAGCTACAAGTCGTAAATTATCACCTCTACAAAAAGGTCCCTTCACCATTTCAGTATGTCCCATGTGACCTTTATCTCAAGGAGAAAGTTGCCACCAATGTGTTTGGGCCAAAATAAGCTTCTTGGAAATGAGGCCAAAGATCGATGTGTGGGGTAAAAAAGTGATTAATGGTGAAACAGATAAATTTAACATTACAAAAGGTAAGAAGTGTCATGATCTAAAGTAGACAAACTCAATGCAGACTGTTACAGATACATCTAGTGTACTTACCTTCAAAGGTCTATCCAATGTACCACCTCTTCATGTTAATATCATGTTTCTAGGCTGTGCACAGGTGATTGTTTTTCACATTATTATGTCATCACAACACCTACACGTTTTGTAAAAACAAGTCATATACTACATGGATGAGAGATCATAAAAACGTGATGTTGAAAGGTCCAAAAATAGGACCTGAGCTCAGATTCACTTCATCATACGGTGTCATAAGTAAACCTCAGGTCTTTGTTGGTAGCTCTCCTCAGTCTGTCGGGACTGTGGGCAGTACGTTACGACTGAATACTTAACATCACACCAACACCAACAAGGCAAAACAGTGTAAACCCAAGTTCACTCTCTCTGGGTTCATGGCACCTCTCCTCTGAAGCTGCACATTATTTACACTCATAACAATCCCTGCTAAGCGATCGCAGGTAGGAACCAATATTAGCTCGCAGGCAAGGGCATGAAATGGAAACTTAAATATTTCACATGTAAACATACATATTAAATAATTACAAAGTGCTATAAAAGACAATGAAATAATTATTGTATCAAATAGTAAATTTAATACTGTGAGTCAATTCAAATAAGCTTTATTGGCATGAATGTTTAAGTTACGTTGTTGCCTAAGCTAAATGACTTATTACTGAATTATTACATTTTACACAAGAAAGCTAAACAGATGATCACAAGATAAGAAATACATGTTGAACATTCACACTCTGAATCATTGAGAAACATTTAGTGTAGAGCTTGTTTCTCTAGTAATTATAGTATTAAAAAAACTATATATCTGCAAAATAGTACTAAAAATAAGTAGCAACTTTCTTTTGTTTGCTTACAAAACAAATGCACTTGCTAACCAGATCAAGATTTTGGCCCTCAGAATCAACAATAAATGAAAGTGTCTTATACCTAGTAGCTGATTTAACAAGTGTTAACCAGCTCTTGAAGACCTGCCCATGATTAATTTTAATAGTAACATCACTTTTAATCACAACTGTTTTCATCACTGCGTGAATTTTCCGTACAGGGAGAAAGATGGCGTTGAATTGACAAGAGACGAGTCTTTCAAGTATCGCTTCAAGAAAGATGGCTGCAAACACGTCCTGATCATCAACGAGGCCACGAAGGAAGACTGCGGCCACTACAAGGTTAAAACAAACGGCGGCGAGTCGGTGGCTGAACTCCTGGTGCAGGGTGAGTGTCAGTCATGCCGAGTACAGTATGAAACACTTTTGTCAGCGATGAACGCTTCAAGTGCACATTCTCATACCCTACTAGTAGTTGTGTGGCCTTGCCACTCCTGGCATGCTGTCTATGTTTGGGATATCGTGTCTCTTGCCTTTGCCAACGTCACTCTGCCAAGGTTACCGCGGCGTCGCAAGTCCACATGCCAGCTAAAGTTAGAAGACGTGGACCATATTTCTCCTGAAGGGCACAGGTCTGCACGAGGGACTCGGTTTGTCTCTCTGCTCTTTGTTTCACCTGTCTTTGTTGTTTGTGTTGTTGTTTTCTTATCGTGTAGATTTCTTTAAGTCATAACAAAAAATACTATTCACTGTGTTGACACTTGACCTGCTACGTTTTCAGGTAACTGTAGGAACTCCCTCATCTGTCATTTGCTTCAATATTTTAGGGCCAAATGTGACATCAATGTATGAAATCAAGTCTTTTTAATCTAAGAATGAATAAGTAGTGGTTTAAAATTGTATTTCATTACGACATGATAGATTTTTCTCTAATTCAAGTCACAACAGCTTGATGATGCTGATGAAATATCCGCACTTGGCCCCTCAGAAGTCCGATTTGTTTTCATTAAAGGTTATACTATGCAGGAATTGTCGGTAACTGTTTGTGAACACACAACAAGCTGCTATTGTAGGAACGTTACATTTGTTGTTATGGAAAGGCTGATACTTTAAAGGGTCAACTCTTCATCCCCATCCTCTCCTTCAGTTCTCACCAGCGGATGAGAGCCAATCCCAGACCTAAGGGCTGTCCACACCAAGAACGATCACTACGATAACTAATATAGATAGTTTTAAAAAATGTTTTAACTCAAGTGGATGGCAGAGTCCAGTTCTGACAGTGTGGAACAATATTTTAAGGAAGTGATTTGTTGAACGATATAAGCACTGACATCCAATCAAAATCCATCTGAATTTACAGGGCCATGAATTAGCTGGATTTTGGGGACATTTTCCAACAAAATAATGTTGCAGGAGTGCTTATAATAATGTTTTATAACTGTAGCAGAACTCTTCTATGAAAGCTAATTGATGGCATTTAAGAGACACTTTTTAAATGGTCTACTCTAGTAACAGTCTTGGATAGTTATCCAACATGCGTGCTCAGCACAGCTGTTTACATTGTCACTGATCAGTATGGACCTTACACCTTATAGCTATGGTTGTAGTCATAGTTCTTGCTCTGGATGGCCCTTAGCTCTTGTTTAGAAACTTGCTTTAAACTTCTTGGCATTTCACCCTGCAGTATTTTTTCTGTTATGCGGTGCTTTGTCCGCAGTTCTCATAGCATCCTCTTACTATAGGTGTGTGGCTTTTAGAAAGCGATGACCTTATCTGGACGCTGTTATTGGCTGACACACCCACTGCCCAATGGTTGATGCCCAGAAATGTCACAAACACACCAAAATGAGAAGAAAACAAGGAAATAAAGGTTGAGAGCAGATTGCAGACAAATACAACGCCACACACACCTAATGGGTCATAACCTCGTGATGATTGAGAGAGATTACTTTTGTATGAGTCTATATGTTTTTTAAGAAAATCCTGCAAAGTGTACTTTTTAATATGATGTTTTTTTAATATATTTGAGATATGAAATGTTTTGCAGGTGAAGGTTTGAGATAAATATGCTTAGAAGTCTTAATTTTAATCCACAGGTGATCTAAAAATGATGGATGGGGACGATTCAAACTCATCTGCACATGGACATGGGCGAAATACAAACTCCAGCGAGTTACAGCCTATTTATTTTATTTACCACCCAATAACCATTTCATTTCAGTACCATTATTCCATGTAGCAAAAGAGTCAAAAGAACTTGAAATCATCACATGACAGCCATCAGTGTTTGGTTATAGTTTGACCTTTGTGTTTTCTTGTAGAAGTCCTAGTCCTGGCTACATACTGAATGTATATACTTCTGCATATATATTCACGTGTATGTGTAATATCCTTGTGTGTGTGTGTCCCAGTGGTTCTCTTGTGTCAATTTAAACCCAACTATTGTTCCAGCTCTCAGTCTAGTTGAGTTTATCTAGCCCGTTAGTCGAGCCTGCCAAGAATCACAGGCTGCCATCATGTAGCAGGGATCAACACCTCAGTCCACAGCAGAACTCCCATTATAATGCCATTCTCACCTTATTTGCCCTCCCTGGCAGCTAGGTTACGTGAAACTCTTGTAACCTTTACCAGGAGCATGGTGTGAGTTATCTCACCCGGATAACAATTTCTTTGGGATAACTTTAATAACTCCCAATTACATTATTTCTTGTGATATACAGTAATAGCCTGAAGCTTCAGCATCTGGTCTTCATATCCTTCCACTTTATTTTCTACCATAAACCCAATTAGTTATCCCCTCTTGTGTCTGTTGCTAAGAGACAATGCACAAAGGCTGCACAAAAATAATGAACACCTCACGCTCAAACATATTATTACCATATTGCCCTCACATACAATAGCTGCATCTAATTTTTTTTTATTACATTACCCCCGCACATCATCATCTTATTGCATCTTATTCCGCCATCTCATCCAGTAGCACCTCCTCCGAAGTCTGCAGGCCTCCAGAGTTTCCATTATCTGCACTCTGAGCCTGTTTTTCTGCCCGTGTAGAGAAAGAGCTGGAGGTCTACCAGAGCATCGCAGACCTCACAGTGAAGGCAAAGGATCAGGCGGTTTTCAAGTGCGAGGTGTCGGATGAGAACGTGAGGGGAACCTGGTACAAGAACGGCGTAGAAGTCAAGTCTGACACCAGAATAAATATCACACATATCGGCAGGTGAGGACACTTAAATGGGTTGAAATGACTAGACCTTTGTTACTAGCATCATCCCAAATGTTCCCACAATGTTTAAACCCAGACAAATCTGCAAGTTTACTCAAGGTAACATTGCTTTCATTGATTCGTCTGTTGATATAACTTCTGGGAGAGAGTCAGAGAGTGAGGAAGCGTAACTGAATCGAACTATAAAAACATCTTCAGTGAACATTGGTGCCTTTGTCACATCAGATAGATTTTCACTAGCAGTGGTGCGTTCACCAACTTTTCGCACGAGTTCAACAGTGAGATCATTTGTGTTTTCGCCCCAAACAGCCAGATTACTTTCCTGTGTATTAGCTGTAACCTAGCAAGCAACAGCACGCATCAATTGTGTGTTTCTGTCATAGATGCAGTGGAGTTTGTGAGTGAGGAAAAAAAAACTAGCTGCTATGCCCCCTCACCCTGCTCTGCCCTCCCCACACAACACTCTGCAAACAACTTTTGTTTTGATTTGATAGATTACCCCTGGACATATCTTGTGTTTAGATATGCTGCATGATAATGACATCATAGTATAAACTTTTGCAAATCTTGTTTTAGGATCCACAAGTTGACAATTGATGAAGTCAAACCAGAGGATGAGGGAGACTACACTTTTGTGCCAGATGGCCACGCATTCAACCTTTCTGCTAAACTCAATTTCTTGGGTAATACTGATGCTTTTTACTTTATACACTTAATTAACATAATTTATGGCTTCATAAGCTAATCTATACTCATACAATTTCTCACTCTCTTTTTTAATTGTTTTACTAGAGGTGAAGATCGATTACGTGCCACGCCAAGGTACCATAAACTTACTTTTTGAAGCATAGACTAGTTGAAACACAAGGTTCTGCTCATTTTAACCGTTTCTCTCACCTTCTAAGATCCTCCTAAGATCCACCTGGACTGTATGGGCCGCACTTCTGAGTCAACCATTGTCGTTGTGGCTGGCAATAAACTGCGTCTGGATGTGCCCATCACTGGAGACCCTGCTCCCACAGTGATCTGGACCAAAGGAGAGAAGGTAAAACAGACAAATAGACTCTTGTTATTATTCAGCATCATATCCGTTGTCACCCAGAGAACAGTAGGTAAGGACTGTAATCTGAGGCTCATTCACTACCAAAACATCCCTTGAAAGCTGTACTAATGCTGTAAAATTAAGAAAAATGTTGGCACATGTTGTACAGCTCCAATAATAAAAGCTAAGGAGATAACCGTCTTATCATCCAACCTTTTTGAGCCTGAAAAATGAGGTGAGCTTTGTAAGCACACTGATCTCTGATAACTAATACATTTAGCTGGGACACAGAGATGTTTTAACCGAGCTGAGCTAGTACAATCCTAACGACAGCTTACAGCTTAATGCAATGATGCCTACCAGTGTGCTGATCCTTGAGTTAAGGAGAAAGAGAGGTCACATGGCCTCTCTGTCCTCCTTTGCTTTTACCGCTTTGCTCTGCTCAAATGTAGGCTAGTTCTGTAAAACCCAGTGATGGAGAGGAGAAAGAAGGGCCGACATCATCTTGGACCATGAAGGATGGGGAAGTAAGTGTGCATGTCCCGTACAAATAGGTGCCTGTTTCAAGTATACTGACTCTGAAATCCAAGTCAGTATGTTGACAGTATTGTTTTTCAATACGTTCACCACCTTTTTGTTCAGGACACTGAATAAAAGCTATGGAAGCCAAAAACAGCCTCGCTTGCAATTCATTTTTTATGCCGTTATCTCGAGATAACAAGATAATCAACTGAGAAAACAAAAGGTTGCTTCCTTTTATATTTATCATGTTCATCAGTGATCAGGAGTGCCATGCCAGCATGCATAGGTTGTGTCTCGACAACTGTAGCACCTAATTTAAGATGAAATTGTCAGATCAAGGAATACCCATTATTGGTGGTAGCTCACCTGAGCGTGCGCCCCTCGTACAAAAGGCTGAATCCTGAACCAAAGCACTGGGTTTGATTCCAATTCATGCCCCTTGCTTCACGTTGTCCCCTCTCTCTTCCCCCTCTTTTGTCCAAAATCTTCAGCTCGTCCATCCAATGAAGGTACAAAATGCCCTGAAAAATTACAAAAAAGTTTACTGCTGAAGTTTTATTGTATTGTATTGTAGCGTATCATGTTGTATTGTATAGTATAGCATCGTATGGTATAGTATTGTATTGTATCATATGGTATAATATCATATTGTATTAGATTGTATCAGATCGTATCATATTTGATCGGATCAGATTGTATCAGATTGCATTGTATGGTATAGCCTCGTATGGTATCGTATGGTATGGTATGGTATGGTATCGTATCGTATCGTATTGGATTGTCTTGTATGGCATAGTACCGTATCGTATCGTATCGTATCGTATCGTATCGTATCGTGTTGTATCGTATCGCATCGTATCACCAGATTACTGCATTGAAAAATTATTGTAAGCATTCTCGGCTTCCGTAGGAATCTAAATACATTCCAGAATGAGGGATGCATAGGTTGAGCAAGGAAACTTGCTGTTGTGTTACAGTTTGAGTTTCGAGGGAATGCTCGCAGCCACCAAAACACAAAAGAATGAATTGAACGTATGTGTTTTGCTCACATGACTTAGTTTTATAAAGAACTAAGAGCAAAGTAAAACAACTGCATGAGGTGTTACTCAGTACTACACAGTTACTCGTCCATGTTAATAAGGTAAGTGCATGTTTTAAATCTTCCTACTGGCAGACACAGGTCAGAGGAAACTGGAAGTAAGTACACATTTGTGTGGCAATTAAAATAATCTTTGGATCACATACTTAGATATATAATTGTATAATCAAATAAAGTCAGATGAGAAATATTCTGGAGCTTTGCTATAGTGGGGAAAAGATACACCATCCCTGACTGTCAGATTCAATAAAAGATACTTTTGTAGTTAGTAAGTAGTCATTGAGTTAAGATTGTTTTTGTCAAAGTACAGGAGGTTTTTTGTTTTTCCTTACATGCTGAAGGTTTCTCTTGAAGTCATTTTAGTTACTGTTGTAACTAACTACTGTTACAGTTTGTACTGTTGTTCAAACTGCATGAAATCAGTACATGGAGACAGCTGCCTTGGTTTCATCTCAGATGGCACTGGTCCTGCATCTGCATGCTGACATCTAAAGATGTGTGTTCAAATCGACATGTGTTGTTCGCTTTGAACAGCGTGATTTTCCCAAATACTGGAAGAGGCTTTGTGTTCATCATCTCTCCAAATGTGGCGTGATTTTGAAATGCCTCTACTACATCTGCAGTGCAACAAAACAATCAGTTTCAAGTGAGAGGAGGTGTACAAAAGGATACTCCACTCAGGCAACAATCTGCTCTGGCTCTCGTTGCGTAGGTTGTCACAGAGGGAGACGGTAGGGTCCATGTTGAAACCACCAAAGGACACTGTGTCTTCACCATCGAGGGGGCCGAGAGGCAGGACGAGGGAGTCTACTCTGTGGTGGTTCGAAACCCTGCAGGGGAGGACACTGCAGATATCAACGTGAAGGTTGTCGGTAAGACAGAGAGCAGTCTGTTTTCATTATCATCAGTGTGTAGACACAAGCATTAATTACCACACAACAATCAAAGCAGTAGAATCAGTTCATGTAGCGACAAATATTTGATATCAAATGGATTAACTTTCAACAATGTTTTTCCTCAGATGTTCCTGATCCTCCCCTGGCTGTCAGAATCGTCAGCGTGGGAGAGGAGTCCTGCATCGTCCAGTGGGATCCCCCTCTGTTTGATGGAGGACAGCCAATTATTGGTAAAAAAAAAAAAAAAAGAAAGCACATTATATGCTTATTATGTGTATTAAAATGCAATGCAACTTAATTTGCTTCCATTTTAACTTTAGGCTATGTGCTGGAGAGGAAGAAGAAGAAGAGCTACAGGTGGATGAGGCTGAACTTTGACCCTTATCCTGAAACAACCTATGAAGCCAAGCGGATGATTGAAGGAGTGGAGTACGAGATGCGAGTATACGCTGTCAACGGCATCGGCATGTCTCGTCACAGTCTGGCTTCGCATCCTTTCGTGCCAGTCGGTGAGTCTTTACCAACAGGTTTAAACCGGCTCATATCCAACCTGTTAAATTCCATTAATCATATTCAGACATTTGCTCCACTGCGTGTTCATGTGAGGGCTGATGGCAATGGAGTTGACATGTCTGCATTTTTACGGCCCTGGGGTCATGTCAGGCCTGGTGTGGGAGGTCTAAAGTTTCAGTCAGGTCCTGGGGCCTGGTTGACTTGTGGTCATGACAGGAGAGGGTCATGTCTGCTGTGTGTTTATTGTAATCCAAGAAGTCTGTGGGACAAAAATACTGGTCGCACATACATGATCCACAGGTCATTTCTGTGTAATGTAAATCATGGGGGTTAGTGTGTGTGTGTGTGTGTGTGTGCTCTTTGAACTATGACATGGAACAGACAGATTGTTGTATGCCGGGTGACAAGGAAATAACACACCACAGTTATGACATGTTAGTTTAGTTGTTAAAAAACTGTGTCCGTGGCTCAGACTGGTAGATCAACCCTCGTCTTCCAGCGATTTGTTGAAGTGTCCTTGAGCAAGTTTCTGAACAACTATTCAAAGCTCCCAGTGGTCTTTGATTTCTTTTAAAGATCTTAAGGGGAAAAAAGGACCCTGAAAGTTTTTGAAAATAGACACAAATAGTCATGGGTCATTGAAAGTGCTTGATCCAAGCTCCTTGGATATTGTTTTTTTTTTTTATGTCCCATTGAGCAAAACACATCTAAAAGATTTCAACTCAACGTCGTCCTTGAACATTTAAAACGTCCACTTAGGAACCAGAATGAAACCTTGTGTGACATTCACTATTGACAGGGTTCAATATGAGGTGAAAACAAGAAAATACGCCATGAATCCTTTCTTTTTATCCACAAAAAGCTGTCCAAAGGACATCTGCTAATGGAGTTGAAAAAGATATCTAAAATGATGTTTTCATTTTGAACACTATGTGTTCACTGGATGTCAATGGTGAACATTAACAAGATGTATAAAGTGGAAAGTAAGTAGGCTACATTCCACTGTATGTAATGCATGTGTCTCTCCCACAGTTGTGTCATTGCTTCACACCACCTGCCTCCAGAGTTTGTAACGGTCACGTTGGTGCATGACAGAATGAGTCACACGATGCATGTTACAGATAGCAAGCGAGAAAGGGTGCTCTAAGAGTAACAGACCTTGATCCACTCACTGTGTCCGTCGCTTGAATTTGAGAGAATTGGGTTTGGAAAGTCTTGAGTGTTCACTGCTGACTGCACACTTAAAAAAATAAATAAATGCAGCGCATGCAGTCCAAAGAATCTTTCCTCTGTAACATAGTATTCATAGCACTGCATTCATGTGAAGTCTACAGCCCAGAAAAATCACCATTATCACATGACCACTTGCAAATTATTTTTCTGACAGTGACCAATTTTTTAATGAAACTAATTAATAACATTTTTTATAAGTATAGTAATTTTGTGTAATGTATTACGTCCACCAGGGACTGAGAGATACGCTGTCAAACTAAGAGGTGTCAATCTAACTGTCTTTTCATTATTTTTCTAGCGTTTGGCCTGTTCTATATTTTTGTTCTTGTTATTATGGCGCTATTTTAATTAGTGTATTTTTGTGGTTGAAATGTGAATAACGACCCCAGGAAGACTAGCAACCAGTCAGTGGAAGCTAAAGGGGTTTCATGACAGATTAAAGTAGAAGTAGTCCAGAGGTCTGCAGCTAGTGCTACTTTATCAGCCTGATGCAATGGCTTAGGTTTGGATTGCCTCTAAGTCTATCATTCATTTTTTTTTAAAGTACCATCTCATTCTCCACTTGTTGATTTAAGAGGGAACATCATCGTATCCAGATGGCCAATCGTTCGTAAGACAGCTGATTAGGAAACTATCCACGGCATCCCTCTCTATAAATAATGGCTTGGAAGCACTGGGCTCCGCTGGGACCAGCTGCTTAACACAGAGGGGTTCAAGCTACTGTGGAGGAGGCTGCTCCAAAGGAAGCGTTGCTGTCACTGCAGCAAAGACAATAGCAAAGATAGACTGTCTGTGTGCGTGAGAGAGAATGAGAGCATAGGTTGAGCAAGGCATTTTGTAGAAGAGGCGGACAAACATCAGCTTCAATCAGCAGCAGGACTGCATAAGCCTGAGACAGGATGACGAAGCCTAAACTTCCAAAAACAGCTGAGAAGAAGCCGGTGGAGGAAGAGAAACTTGTAGAACCGGCACAAGAGACCCCAGCTGATGCTCCAGTGGAGGCACCGGCAGAGGTGGAGGTGGAAGCCAGCAAGCCTGAGACAGAGACACCTCCACCTCCTGCGGCAGAGCCGGAACCAGAAGCCAGTAATGAACCAGCAGCAGCAGCAGCAGACTCCCCTGCAGACGCAGCTCCCAGCGGGGAAGAGGGAGCTCCAGCTGAGAATGAGACACCACCAGCAGAGGGTGTCCCCCCAACAGAAAGTGATCCCCCCGCAGAGAAGACCCCTGCGGAGCCTGTTCCTGCAGCTGAGCCAGAGCCAGAGCCTGAACCTGTTGGCAGTAGGCATTATTTGTTTTTAAATGAAATAGAAATAAAGCATCATTTTGTTTTCATGTTACTGACAATGGGGAAATTGTCAAATTGTCTGAATGTTCCACCCTTTTATTTTTCTGTCATGTACATGCTTGACAGAGTCGAGCATGGTGGATGATGTCGCAAGTAAAAGACATCTCTGTTTGAAAACATCTAAACGAGATTCTTGCCGATCACTTACTGTCTGGAATACCCTGAGCTACTTTTTGAAACAAACCCTCCTGCGGTGACGCACAAGGAAACCCTTGACCTCTGACACGCGTTTCCATCATTTGCTTTTACTGTATACTTAGCCTGAGTCCTCTGACAAGGAGTCCTGACCTCTGTGACGACAGGGCCACATCAACTAAATTCAACACCTCTCAGTGTGTCCTCATGTTGTCAACAAGTTGGTGCAGCAACACAAAAATACACGGCTGCGTAAATACTACCTCAGAATGAAAATGTGTGTAGCCCGTCTGGTGACATCTGAGAAAGAAAATATTGCATGGCCACAATTCAACAAGGCGTGGCAATTAATATTGATTCAATACTAATAATGAATAGCGCACATTGCTTTCTCTATGAAACCTGCTTTTGGCGAAAGTGATAGTGATATTAAACACCAGAGTGGTACCAAAACTGCACGCTGATATGAAAGACAAACACAAGAACCAAAACCAGCGGAAACGCTCCGAAGCTCGGCTTATCACGAACGAAAATTGAAAGCATTAGTGGAGTTTCCGAATTTTGATAATGAGTCTATTTTTTTGGTGATACTATTTTTTCTCTTTAGCTCTCCCAAATTTACCGCTACCACCGTCCCCTCAACCTCCTGACATTAGTCAGCTCATGTTCATGTGAACATAAAATGACACATATTGTAGAAATGTTAATTGGACATTGAACATTGGACACGTATACATTTGAACATATCCAAGGTTTTCAGAAACTTAAAATACCATAAATTCTATTCTCACGGCTGGGCTCTTAAAGCCAAGCTGCACTGATCACTCTCAACTATTAAAACACAAATGTATGAATCTACTTGTTGGTGGAGGTTGCTGCTCTAGACGTGCTTTGACATTTGCCTCAAAATGAAAAATGAGTAATCAGTACTAAAATAGCCATGTGAGTGACGATCTTGGAACAATCCACTGTGTCCGCTGACATTTTCAATGTATCATCAAGACTTACTCCTAAAGATTTAAACTGGCATGTCGTGATCTATCACCATTATTTATCTCTATAAGCAGTCATTTATGCATCTTTTGTCACCCTCCACAAGTCGTCCTGACCCACACAGTTTTACATAAGTGAGCCAGTAAATGAGAGAAGAGGTCTTAAAACCCAATATTAAACACTGTATTAGTAATTTTGCTTCATCATTTGCTTTTTTTGCTTGAAAACAAGGCATTCTAGTCTCGGTTGTTTGCTTTTGGCACGTCCGTGGTGAAAGCAGTGCGTGGGAAGTAGCTGATGAACCAAAGTTTTCTAATGTGCACTCAAATCATGTCATTTCATCCCTGCGGGACAGAAGGTACAGCGGGCACTTAGACTTCAGCCCAGCTGTGAACTGTAGGTCAGTCAGACAGCTCATCTTTCCCGGGATGACATAAGCCGGCTTACTACAGGCTAATAGACTGTTTTGATAACTGATAACACAAATATTTGATATCGCCCGGATCAAGCAGCCTGTTGTTAGATTACATGCAGTAATACTCATTTACGTCACCCTTAATAGATTCATTTATTCTGTGGGTGGGCCTGCATGATGTCTGTGATTGTTTCTAATGCTGTTTGTTGAATGACTGTGTCTTTTCTATTTTTCCTCTGCTGTCCTCATTAAGACCCCTCAGTCTCATTCTTTATTCGATGATGGTTCATAAAGATACTGTGTGTATGAAATGAGATGTTTGCTGTCAAAATGCTTTGTTGTTGTTTTTTTCTTATGTTGCATAATAATTCAGGTTCATCCACTTGTCCATGAATTAATTCAGAATGTATTTGATTAATGCTCTAACTGACTAACAGCCCATTTATCTGCCCTCTGCTTCACTCTCAGCTCCTACAAGTGCGCCCATCGGACTGTGCGTGGACGACATCAGCGACACTTCCATCTCGCTGAAGTGGCGTCGGCCTGAGAGGATCGGCTCGGCAGAACTCGAGGGTTATGGGGTTGAGTACTGCAAGGAGGGCAGTAAGTGCCGGAGCTGCTCGCCTGCATGCTTTTGATTAGGAAGGTTTTTAATAGCATATATCGTCAACGTTTACACAGCCCACACAGGACAGTCAGATTACCAAAAATTATTGTCAGTTGGGAACAGGATGAGAGTAATCCAGTGAAGGAATGTAAGTATGCTTACTCAAGAACTCTTTCCTACTGTCCAATAAGATTTTTTATAGCTTCAATTAATTGTTACCCCAATTTGAAAGATTTAGTTTGAGTAGGATTGTCGGGCCACAAGTAATTTTGAACACACATAATTGTGGTAACGATCAGGTACTGACATCCACAGCTGAGTTGTAACAACATGATCAATGCTATTCACATCACCTGTCAGTGGTTTTAATGTTGTGGCTGATCGGTGTATCTGCCACACCTAATAAAAATGCCATGATTTATTTACAATGTGTTAATTGTCAAGTGTTAATTTGTGTTGTTTTACTGTTACGGGTTGTAAGCAACAGGCTTGAAAGAACATGTAAATGAAAGCTGAAAGCGCAGAAAAGAGTTTCACAATTTATCTAAATCCCCAAAGGCTGTCAGCTATCAACAGTCAGGGTAAAATAAATTACAGATAAAAGTTTATTGTTTTCACGCGTCTGTCGACACGTCAGTTTAGATGAAAGCCTGAGCAATATTTCTCGTAATGTGTTGTGCTCTAGGTGTGCCTCCAGGTCGTCAGCATTATAATTATGTGACCAAATTAACCTTTCCTGGAATTCTCTATTAGATGTCTTAACTTGTAGTTACATTTGAATTGTACTTGCTGTCATCAACTGTTGTTTCTTTCCAACATACATATCTCAGCTCAGAGGAACGTCTATCAGTATTTTTCAACTTTAGTTCCATTTTAAGTGAATCAAGTCATTTCAATGTGTTGTGTGTTGCAGCGGATGAATGGTTACCAGCCATCGAGGGTCTGACTGACAGGACAGCTTTGACGATCAGAGGTCTCACCACCGGAGACAAGCTGCAGTTCCGTGTTCGAGCCCACAACATGGCGGGACCCAGCGCTCCCGCCACTCTGGCTCAACCCGTCACCATCAGGGAGATAATGCGTCAGTACTTTTAGATCCGACCCGCTTAACGACTCTCTTGGCCCTAATGAGACATGATAACCAAAACTTGTATATTCCAAATTTAAACTCACTTCTTACATCTTTTCCAGTCCTCGTCATGACTCTGATTTTGTGCTTTTCCTTTCCTCACAGAACGGCCTAAAATTTGGCTCCCCAGAAATCTCCGCCAGACTCTCATCAGGAAAGTTGGAGACACTGTCAACATTATGATCCCATTCCAGGTGCAGTGTACATCAGGCTAAATCCATCAGACACCTTCTTGAAACCATCACTAAAACACCAAGACGCTGTACTTTCTACAGTACAAACACCACGATAAAGGCCTTTACCCACCGGGGATGAGACAAATAAACAATGCGAATTTGCAAAATTGCAAATATGTTGCTTCAAAACTATTGGGCCCCGGGGATCTTTGGGGTCGCAGTGCAGCATTAAATGGTTCGCTGAAAGGTAGAGAGAGGTTGCATTCACCAGGTTCATCTACGCTGACTGACCCGGGGCTCCAGTCCGGTCCTTATTTATGTATTAATACGTTAAAACACCAGTTACACACAAACTCACTCTTGGTAGATCGGCACTGCGAATTATTTGTACGAAACGTCTCTAGCATGTTAAGACCTTTAAACGTGAACGAATGCACAAAGATAACACACAGATGGTAATGTAGTTGAAGACAGTTTATCAGTGGACATTGCTCGTTTTTATGTATGATTTGTAATCTGACACGCTGTTTTGAACTGAAACCCTCTGTCGTTTGTCTTTTGTGGTCATGCAGGGTAAGCCTAGGCCAAAGGTGACATGGACCAAAGAGGGGGAGCCTCTGAAGCCCACATTCGCCAGCTTGAGGAACAGCGAGGTGGACACGATCCTCTTCATCCGCAAGACAGACAGACACCACTCGGGGAAGTATGATCTCCAGGTGCAGATTGAGAACGTGGAAGATTCAGCAAGTGTCATGCTGCAGGTTGTCGGTAAGCAGGACTGAACAGATGGAGAGCTGGCTGTCGGTATGAAGGGACACTGCCACCTTCTTAGCTTCAAACTGTGTTCTGGGGAGCTTATTTTCCTCTGAGAACAGCTTGTTTATTCAGTTATGGAAAAAATAAGTTTGAGTGTGTATTATTACCTCATTAACATTGTAAATATTTCATTTCTGAGTTTGAATTTCTTCTCTAAAACTACACAGTGCCCCTTTAATGCTATTTTTCCTCTGTAGATCTCCCAGGACCGCCTGAGGCTCTGAAGATTATGGATGTTTGGGGCTTCAATGTGGCACTCGAGTGGAAGCCGCCTAAGGACAACGGTAACTGTGAAATAAGTGGTTACAACATCCAGAAAGCTGACAAGAAGACTATGGTGAGACTCCACACACTTTGGGCCTCGCAGCAGAGATTACAATTGTTTTTATTTTATATTCCAAAGAAGCTGAATGTTGATGGCAAGAAGTTATTATCCAGATTAAAACATTTTAGAACAATGAGCTGGACGTAAACCTTATAAGTATGTATGTTCATGTGACATTAGAGGTCTGAGTGGGTTTAAAAAAATGCCTGAACCTAATGTAGATGTATTACAATTTAAAAAAAAAAAGCACATCCACATTGGACCAGGAGACAGTCAGACTGGTTTTCAGTGACTTCATTGTCATAAAATATTATGGTTTTATTCTAACAAGCTGTTTACTTAGGTGATTGGTGAAAATCAAGATTCCACTAAAATCCCCGTTTACATGCAATAATGAGCAGCTGCAGTCAGAAAGTGCATGACGCGCTCTTGTGTCGGCTGAAAAAGCACATTTTTCTATTTTGATGATGATGCGGCAGCTTTGATTCATCCTGAATACAACGAGAAACTAAAAAATTTAAAGTAATTTGGACCTCGTTTAACTTCAAGTCAGGTCTTGGCTACTTGGAACCGAGTGGACTCGTGTTGTTTCATCTCAAAGCTTCTCGTTTACTGAAACTGATCCATAGCAGCCATTTAGCCTCTATGAACATGAATGAGTGTGTCTGTACATGTGGGAGGATGAACGCTGCGTGGACACAGAGGGATATTTTAGCCTCTCTTGTGACATATATAAACTGTAATCAGCCAACGCTGAGCACACAGTCTCCTCTGTGGGCCTGGAGTGATGCATTATGGGCCGGTTGGCACCATCCTCCACCTCGGGCTGCCAGGAACAGTGTTGGCCAGGAATGTCCTAATCTGATCCTCGTAGCCTTGACCTGGTCCGGATTGTCTGCTCAGTGACGCAGGGCCATTGTTCTGCTGCCCAGGTCGGCTGATGGCTCATGTTTCACCGGAGTCATTATTAGATCAAATTAATTTCACTCGCGACTCTTTATAGCAAGCTTGTGGATTCTGATGATCATGTTACCAATAACAATGTACTGTGAACCTGTTTGATGTCAGAGATAACGGCTGATAAGTGCTGAGGACACTCGTAGTTTAAATGTAGACATATCGTATTTCATCCTTGCACTTAAATAAATTAATTTAAACTAAGAGCAAGCACACAACGCCTTTAGTTTCAGGTATACAAAAAGTCACAGCAGGGATGTCTCTACATCATGATTGTACAACGTTATTTGTTATTTTTTTATGGTTAAATATGATTTGTGATTGTGTGAGTGAAAAGACAGTGTCACTTTATTAGGGCTAGAATGGATGGACCTGTTTCTGCCCTTAAGTTATTACTAATTATTTTATTATCTCATGCTTAACCTTAAAATTAGTTACAACTCCCAAATTTACTCACGATCAACCCACTGACTTACATTTGTATCCTGAACTACAAGCAGTATTCGCTCAAATATTTGATTGAAAGTGGTACAAGCAAGGTAAAATGTCATTGTAGTTTGTTTTGGGTTTTTTTTTTTCATAGTTATCAAATTGTCGTAGGAGTAGC
Organism: Pagrus pagrus; assembly: GCF_965226575.1. Lineage (NCBI taxonomy): Eukaryota > Metazoa > Chordata > Actinopteri > Spariformes > Sparidae > Pagrus > Pagrus pagrus. The sequence continues at coordinate 20,757,941 of NC_140185.1, read as the reverse complement.
AGTCTAATTGCAGTCTTCAGGTGCAGGTGTTTTAGGGGAGTTAACAGAACCTGACAACTAGATACAGAAAGTGTTTTCAAGAAGGGCAGCAACCTGTTATTTTCATTATTGATTAATCTGCAGATTGTCTACAGGGATAACTGAATGACCATTTAGTCTATAAGATGTAAAAAAAAAAAGTCCAAAGTGACATATTCGACACCAAGTTTGATACCACAGGGAAAATTGAGTATATACATTTTGGATTTTTATGCAAATATAAATAGAACAAGGCTTATTAGGCTTATTTTGTGTAAAAAGTAACAGCATCTTAGTTAATTTACTTCTGGGGTTGGTGGGTCTTGGTGAGAACAAAAAAACACAACTGGTGCTGACGAATCAATACTGCAAAATATCAGTTTTGAAACCGTTTCAAATACTCAGAATCAATATGTATCTGATCTGTTCGATCCGGTGACTGTCACATCCAATCATTCATTATGATTGATGAACTCATTTAGTCACATTTCCTTTTAATTCGTCACCTACCTGTGCGACATCCACCGTAATTTCATTTTGAACATGTGAACCTGAAACATTTTTCTGTGATTTATATAAAGGAGTGGTTCACAGTCTACGAACAGTACAGGCGAACCAACTGCGTCGTGTCTGACCTCATCATGGGGAATGAGTACGTCTTCAGGGTCTTCGCCATAAACTTGGTGGGCCTCAGTCTGGACCCCTGCAACACAAAAGATAGCGCTTACATCCAGAAAACAGGTGGGCAGAGTGTACAACGCAGCTATGATTTTGATTTTATCTCCTGCAAGTATAAACATTACTGTATTAAATTATAATGCAAAAAAGTGGAACTGACTGTCCGTCTGTCTGTCTGTCCCCTCAGGTATTGCGTACAAGCCGCCCAACCACAAGGAACATGACTTCTCAGAGGCTCCCAAGTTCACACATCCTTTGGTGAACCGCTCCGTCATAGCAGGGTACAACGCCACCCTCAGCTGCTCCGTCAGAGGAATACCAAAGGTGAGTAGGGTCCTTACATGGAAATGTGCGTGAAGAGATATTTGTGATCCAGTTCAAAGAAAACAAATCTTGGATGAAATCAGATGTCAATTAAATGCTGTTTTGATAATAGCTGCCATTATAACTTTAATATTTACTCCTGGTCCATTGTGTAGCTTGTCCTCAAGCTTTCAACTGTATCACAGTAGCCATTACAATTTCATTTGGAGCACTTTGAGGACTTATTTTGTCCTTGTTTGCTTTAAAGTTAAAGGACAAGTGCACTCAAAAATGAGAATTCAGTCATTATCTCAGTTGTTTCACCCAACTTTTGATCAACATGGGGGTGATGTTGATCAAAAGTTGGGTGAAACAACTTTGCACCATTCTCCTAAACAACTGAAGTAGATGGGGACTTGTTTTTAAAAAAATGCTATTTACACCCTTTTAAAAGCCACAATCTTCACTGTAGCTGCTAAGCTTCAAGTTTTTGCACGCATCCCGTCTGTCGTGGGTGCATGAGACTTGCTAATCCAAGTCACTGAAAGCCCTGAAACCCAAAATTGATTTGAAAAGACATTATTTATGCGCTTGTGCACCCACCTCAGGTGGCATATGTGCTGGTACGCTTTTAGCTTAGCAGCTACAGTGAAGACTATGGCTTAAAAAATGGGAGTAAAAAAGGTCTTTTCAAAACTTTAGCATCTTGAGGCTTCTGGAGACTTGGATCAGGGTGGACAAGCTCAACGGAGCCTTTTTATTCTCTTGCACTGCTATTTTTTTTAACAAAGTCCCCAATCTCCCCATCTACTTCAGTTGTTTAGGAGAAGCTCCAGAAATGTTTTGTGAACCAAGAAACTTTGTGTGACTTTCCATCGGCATGAGGGTGAGTAGTTTGGGTGAACTGTTCCTTTAAATGTTAATGTTCACTCCTCTTCATGCAAACATTTGGGGATTCGTAGCAGTAATAAACACCCTGTCCTCAGTGAAACAGTATCCATCCACTTAAATCCAGTGATTATTCTTGTTAGTAGTGAAGCAGGACTAATTGTGCAGTGGTGACAATGAATATCACCTGACATGATGTAATCCTTTGTCCTGCCTTGTTAGCCCAAAGTGACCTGGTACAAGAACAAGATGGACATCTCTAATGAAGCCAAGTACCGAATGCTCAGTAAGCAGGGCGTCCTGACGCTGGAGATCCGTAAGCCCTGTCTGTTCGATGGAGGAGTGTATACGTGCAAAGCAGTGAACGACAGCGGAGAAGACATAGTGGAGTGTAAACTGGAGGTTCGCCGTAAGTATCCAGCTGGGTGGTACAGGGACAAACACATAGGGCACAAACTTTTTCTCATGACCCACTCCTGTATCCTCCTTTACAATAAAGTAGTACCAAAGGTTGGGTCTTCATCTTTTAAAAAAGGGGAATCTACTTGAATATTATATCACAGTGTTTATAGTAACAACAAACACAAACATGAAAGTATTACGTCACGTGGTCAGAATCACAACCCCAGCATTGTTAACATGAATTTATGGATACATTCTGAAGGTTTAAATAGATCTTAAAGCCGTGATCCATCCACTCTAAATGAGCGTCTCCCTCCTTCTTTTAATTCTCACCCTTCACTTGATGTTTTGTCCTGTCACGCTTGAAACCAACCTGTGATCCTGAGGTTAGACCCAACCCCACCCCACACTGTGATAATTGCTTCGGCAGGATTTGTCAAATCATCTACGCTTAAAGACAATTATCTGAAGAACACTTCTTCACTTGAACTTTACTTCCTTACTTAACATTTAGTAGAAGAAGTATAAATAATAATAAAAAAAGATATACACTAAAAATATAAATTATATAATCAATGGAGGATGTGACTTCACAAGATTCCCCTTAACTTTCCTCAACTCACTAGAAATGCATCACCAGCAAATCCACTGTTTTCCTATGATACTGTATGGTTGTATATTCCTAGTGTTTTTTAAATATAATATTAATATTAAAAGATAATGAATAATTACATATGATGACCAGTTACGCTTGACGTCCCGCTCCACAGCTGTAACACACTGTTTTGCTAAGGCGTTTATGAAGCAGCTGCACCTGTGACAACAAGTTTCTATGTGATCGGGGCCGTTTGGATTCACTTTCAACACTCTGAAATGCTCTAAAATCAACTATACATTTGCTGCTTCGCAACAAAATGGTAGACAGAGTTAGCATCTAGCTGGTCAACAAAGATGGTGGAGACCAAAAACGGAGCTAAAAGCGAGTGAATATTGCTCTGTGTTTGCTGGATGTGTAAATATTTTTGTTGACATTATTGCTATGTGGACTTAAAGGATAATTCCACCAATTTTACACATTAAAGTGTGTTTACAGGTCATGGGGAGAACTACTGCATATGTGAAAAAAAGTTTTATAAAGTCTTTTGTGGCCTTTAAAAAATAATATATCAGTATTGTGTTCTGGTTACTGATACCCCCACGTGGACAAAGAAATCTGTTATTACAATTTTAATTAAAAGTTGAACAGAATGTAGTTAGTATTTGGTTTCATAATTTGTGCTAAAAATTTACATCTTGACTTGTGTCCATGTCTTGTAGCTCAAATCGCTAAAGAGGAAAAGAAAGAGGAAAAGAAGCGAGAGGATCGAGCTCCCTGAAGAAGACAGGATCGATTTGTCTCCATCACCTCCTGCATGTTGACTGATTTGTGTAATGAGAAACTCCTCATCTGCTTCACAAACTGATTAGCCCATATCCTTTTTTGTTTTTGCCCTACTTTCTTCTGAAACCATCTGGCATCTGCTCTTCCTCACTGTCATGTTTCATGTTTCATCATGTATACCACTGGATTCCTAAAGTGACTGGAGCTCATGTGTGAAGTCAAGTATTTATGTTTTATTTGATAAATACACTATTCTGTACTCGTTTCCAAGAGTCAAAGAAAGAAGCAATATTTATGAGTTTAATTTATGATTTGTCATCTCGCTTATTTCAGCTGATGACGGAATCCATTACAGTGTTTTGATTTGTTTGTGTGCATCCAAAGATCAATATAAATGCTTCAAAAACACAAGAGTGGATGATTTCATTCAGTCATAATAGAGAAAAAGTAAGAGAGACCACTTCCTTAAATTGCCAACATGTCGGTTATAGCATCCGTGGTATTCAGAAAACGTCAAAAGCATGTCACTGATACTCAGAAGTCCAGCGGAATGGACAAGAGTTGTCAGGGGCTTAGTTTTATTGTAACAAAGCCTCGCTAAATCCAGTGGTGTGAGGCATGTGCCTAATGTGCACGCCACAGAGGGATGTATGTGAAGGGATGGAATAACTGAGATGTCCTTATACCGCTGAGGACAAGTGTCAGTGAAGTGGAACACATGGTGCGGTCCGTCGAGCAGGAGCCGCTGTAACATCACTCCACAGTTATTCCTTTGATGCCTTCAATGTAAATATTTCCTGTGCCCTCTCAACGTACAGCTGCAAAAGATCCGGTGAGGCTCACGCATGTCCCCAGGCAGCTATTAACACACATGACGAATGTCTTACAGCGCCTCCATCTCTGCCAGGTGTTTTGACACGGGGTTTCACCAAAATCCACAAATTACATGTGAAATGGCTGCACGGCTCAAAGCTAAACAGGACAGATCAGATATCATGTCTGTTTCTTTGTACAATCACAGAGGTTATTTTTCACTCATCACAATGTTACAGCTCGGTGCTCGAGTGACAGGAGCCAGCAGTGGTGGACAACATGACTCGTGGCTGAGGGTGAAAGGAAACTCCACTGATTCACTCAAATGGTCTGATACGTCCTAACAGAAGAGGGAGGAAATAAAATACCACCACTTGGAAACAATATCCAAGTAAAAACTGTCTGTTTCCACTTAACTCAAAGCACCAATACAACAATAAAGAAATGCTGTTAGAAGTTAAACTCATGCGGCCAATAATGTTAGGCCTACTGGAGTTCAGGTTTTGCCATCAACATCTATTTAAAGTAGCAGCAAAACACACTGTACTTGATTACTTTCCGCAATTTAACATCAGCATGCTAACATGCTAGCAGTGACAATGCTAACATGCTGATGTTCAGGTCTGCAGTTTATCATGTTGCCATCTTAGAGGCTGTTTACACAACCATGGCTTTTGCACAAAATGGCAAACTTTTTTTGCGTTTTGGCCACGACAACGGCGTTTTTGGGGCCTGACGACACAAAACTTTGGAAACCAGGTTTCAGTGTAATTTTTCTGTCGTCTTGTAAACTGGCAACACACAATTCCTGTGAAAACTAACAGCCATGCACGAACCGGACAACAAGAAAAATGGTGGGCCTCGAGCTGTGTGCTGCTGACTGAGTTTCTCTCCAAGAGTGTATATTTGCTGCACCATTACTGTGATGTGATGACTCACTGCCGTGAAGAAGAAAGCATTCATGCAGAGGTGCATGGTGTCATTCTGTGGTGTTTAATTGCAAAATTACACCACCACCTACTGGCCTGGAATGCATACTACAGCTTTTTCAATCGTTTTTTGCGGATCGGTGCGTACGAGGACCTTTTTCTCTTCAGTTTTTTCCGAAAAAATGTCATCATGTAATTGGGGCCTTAGTTTAGCTTGTTAGCATGCTAATATCAACTGATTAGCACTCAACACAAAAAACATCTGAAACAGATACAAACAAAACATTTAGGTATTTCATCATCAACCAAAATATTAATTGAAATAAAGTTTTGATCTAATGATAGCACTGAATTAAAGTTAAAGGGAAGTAAAGGAAGTTCTTGCAGTTCATCCCGAAGGGGTCGTGAATGTGTGTGCCAAATTTAATGGCGTCCCATCCAATAGTTTCACAAAAATAACCCCAAATTTAACTTGACGTTTCTGCTAAAAGAAAGTCACCAATCGCCAAAGTCTTTTACATCGTCTGAGAAACACGACGGTCTGTACCAATTTTTTATTTTATTTAGTATATGAGATATTTCAAAGTACAAATGTATATTTTGACCTCATGGTGGCGCTGAAGGAAAAGTTAAGGGATCACCAAGGTATGATGATTCATCCCCTGAGGAACATGAATGTCTACAGGAAATGTCATTGGCTGTCCATCTGATGGTTGTTGAGATATCGAGGTGGGACCAATGTAACGGACCAACTGACCAACATTGTTATCTGTTGAGCCTAAAAATGGCTTTTTGGGATATTTTGTGAGCAGATAGTAGACATTTAGTTATCTTTACTACAGAATTAATATGATTTCTTTTTAGTTTGCTGGACTACTTGATGGTTCTCAGTTTGGAGTTTATATCACACATTTTGGTAAGAATCATGATAAGTCGGCGTTGAGTTGAAGAACTCTGCAGGGAGTAAAAAATGTAGGATTATAGTCAATATTTTCACTTTAAGAGGATCTGATAGATTATATTCAGTCCCAAAAATCTACACAGCAAAGCAAAACTGCAAAGCTGGTTTGGTGAGACAGATGTGATATGACAACGAGGTAAAGAGCACAATAATTTCAGATATACAATAAGATATTTAATGCAGTCAACTGTCACTGCAGTGTTTCCATTTTAACACAAAGGTAATTAGAAAAGTTTGTGGTTTTCCAATTTTATTCATTCACAATTGATAGAATTATTTTTCTACTTGAACAGAAGAAATAAAAACAACTTTGGGAGATCTCACATGAAAAACTACAAATAAGATTTAATTTGAACTGAAATTAAGTGAGATTCTGTTTTATAATCTGAATCATTCTGCATGTTTGTACCTATAAAAAGATAAAACAAACATTTCATAGTTTATAGTTTGGTTAAAAAAATAAAAAAAAAAATCACAGTATACAGTACATAAGATTCCTCCCACAATTTGCACTTATCTAAAATTATGATGTACAACCACGTGTCGACAGAAGAAGGAAGAAAAAGAATAACAAATAAAAACAGACTTTTCTTTTACAAAGCACTGCTGGTAGCCACTACAGTTGAGGAGGTAGCTTCCTTAGTTAGCATCCCATTTTTGATTACTTGTTTTCAAATAATTTACATACAAATAAAAAAAAACTAAAAAAAAAAAAAAAACAGTAACCAAACTACTAAAAGATCTTTGTACATTTTCACCAGATGGGACATCAGACATCTCAAACAATCAACGGACATTTTGGTTGGTGCAAGAATTGACACACCCAGTCGAGACAACGCCTGCATGAATACAGATAATAAAACCCAAAAGATTAAAATTAAATGGTGCATTACAAGGACACGAGAATGTCTCGTTGGTGGAAGGAAACGTTTCTCTACATCGCCTAAATTCCTGAGCACTCACATGACGTGCACTTGTGGATACATGCTCTGAGGGTGTATCCACCTTTACTGTGTACAGTCATGCTCCAGCACACCAAACATCAGTCAATCCCTCGTCACACACAGTCTCACTCAGGTCAGCTCTCAGGGGGGGAAAGAGATCTGCATTATGTTCTTTACAATATAATAATGCTCTTCTGATGAGCTCTACAATAAAACGGTGTTATAACAGACTGAAAAGAGCAAAAGAGCAAAATGTTTGAGTCACTCTGGAGGCAGTGAATTAAAGATAATTCTTATTATTTCAAACATAGGCCTTATTTTCCTACTTTTATGCCAATTTATTCTGGTTAGAATTTTGACAATTACTTCACTGTAGAGCTCCAAGAACCTCATCAGGTACACAGACTGCCCACGTGCACGCAAACACCAAAAACTGCAGATACTTGTCTTTAAATATCTGTGGTTGAATAACGATCACCCACATTTCCATTATAATGCTCCATTTCATACTTATTGGCTCCGCTTGTACTCTTACTTGTTGACTCAGCTGGCTGCCAGTCTTGTGCTGCCTTCACATTTAAATTGGAAGAAGTGGAAGAGTGGGATTACATTCTCGTGTTTAACTTGGAAGGTTTTCGTGTGTTTAACTTGTTGCTTACGAGCCAGATTGTGTTTAAAATCAACCAGAATCGTACGCCAGCCATTACTCTTCTCATAAGATCAACTGGCATGAGTACAGTTGTTTTTTGTTGATTTGACTGATAAGCATCAAACCAAATTATGTTATTATTATTATTATTATTATTATTACAGCAATTATAGTCCTTACAATTACAGTTATTATCTACAATTTGTGGGGCAAACTAAAACCAAAGCCTCAGGCCCAGTTAGATAAGATTAACAATCCCACATAATCTGTATGCTTATTATGGAGCTACAGTTTGTAGCCAGTTAATTTATCTTCGCATCAAGTCTGAGCTCAATGGGGAAAAAGTCCGACTGTCCAAAAGTGACTTAATCCACCCTTTCACTGATCAACACATGATATCTCGTTTGTTTAATCCTTCAGGTTTTGAATAGATTAAACAGGTTAGCCGTTTCCCTCCTCCTCTAGTCTTTATGCTAATCTCAGATAACAAGCTGCTGTCTGTAGCTTCACACTTAGCATACGGAGTTGAGGCAAGTGCAAGTGATCTTCAAGAACATTTGAGCACATTTCCAAAAATATTAAATAATTCCTTTGAACTTTTTGACGTGATGACGGGAAGTAATACTTTTATTTACAGGATACTCTAATTTAAGACAGATTATACTGAACAAAAACACGTTGTATTCAACAGAGCAATGAGCCAACAATTGTTCCGTCAGCCTAAAATAAGTTTTGTTTGTTGGGTTTGATTTGTCTCTTGGCCCTTTGACAAACATAGCATGTAGCTCTGCGGTTAGGAAATAAAAAGTTGGATCCTAATCACACAGCCTGATGGCAAAAACTCAGAAAATAAGGCCTAGATTTAAAAATAACTGGAATAATCCTCCAGACTAATGAAAATAATGGCCTAAACCAGTGCGGTTTTTATGAAAAGTTAAACAAAGAGAGTTGCTGTTGTTTTGGTGAATGCTTAGTTTATATTGTATCATTCAAAGGCCACCGTTCGTACACCTGAAATCGTCTCCACCCGGACACTCCTGCTGCTCAAACAATAAATAACAATGTTTCACCACCACCAAGCATAGTTGTTGCTAAAACAGTGATATCTGCTACTTTTATCACATTTTTTGTCTTAGTGACTTAAAGCAAAGAAGTGTTTATTAATAGACTGCCATTTGCTTATACCATTCTCACGCCGGTGGATTACGATCACGGGCAGGTTGGGCAGAAGTTATTGCTGACGTTACATTATTCCCCTCTGGTGGATGAGGACCACCTGGAAGTTACATTCACACAGAAAAGTCTAGGATGAGTATTACATTTGCTACATTTATGTAAAAAAAAAAGAAATCAAAGTATAAAATCAACAGTTGCAGTGAAGGAGTTTTAAAAAAGGACAACATGTCTAACAATTTAAAATGAAAAAGCTTATAAGTACAGGTGAAACAGAGAAATCGCAAATCCTTTGACACGTACATTGAGGCTGCAACGTCCCCAAATCAAACTGAAAGCAAGAGGCAGGCACTGGTGGCAAGATTTTCCTTTGCAAGATCCTTTGTCGACCAGTTTGTGATGATGTGCTCAGTTCAGCTCACTTGGAAATGGTCTCTAAGTTCAAAAAGCATTCCAAGTTCCCTTTAAATGATTGGTTGCATCTCTGTTTACTCAGTAATTACAAACATAAGTGCTCGCTGAATAGTCTTTTAGCAGGGTAGTTGGCACATTTTGTCGTTTGATATAAAAATGTTTTCTTGTAGCATCTAAATTCACATGACAGAGATCTGTGTGACGTACTGGCACTCTGAAGTGTCCTTAGTCCTTGACTCGAGGTATGTTGTATGAGTAGTGTACCAGAGGAAGGCCTCTGCTCTGACAGAAGCAGGCCCTGCCACAGGCCTGAACCTGGTCCGAGCTGTCCGACACAAACGAGTCCCCCTCGTCTGCGTACTCGGACTGAGCGGAGGGTGTGCCGCTGTCTGCCCAAAACCCATCGGTGCGTTGGCAGACTGCAGCTCCCGCCAGGAGGGTGGGACAGCTATGAGACTTCACCAAGTGTCTACAGACTGTGGAGGACGAGGGAGAAGAGCAGGTCCTGGCATGCAGTGCAGCCTCGCACTGCTCGCAAACAACTGTCTCTCCACAGAGCTGCGAGTAAACCCCACAGTCAAAGCCCACATGGGTGGAGGAGCCTCCATCCGTGAGCTCCGACCCTCCACCTCCATCGTCTTCATGACTTTCCGTACCAGCCTTCACCTCCCTGCTCAAACCTCCACGGCCGCGCAGTCTCAGCCAGTCCTCCCTGAAGGCTGGGCTGAAGAAGACGTACAGCACTGGGTTCAGGCACGCAGGCAGTGGGAAGAAAATGAGCGTGACAGACTTGGCGATCTCCGGGCCACCAGCTGTAGAACCAGTCAAGAGTGGGGCGAAGGAGAAAGCTGCCACAGGGCAGAAGAAGATGCAGTTGGTGAAGATGAGCCAGGCTACATGTCTGAGGGCACCCGTCTGCTCCGGATCTGCCAGCTCCACCCTGCCCAGGTGGCAGTACAGCTGGGTGTACACAGCTGCCGTAAACAGGTAGGCCAGCGCGTTGAGCAGCACCAGAACGACTGTAACACTCAGAGCTGGACTCTCACCACCAGCGAAAGGCAAGCAGAGCGGAGAGGCCGACTGGTCGCTGGACGTCAGGAGAGGCAGGCAGGCTCCAGCAGCAGCCAGCAGCCCCAGGAGTCCTGCGGCCAGGCTGAAGCGCCGATCTCCCCTCCAGCATCCGCGATAGCTGCCGCCATTCCTCCTGGGCGACATCATAACCTTCCCGAGAATCGTCCGCACGGCCACGCTGCGCTCCACGGCCGCCAGCGACAGCAACAAGACCGCCCATTCTGATGAGAAGACGGCTAGAGCTCCTGTGATCTGACAGCCAGGCCCCATCTCCCACCATACTCCAAACTCAGCGAAGGAGCCCCAAGTAGCGACATCGAGCACGGTCAGCACGCCGACATACAGGCCTGTAAGCAGGTTGGCCAGGGCCAGCAGCCCCATCAGCAGCCTGGCTGGAGAGAGTGCCGGGGTGAGGGAGTGGGAGTGGCCTGCCCCATGGTGTGTGGGGGAGAAGGTGGCCACGAGCACCAGGCCGTTGAAGACCAGCGACACCAGGCAGATGAACCAGACTGTGAGACGGATCATCCAGTTACCCAGCAGGTGCTCACAAGGCTTGAAGGCTCCTGAAGACAGAAACACTTTATTGAGTGATCTAGTTTTTGGATTATCCTAAGCTCTTCACACTCTTTCACACATAATGAAAGCTGTTTAATGCTTACCTGGTGAAGGAGAGCAATGCATAATCATTGAGATTCTTTCCACATCCTCCCCACCTAAAAATAAATAATGTAAAATCATAAATAGTGGCCATGTCAAAAAAAAGGTTGTCAGATCTATACAGTATGTCAGTATGCTAACTGTGAACTGCTTTTATTTGACTTATTATTATTTTGACTATATAACAATTAATGATATTTAAGTGAATTATTACAAATTCAACAGCTCTAGAAAACAAGCATAAGATCTTCCAGAACCTGAAAGTCATTTTCTGCTACCAGGGTGTTGATGGGGCTTTATGTAAGAATTTCTGTTAAAAACATTCAAAGATTGACTAAAATTATCAATAGAATTATGAATCAATAGTTATTTTGACATTATGATGAATATGTATTGTGTTGCAGAGATATCTACTGAAGTTAGCATGCTAACCAGCAAGCCCAGGCCTGGTTCGGTCCAAAGCTTCTATGCAAGCAGCGTTAACAGAGACTCCCCTGGTCCCCGAGCTCCCAGTCTGAACCGCTAGCTGCATGGCTAACTGAGCAAACTAGCTAAGGGCAGCTACAGTAAAGAGAGGTTAGTGGTAACTCTGGTTATATGCTACCAACTATTTATTTTGAGTATCAATTTGGCAGGTGGCCAATTCTTAAATATTGTCCCTTTAAACTGAAATTTTATTTAAATACCATAAACAGTCATTTATATACAGTAAAAATACTCAGAAATTGTACTACAATTTGAACTTAAAAGGGTGGTCAAGTTTTATTTTTCTTTTTAAATACACAGTTTCTTTTAACTTTACCGTTTCATGACAAGTGAAGTTAGTTATTTAGTTATTTCCTGCAATAAAACACATGGTAACTGTTCCCTGATGCACAGAGAAATACATCTGCAGCACACAGTCTGTCACCAGTTAAAACAAGGCATGCAGGCTAATGCTAGAGTGACTTAAATAATTAACTACTACATCTGCTGTGGGAATAAAAAATACTGTTTGTTGCTTTTACACAAATAAAACATGTCAGCTGTTCAAAGGAAAAGACTGACTGCAGCATTCCCACCTGTAGATTTCTTTAAGTCATTTTCCTCAGAAGAACTCGTCATTGAGTCACATCCAACGAATGCACAGCACTGGTAGGCGTACGGGACCGAGATGGACCTACAAACAAACAACAATCATTTAAAACGGCTGTGAACATCCTGCTGAGGTTCTGTGTTAATAATAATACAGATGGTCCAGATTCTTAATGCCGTACTGGGAGAAGTATAAATAATGTGTTTGTCTGCAAATATTTGGCCCTAATATTTGGATGTTTCCATAGTGTCCACAATTGTAGAGAAAACAGATTCAGCTGGATTTCTCATTAAACGGAGGAGAAGAGGTGGAGTTTGTTTCTGTTTTTCTGTCACACACATGAAATCACAGCAGACGGAGAATGACATGTACACTTTGAGTTCTCTACAGGATTGGTCAGGTTTATTAATAATACTGCTTGGTTTGAGGTTATGCAACACGGCTTCTCCATTTTGGACTGCTTGACCTCTTTGGGTAACAGCAAGTGTGTTTGATGCAAGAACCTGCACACTCAGACATTGTTATGACCAAGAGAAACTTCCCTGTCAAGTATCTCCCTGTGATGAATACAGTTATGTATGTAAAATATATAAGACATTTAGGGCTAGTAAAGACTTTTAATGAAAAATCTGAAAGATTAAATGTTTTCCTACTTTTTCTCACAACACAGTGAAAATAAGAAGGTGTAGAAAATAAGCCCACTAAGTGGCTAAACGTTATGAAACCTGCTTAGTGAGTACACCAGTACCAGAGACAACCTTTTTCAGAGAAGCCTGAATTCCTCAACAACACAGAGGCTTGATGCTGCTATGCAGACCCTCCTCACTATTTCTCAATTTTAACAGCCATAAAATCAAGCTTTATAAATTGGTCGTATCTGTAATGTGATCTTTCATTTTGAAATTAATTCATTAGGAATGTTGTATAATCAAGTAAACATTTTAATCACAGATTTTAGATTTATTCAAACTGTGTAGCTTACCCATGTACATTTTCTACCCTTCACAGAAATTGAAATTCCTTTAATTTAATATTTTTACTTTTAACTTAATTTTTATTTTACCTTCCAACAAATCACAAGAATAATGTGCTAAATATTTCTTGTCTAGAATTCTTGGAGCATCTTGTGCCCACATTAGAAAGTAAGAGTGCGGCGCTGACTAAAAAGGGAGGGGAGAAAGAGGTGGGGGATCACAAGCAACAAAGTCCCTGGCTGGAATCAAACCTGAACCACAAAACCAACCACTGGTAAATGTTTCTACCTCCTCTCCTCAACAGACGTTCTTTCCCACCTGAGTTTGGGCAGATTTTTTGCAGTCAGCACATTTTTCATCTGCGGGTTCCCTGAGAGCTTCAACTGACTGAGCGCGCTTAGTCCAGTCGTTGGAATCACAGTCAGAGAGTTCATACTCAGATCTCTGCAAACGATCATCACACACAAGCAATTCAATTCAGTACAACTCAAACAGTCAAACCAAACAATTACATGTAACTGGAGTTCTGTACTCATTATCATGACAGGTGGTACAATCATACTCACAGGTTGGTGAGTGCAGTGAGGGTGAGGAAAGCATCTCTGTGGATGACTCGGATTTCATTTCTACTTAAGTCTCTGTGGAAAGTCACAACAAAATGTCCTCACAATACAGACAAACATTTGTTTTTACTGCATCCAGTGTGTGTGACCGAGTGTGTGTGACTGAGTGTGTGTGACTGATACCCAATGGGAATGTGTTGACTCGGCATTTAAACCCGAGTCAATTGACTCTGCAGTAGACCCGGGTTTTGTCTCCTCGGCTCGGCTTTGATCAAACGTAAGACCCGGGTGAACACGCTAAATTCCGCCGCACGAAGTGATGACGCATAAACAGCATCCAGTGGTGGCGCGTGAATCAGGAAGGAATTTGGGATCCAAGTACGTTTTATTACTGGACACAGCGTTGGAGGCATAGCCCCGTTCATTCGTCTGAAAGCTGCTCAGTGGTGTTAAAGCTTGACTTCCCAGTTATGAAAATACCTGGATCTCCGCCGGGCAGGCTAACTTCTGGTTTAGAGCCCGGCTTACTTGAAGGGGATAAAATAAGTTAATCATGCGATCTTCTAGACTTTCCAAATGTTGTTGGACCGAGTGGCTCAAATTGTGATACTGAAACGAGTCATTTCGCGGGGGTTGTGACGCTCAAAACATTTTATCTACCATTTTACAGATGCATCTTTCACAATGGGTCTATTTTTCTTTTCTCTTCTGTTACAACCGTTTCTGGCACATTCATGACGTCAAACAGTCAGTGACGTATAACGTAACGCTTCAGATAAAAATCACAGATGGACTGCCTTGCCTGCAGGAAGTGGGAATGGTGCCCATATGCAATTTTTGGCAGGTGTACCTGCATTTAAAAAAACCTGTGTAGACCCACTAATTTTGGGGGAAATGCGGTAAAAGTGTGTGTGACTGATAGTGTGTGTGTAACTGAGTGGACTTACAGTAAACGGAGAGCAGAGAGACCTTGGAAAGTGTCCCTGTCAATTTGTTGAATTTGGTTGTGCTGAAAGCTTCTGTAGATTGAAAACAAGAAATTACAGGTTATAAACAAGCAAATAATTATCTTTATCATTGTTGTTGTTGTTACTTATATCATTATGAGCTCTGCCAGGGAGGTTATATTTTCACTTGTGTCTGTTACTTGGTTGGTTTGTCAGCAGCATTACACAAAAAATACTGAACGGATTTTCACAAAACTTGGATGGAGGATGGGGCTCAGCCCAGAATAGATCCGATTAACTTTTGCTGTGGCTGGGCCTTGGAGGAGGTATGTGCTCTACTGAACGCCATTATTATATGTTGTTGTTACATTGTAAGCTCTCATTCTTAAGAAAGGACCCATCTGTTAAGCTTCACCATCCTTATCTGAAATGATTCAAGTGGCTTCTACAAGTTCAACACTCACATCTCCTGCAGTCGGACACATCCCTGGAGGGCCGGTAACTCCTTGATCTCGTTGTAGGACAGGTCTCTGACGGAGGAAAGTGAACAGCAACAATTAGATGGCGATGATATCAAATGAAGCCTCATTGGTCAATAAACAATTACTCTATACCTCAGCTTGGCAGTTTTCTAAAATGCCAATTTTTAGCACAAAGGGGACTCTAAACTCTGTCTGTAACAGTGTTAAAACCATAGACTGCCCATCAGGCTATACTGAAATACTTTTGGATCTTAACATTCTTAAATCTTAGGAAGGTGCTATTAAATTTACAAGATATGTGTTAAGTACTGCTGAAGATAAGGAAGAAAAGTCTCTTACAGTGTTCGAAGCAACTTGAGATCTTCACAAAGATCAGCAGGGATGGACGATATCTTGGTTCCTGACAGGGTCCTGGAAATTAAAAAACAAATCAGTCACTTCTGAGACACACAAAAACACAAGCAGGAACAGATGCTGCATCAAAGTTCACTCACAGACTCTCAAGGTTATTAGTCGACGTGAGGATGGGGAAGTCCTGCATCATGCTGGCCCCTCGCAACATCCTGAAACACACATGGTGACAAACAGAAAGATCTTAAACATCGAAGCATTAGTTGGGTGAAACAAGGACCCTTTAAAACACACTTCCAATAGCTTTTGTGTCAGCAGGACTTACAGTGAATGCAGGTCAGACAGGTTCTGGAAAGCAGAAGCGCCCACAAATGACAGGGGGTTGTCATAAAGATGTCTGGGCCGGCAGCGAGAGCAGGGGGGGGGAAGAGTTCAAAGAGATTTACTTTGCAAAAATGGCACCATCTTCTGGACATTCAACTACTGAAGCCTCACTCTCGTATCAGCTAATACTGTATGTGTGCTTCTCAGAGAGCATACTGTACACTGCACACAGTACAAATTTGAGTTATAAGTGTGCTACGTCTGTTTCTAAGTACTGTGTAGTAGTAAATCAGAGAGGGAGTTTGACCTTACATGGTTCGCAGCAGGGGGTTGTTATGGAAGGCCCCTTCAGGTATGGAAGCAATATCGTTGCTGTGAAACCCGCTGCAGGAAGAAGGTCAAGGAGGAGAGGGCAGAAAGACACTTTGTTGAAACCTATAGGAGTACTTTAGGTAGACAGATTCAAAACCACCAGTGTTCAGATGGCCATTATAAAGTTGCAACTGGTGACTATTAACCTTTACAGTTAAATGGTTTATAAAGTACAAAGTTTTTGTTAACAATGAAACAACTGTTAGAAAACCTGAAATGATACAAAAGACGAAAACAGCTCAACCACATCAAGCACAAACACAAGATGTCAACTCCCCAATGTCTGCTACAGAGGAAAAAGATCTGTCAATTGATTTAAAATAATTCATTACATAATTAACATGTTCATCAGGAGGACCAGGAAGTAAGACTTGTGTTATTTTGGCTTTCAAAATAAAACTCACAAATGTTGAAAATTGTTGCAAAAGATTTCAGCAAATGTATTTCTAATAAATCATCACATCCACTACATATGTCAAATAAACAATAATTTAATGATATAATTGTTATTATAGGAAATAGGTCCCTTTTAAACCTGTTGCGTCTGTATCAAGACTTTTATTTTAACAATTCACTGAGACTCACGAAAATTGAGGGTAGGTTAAAATCGTTTTGCTACTTGGCATGTGTGCTCCAGTTATCTCTTATTTAGTTCATAAATACTTTGTCAGATATTTATCAGGTCCCTGACTTTCGTGTCAGCACAAACTATTTCCTTCACGGAGGAGAAACATTACAATATACTCACAGTTCTTTCAGTTTGGGCAGGGCCTCTATTGCTTTGGGAAAAACCATCAGGTTGTTGAAGTTAAGATCTCTAGAACAAGACAGAAAGACACAGGAAGTCAGCACGGTATTTCTTGTATTTTGATGTGACAAATCCATCCCTCTCAAGCACACTAATTAATCACACATTCAAACACAAACGTAGACAATTAAACATTACTAGAGGAGTGTTGAAGTATCTGGTTCTCTCTGTGACTGCTCTCAACACCAAATCACACATACTAAAAACTAAAAAGACAAAAAAAAAAAACACCTTCTAGCAGTGCTGCATGATTATTAGGATGATGAACATCCTGCTCATACAATACTAAACATATATACATAATCCTAAAAACTGATCCTTGGTCAATTAGTTTATGGAATCAGCCCACTTCAAAAAAAGACAAACAAAAAACATCCCGATACTCTAAAATACTAAAACGTATCTTTCAGTTGCATGCAGCTAAACCACAGAGCTAGTGCTTGATTATTTCTTTAATTTATTTCTAAGTTCACTTGTCTATAAAATGTAAAAAAAAAAATAGATATATTATTCTTCGCACTGCTCTCTCTGTTGAATTAATAGTCAAACACCAAAAGACATTCAATTTTAAATGACATAAAACAGAGAAAATCAGCATATCCACATATTGTTTCAGAACACAACAGAACAAAACCATTGGAAACACTGCAGAAAGGCTGTAACCCAGAACTGCATCACTGCATTTACGTATTCGTGGCAACGTGTCCCCTGTGCTGTGTTATTACGCAAGAAGTAAACACTGGGTCCGCCTGAATACCAGCTGATACTTCATTCTTAATGCATCAGACTGAGATTTAAAACAAAAACAGGACAGTATCAGGATATCCCTGGTCTCCTGTGAAGGTCTGTGTGTTGTACAGTAGCCGTTTGCCATTAGGTAAGGCTGTCACTAAAAGATTTTTCATGGCTGTGTGGCAGGAGGAAGTGAACAGTGGGAGGGCAGATATGATAAGCATCATGTACTTTGCTCTATTTATCCTAGAGCAATTAAAGGAGGAAGTGGACACAATGATGTCTGGAGGACTGGAGCAGGGGTGGGTGGGGGAGCTGTTAGCACACACAAACACCAGTGAACTCACACACGTCAATTACTGTATAACTGCGCACTTACAGAGTCTCCAGGTTCACCAGCCCAGCAAAGCAGTTGTCTCCTATCTCCTTAATTCTGTTGTTGTGAAGATGCCTGGAAAAGCAAACGCAGTTTTACAAACATCTGTGTGGTTTTCATTCCAAGACGGATATAAAATAATCTTTCACATTCATTCAGCCTTTTGTTAAATGTTCCACGAATCATTTTTAATGTCAGAGTGTGATTTTAGATTCAGGTGCCTGTACTCTATCTGTATATGCAGAAGGCTTTACCTCGCCTAATAGATTCAAGGTCTTTTCTTCCTGTTTATCCCTATGTGTTTATACTAACCCCGCAGCAATACCACTCAACGTGTGCGTGTGTGTCAGTGTGTGTCTGCTTGTGTGTGTTTGTGTGAATGTATAACAGAAGCATTAAAAAAAAAAAAGTATGTTTGGAACAATCCCCCAGATTCGTAATGCACCGAGTATTTGTACAAGTTCCTCTCATAGAAGGGTTTAGCATTTCCTGCCATGCATACAACAACAAGATAATCTTGATTTTACATTAATTCTCGGAGCGGAGCGACTTTTTCCAAGTGTCATTAACATTCAAATTCAAACCTCAATGGCACATTTCACTGCAAAAGTGCTTGCATGCAAAAACACAGCAGGGCATGAATAGCATCCCGTTTTGTTGACTGATTAACTGTAAGCTGTGGAAATAAATATGACAGCGTGTTTGTGTTTGGAATCTGATTTGCAGTCGCTCGGAGGATACAGCGAGAGCTCGAGAGGAACACAAGGAGAGGTGCTTTGCATTGATTTGTGGTGACAGAAAAATGCAGAAGATATACGAACGACGAAATAGGAAATACAACTTCTTTAATTTAGAGGGGAGCACTAGCAGTACAGCCATTTTACTAACTTGATGTAATCTACACAGCCAGATAGATAAGAGAAGAACCCTAAGAGAACCCTAATTACACAGATTTCCCCTCCAAAAAAATCCCTAAACATGAACCAAAAGAAATGTCAAGCCACACATTACACACATGGCTCAGAAACAAAAGAGACATCAAACTAATATCGTCACACTGCAGAGAATTTGCATGTGTTGGCTTTCAACTTGAGAAATATCCTCATCTACTTAATGCTGAGTGACTTTCACCTTTCACGGCAGCTACTCCCTCAGGTCGTTTAAACATGTCAATGTTCTTAGTCAGTGTGTCTGGTTAATTAAGGCTTTTGAAAAAGTACACGAGCAGGTTGTTCCTGCTGAGTTCTTTAGTGTATAGGTGCATGCAAAGTTCTCCTGGCTGTCCTGGGAAAGTTCACTCTAAGGACTGTGAGACTGTTTGTTGCTCCGTTACTGGAGCTTTTAAAAGCGAGCTCACCAAAAATAATGATTGATTAAATGCCCCGGCATGTAACTGTCTAAACAACCTTTAGATCCATCCACTGACTTATGGTTTCACAAAATGGCTAATTATCCATTTACAAACATTGTGCCTCCTTTTTTTTAAGCTTTGTTTATTAATGGTGTAAAATACCATACTGTAATTGATTCAGGTTCATATTGACAATCAATAAATTATTTTAGTGCACCTGTAAATACAGTGAAATTCAACGGATGCTTTGGTGCTTTTGGTCTTTTTTTTAATCCACTCTTCACATTGTACGACAGGTTTGACGAGTCACAAACATTAGTGAACCAGATACAAACATTTGTTATTCAACATCACATTACATTGTTTCATTCCAAACCACAATTAGAACAGTAGCTTAAAATAACTCACAGCACAACTAGACTGGTGAGGTTGGCGAAGGCGTTGTCTGGTATGTACGAGATGCGGTTGAGCGCCAACGTCAGAGCCTGAAGGTTCGCCTGGTGTCTCAGAGAACCGATGGGGACCTCCGTCAGGTTGTTATCATCCAACCAGAGGTGACGCAGCTGCTGAAGGCCTTCAAAACTGTCGTCTGGAACTGTGGTAATGTGGTTCGCATCCAGACGACTGCAGAACAAAGAAAACAAGGAAAACACATGGGTTCATTAAATCAACATGATATTGAGGCTTTTGACACGGTTATACATGCCTCACAGCAAAGTAAAAACATTTATTCACTCATTCATTAAATTCAATGTATTTTAATGTCAGAACATTTTAACTCTCACTTTGACTTTTGGTCTCTACATCATTATTTACTGGTTACCAGTTGTATGCCTCCATGCACAAGTCGAGCTGCTCTTCACCCATTACACTGAATAATGATGAGTACATTTTTTACAGAAAATTATTATGACAGAGCTAAGTTAACCTTTGACCTTTTGACATAAAATGTCATTAATTCATCAAACATTTAATTAAAATGTCCTGATTATCACATGAATTGATGAGTAATGACTGAACACATTTTTGTGAGGACACAGCAACCTTTCACAACCAAATTCTAATCAGGTCATCCCAGAGTCTGTGCAAAATGTGCGTCCAAGTGAATATGTGTGCCAAATTTGAAGAAATTCCCTTGCATTCACAAGAATAGGACGGATAACCTGAAAAGATATCGCCAGCACAAAGGCATTATCACCAACGCTTTTACCACAGTTGGTGTTCTTCTTATTGCAATGGCCTGCACCTACTTTTGATGTATATTAACTGGACAAATCATGCTAACCTCTTACTGCCTCCCTGTATACCATCAAAAACAGGCACCATAAAACGGTTCCTCTCAGTGCAGAAGGGCAGATACCTCAAGATTCTGCTAACTCATCTTGTTCTTCAGTCATAACCAACAGCTTGTGACTTTAAGCGAAGGTTTGAAAAGAGACAGGCTGGTAAAAATTAAAGGGCTTTTCTCTGTGGCTCCACTGTCCAGTACAATGTCTGCATTATTGTAACCACTGCAATATTCTAACTCACTCACTCAGCTTCTTTTTTTACCCTCACTTCCCACAAATGCTGAGTTACCTGAGATGCTTCACTTTGGCCAACTATTCATTCTGCAACTGAACGACACACATCACACTTATAACCACCACAAGGAGGATGCCATAAATCTTTATTTAGCTGACATGCTAAATCTAATATATTAACCTGACATTTTCAACTGCTGACTTCACAAAACTTACATAATAAAAGAGAGGAAGATTTAAGTTTAAATGCTGTGGATATTCTCCCCATTGACCCTTAGTTTGGCCAGTAGTTTGTTGGTAAAAAAACAAAAAAAACCCTCTATTGAAGCAGTATTATGAATGCACAAGTGTTCTTTTCACCATCACCACACTGCTATCCTCCCTCACTGAGTGTCTCGCCCTCCCTCAAAATTCCTCAAGTGTCTGGGCTGGAAGAAAAACAGTCTTGATTGACATTTAGCTCTCTAAGGTTTTATACAAACCTACTCCTGGCTCTGCCAAAGCATATTACTTCAGCTACAGACCTTAAAACCCTCACAGAGAAAAGACATCTGTTAAATAGAAGGAAGAAAGGCAGAAAAAAAAAGAAGAGGGGAAGGAAGGGACAAGGGGAGGGATATGGAGGGGTGATAATAGCTGAAAGCTGGATTTTCAGCACGTTTCTCCAGCTGGATCCATTCCTCCATTAGTCCCTGTCGAACTCAAAGGCGCAGTGGTAGAGGGAGGTGGCACAAATAGAGTCATGCACATGTTATGGTCTCAATGAAACTGACATTCAGTACCCGCAGAAAAACAATGCTGAGACTGAAGGAGAGTGGAGCGGGACATTGTGAGAGGGCTGACAGCTATATGGAAACAAGTTTTTGTAAAACCCACCAATCCAAATTTACAAAGAGAAAAGTTAGCCACAGTCTGACTATGACTGAACTACATTTACACAGGGCTACTGCTGGGCTTAGTGCACAACAAACACTGCAGCAGGAGTAAAGTGTGAATGGAACCACCCCTAAATAACATCAACAATGTCTTGAGTAAATAATAGAGATGTCAACTATTAATCTCAACTTGGACGAGGAGATATATCTTTACTCTCATTACATTGCCATCTTAGAGTCGTGTAATTTAAAAGTTAAAACTGAAAATACCGTCAGTGGTGACTGCAGTCACATATTAAACAGGGAAATTTAACTATATTGGTGAAAGTCTGCTACCTGCCTAACTTTTGTCTGTACATTTGACAAACTGACAAATTGTGACACAATTTATTTTGGTGTTTCTGGTGTAAACTTTCATTTTAAATAGCATTTTGCACAAATCCATGTTGTTTCTGTCATTTGGAGCAAAACAACTGTATTAAGGCAAATTTTGCCAATTATATAAGCAATTCACAATTATTAAATTCCCAATGAAGTTTACTGTTTCAGTGAATTGATGTCATTTTAGACAAGAAAGTATATTGTCAAACTGTGTAATATCCTGCCTCAGTTTCATATCTTTGTTTGATAACCACATTTGAGGGATCACTGCAAAACACTGTGTGTTTACCTGCCAATATATTGATATTGGAATTTTTTATTCTTTAATATCAGCTTCAGCTCCAGCTCCAAAGAATGAGTATCAATTGGGCTCTACAGAAAAAAATATGATTTAAATGTGTCATATCCAAATGTAATATTCAGAAATTAAGCATTTATTTAGAAGACTACATGTGTACAGTCATGTTAGCAGCGCTGTTACAGTGCACAGTGGGGTTTTGAGCTAAAAGCTAATGGTAGCAAACATCCTCAAGTTCATGTGGTATAATGTTTACCAAAACTTTCAACAACTAACAGAAAGAATCAGGACAATCAAGCCCAAGTACTGATTTCAAGTCTACACAAATCTTTAGTGCATTCTGTCTGCTGTTCACACTGACAAATCAGTGGCCAGTGACCTCAAACTAAACTTCATTGTTGCCTATGGACCCATATTTGCATACATTTGTTTTGCAAATTTTAATTCCAAACGTTTAGATCTTTACATACATTAGTAGATAAACTGTTCTGCAGTTCTCCTTTTGCTGTTGTTTTATAATAATTTTTGTGACTTACTACCTAGACTAATGTTGCTTTGGATAGTGGGCGGTGTAAATTCACTACAGTGTTTTCTCTGACAACAGCGCTTATGACTGCAGCAGACCTTCCTGTCCAGGAATTCAGGACAAAATAGCTTTTCTTACTAACTGTAACGTTTAGTGAAAACAGGGGCTATTCATAAAACTCAACAACAGGGCTGGTGTGACATACAACTTGAGACTGTAATTGTAGAGTGATATTTATGTGTAAACATCATGACTGCTTTTAGCAGCACCAACACCACATTATGATCATTTACACATTCCATCAGAAATTAAGGCAGATATTTTTCAGTAAAAGACCAAGTTCAGGTTTCCCATGTTTGCAACCAGCTGAAACTAAACTGTGATCCAGTAACATATCCAACCAGTACGATGACACTGACAAATAATCATTACAATCTCTGCTGCAATAGCTGTGAGTGTTTCCCTAATACGGTAAAACGGCTGAAAGGTGCATCTGAAGTTCAAGAGCTCCTTGAGTAGATAATACCAATGTGTGTGTGTGTGGCAGATGACTTACAGAGACTGGAGAGATTGAAGGTTCTTCAGGGCGGCACTGGGCACAGTCTTCAGCTGATTATTCTGGAGCATCCTGAAGGTAAAAAGGCAAAATGATGACTTCAACTCGCAACACTTTGTTTTGCATCCTGGATACTGATTATTAGTTATCAAGGGGACAGATAACTGATAGATGGAATTAATATACATTTTCAATGAAAATAAAAATCATAGTGGCAAAATTTAGAACCAGTGATGTAACTACGTAACTAAGTGCAATTTACTCATGTACTGTACTTTACTTGAGTGTTTCCATTTTGTGCAACTTGATACTTCTCTCCACTACATTTATTTGATAACTTAACTTACTAGTTACTTTGCAGATTCAGATTAGTAAGTGTTGAAGGCCATTACTTGTGACGTGTAACCAATCAGATATTGTTGTGGGCGGGACATTGAGTGAGACCTCAGAGTGGTAACTGCATCTGAGCCAAAGTAGTGCAATTTTAAATAAATGTATTTTAACAATGTTTGCAATGGGAAACAAATATGCCTGGTTCACTAGGAGCATGTAAAATTGTGTGTACTTAATTAGTTACATAGTTTTTTTTTTACAGTATTTGTGAGAACTGATCCAAATCTAATGGGTTTTTATTTCAGCAGCATGTAGTCAAAATAATCCCATTTGTTTGACTTGTGTGATTACAGCTACAATTGTGAATAAATAACTTGATATGATAGTCAGGGTGTTTGTGTTTTCCGTCCTGTAACCAAGACCTCACCTGTAGATCAACAGGACTTTGAACTTTCGGCCTTGTGCAGAATCAACAGGGGAGCGGTCTGTGTGGCCCTCGATGTGTTCGAGTTTGTGCAAGCACACTAGGGTGTGCTGCCCGTTGTAAATTGTGCAGAACTAATTTTCAAACAGGGCTTGTATGCAATGTTCTGTTAGGGTTTTTCACAGCCACAGATACGGTTTGGGCAACGGTGGAAGAGTGCATGATGTCTAGTCCAAGTGGACGTAAATTTTATGGCTGTGTTTAGTGTGGCAAAAGCTGACAGCACCACAATGTTACCACAAGCTGCAATATATCCTCTCTCCCACAGTGTGTGGAAAACTTCCCACTGTCACAGTAAGCGTCTGTGTTGACAGTGGTGGTGGTTGCAGGGAGGGTGTATGCTTACAGGACTTTGAGCTGATGGAGTCCAGACAGGGCTTCAGGGTGGATGAATGACAGGTCATTCCCCGCAAGCCGCCTGTGGTGAGAGACAGCGAGAGAGAGAGAGAGAGAGAGAGAGAGAGAGAGAGAGAGAGAGAAAATTATATTTTCAAATGTTATAAGTTACAAGATATTTCTGCACAAAAATATGAGCAAAATGTGACAACACAACAGAGTATATTTCTATTTCTGAATAAAGCGGTGCATAGTGTTGAGAATATCTTCACACCCAGCGCCTCAGCAGATTAGGTTCCAGCCCTGATGCTGAACATGGGGCCAAGGGTGTCAAAGACATGAGTCTGTGCCACGGCCTGTTGTCACTTCGTCTGTCACCCTCAAGAGATTAGAACTGTTCCTGGATATCCCCTCTTCAGATCCCTTTCCGAGCCCCTCAACCACTACTACACTCAGTGCTCCCTTTAGAGAGCATGAAAAACTAATTCAGCCTTGCCTTGCCTCACATTTATCACTGGGCAGCTGTTTCAGTCTCTGCATGAATTACTTGAGTCTGAGGGGACACCTCCCTTTCCTGTTAGGAACAGGAAGTGTATAGGAAATAGGGGTGTAAATAAGCATGGGACAGGCAGACTGGGACACACAGCCCAAGTATACTATCTGGCCTGAGAGATTAGCAACAGATTTATCACTCTGCAACATGAGTCAGGCCAGGCTGAATTCCCTGCAACAAGAGCAGCTGGGTGTGAGCCTGAGAATCAAGGCTGACTGTGTTAGAGGACCACAAACCCTTCATGTACACTTCAAAACTGCCCTTTTGTGTGTATGCCAGAATTTTCAAAGCATTTTTGGAGCAAAACTGAGTCGACAGGTATGAATAGTTGAGTCCCGGGGCTGAAATAGTTGATGAATTACCTGCTACATAGGTTTACTGTATGTCAGGTGTAGGTAAAGAGTGGTCCGTTAACCACATTTGGCCCTCCAACAAACATATTAGGGCCCCCAGTGAAAGCTGAAGTTTTCCTTTTTATGTATATCATTAAAAAGTTTGCATAATCACAGATCTAATGTAGGTAACAATGGAAATTCAAGGCGTGTGGGAATCCTAATAAACATGACCTTGTTGCGACAAATATAGCTGATGATTTGCATCTCAAATACAAATAGGCAGCAGTCTAACAGACATGCGGTGCTGATTAAGAAAAATGTCTCAACATTTACTGTACTATGTGTGAATAACCCATCAATTCCATATAAAGTTACACTGTGCACAGAAAGCATACAACTGAGAAAATAATAATTTTTGCCCAATAAGATTTACAATAACACAAGCTGCTGTTATTCTGTTCGTGCTGATTGGCAAATGGAGAAAAAATAACATGTGCTCCCAGGTATGACCCTTAAACAAGTTTAATTGAAAAAGGAAATAAAACACATCGCTAAATTCATTGAGGATATATGCTGCTGCATCTCCACAGAGCCTGTAAATCTATGCTGGCACCCAGTGAACAATGTTGAAAAATAAATGGCCCCAACAAAACAAAACTCAAAAAAGGCGACAATGTCCACAAATTGGACTGCAGATGTTGAGTGCAGAATCCAAGATCAGAATTGAACGTCATCATGGCGAATCTGATCTTCACTGATCACGTGTCATATATGTGCCATAACTGGAAGTTATCCACCATTTTTAATGGCAGCGGTGTATCAGATGCAAGTTGCACCATGTTGTCTGCAGAGTGGAGGCATTTAAACTGAAACTTAAAGATCGTGCTGCCTCATGGGCTCTTTGTAGACTGGGCTAACGAGTTTCTGATTATCTGTATTTGCTAGTTATTCAGTCTCATGAATGAGAGATGAGATGAGAGATGAGAAAACAAAGTGCCAACACTGACCGGTGTTCCACTTAAGAGGTGAAAAATGGTGATAACTGAAAAGATCAGTCCTGATGTGGAGTGATGAGGGATCTGTAACCTCCCTCAAATTAATATTAAAAAAACATAAATGCCATGATCCATCATGTTTTCTACATTGTTTTTCACCATTCAACCTATGACTGGCGCTCTTAATTATGTCAACTTGTTCTTCTTCTGCAAAGGTTTAATGGCTCTAGACTGGTGACTTATTGCGTTGCTGTTTGATTAATTGAGGTCGACCGAAGCTGTCATATTTGGATGTGAATGCTCGCCAACTTTATAAAAAGGCTGTCAATTCAGGTTGACCTGACTTTGAGACAACCCCAAAGAACAACTTCCAAAGTTGAATACCATGATTCACTACTCCACCAAATCAACCGATCGATGAGAACATTTATGTCTCTGCTTGCAAGAGCTTTAAAGTTTAGATTTTAATTCAAAGATCATATTGAAAATAGCACAAATCTCGTCTGGGGCTGTTGAGTCTTCTTATTCATTTTCAGCAGAGAGCGACCACGGTGGCTAGTTCGACATGACTTAACTACGCGATGACTTGCACAACCCTGAACCTGCAGTGGCTGACACAAGCCGCTAACCACCAGATATAAACATGGTTTGACAAATCATTCAGTTATCCTTCAGGTTTCACAACATAAAAAGCTTCTCCTCCCCTTGCATCTTTCAGCAAATTCAGTACATGTCCCCCCGGGCTTCAACGAGGACTGAAGAATGTGCTAAATCTTGTTGAGGAAAGGCTAAATCCTCTCCTTGTGCAACACCACTCCCACAGGTCTACCTTTGTCAATAGCAAAATTCACAAAGTGCCCTGCAGTGATCCTAGACAGCAGGAAAGGCCTGCAAACATGATGTGATATGTTTACTGTCTAAAATATTTAGCTGTAACAATACTGGCAAAACCCAAACAAGCACCCCTCCCCCACAACATGCTCTCACATGTACAATACACACCTTTTTGCACCACTGTTGGTATAGGTAGCTGTGATGACAAGACTGTGACTTCATTTCCTATACTCGTGTTGGCTAAGAAAATATTCATATTGTCGTGTGTTAATTCACTATCTCAGAGAAGAGAGAGCAAGAATGTACAACTGTACCAGTGTATCGATACTGATACTTTTAAGTATAAGATCATTTTTTTAACATATGTACTACAAATAAAAATATATCTTTTGATAAAACACATGACACGTACAATAAAACTCCTGGGTAGAAAATAACAACAACTCTCAAGGAGCATTTGTGCAGGAAACAATCACCAAGCTGAATAATCTGTTACCTGCAGCGCTAACGGTGGCGCGCGCTAAAAATAATGCTGCTGAGTAAACTAACTTTACAATCTGCAGTTTAAAAGATTCTAGGTTCATTTTGGATCAAATCAGCACCTACAGCCCTCTGTTTTATTTTAACAACAAATTAAGTGTTTTAACTTTGCTTTAGCTTTGATTTATACCTGACTGGTTTCTCCATGGCAACAGGGAACAAGGCTTTTGGGTATAGACCGAATCACTGTGACATGGTCATTGATTTGCATTGTGAAATTGGCAAACGTATTAATTTCTATCGTCATTTTCAACCATAACTGTAACATTTGAAGATGTAGTCAAACACAGTGGTCCGACTATCCGAGGTTTCCATGGTGATTAGAGTCCTCGTTATCTACCCAACAGCGCATCTCTGACTAACTGCTAGTTTGGGGCTAAACCTACGCTATCATTTTCTTTAGTCTGTAGCCCAACAGGAAAATTAGTTCTCCAACCTAACGTTAGTGAAAGTGTTGCTATTAATAATCCAACATGCATTTTGAGATGAATTAGATGTAGGCTAAACACTCTGAAATAACATCATTAAAAAAGACAATTACATTGTATGTCAGCTAATGTGTGATGCAGGGGTTCAAACATTTTAACTCAGAGTGGAGGGAAAAAAACACAGAACCACAAGCACCTCCCACTTCTTAACCTTATAATGATTATTATTACCCCTTATGTTCGTTATGGTGAACATAACACAACTCACAGGTGAATATATAAAAACACAACAGAGGAGTTTGGGAGGGAACGACTGTAGATGGTGTGGCTATGCTGTGTACAACACGGAGGACGTCCGTTATATGCTTACAAGAATATGTGATAAAGCACCAAGAAAACGCAAAAAACTCTTCAACTGATAGGAACATGATTAATCAGGACAAGCATTGCAGATGTAAAACAACACTAAAATGACATCATATACTGATGTACTTAAATGTGGATACTGTGATATCACTGTTACCAAGTTAAAGGATGAATTACACCAACGTGGATTTTACAGCATTTAGTTCGTCCGGATTTGCACAGATTAAAAATGTCAGGAGAGAAAAACAATCTTTCTTGATAGCGCACATTGATGCATTAACATAAAAATAGATTAAAAAAACCCACATAGAATTACAATAAATGTTTTTAATTTGTGAAGATTATGTAAAATATAGACACAGAAGACTGATCCAGGTGTTACTACCATAATTCACTGAGGATATATAGAGGGCCTATCAGTCATAGGTTATTTTCAGGTATATAAACAAACTCCAAAGAAGACAGAGAATACCTGTCATCACGTTTGCTGAGCTTTGTGACGCCTTTGGCAAAAGAGAAAGAGAGCGGAGGAGATTGCGTGACTATGAAGGAGGGAATATTCATCTCCTTGTCCCCGCTCCTGCCCTGCTAGAGGATGGCCTGCTCTCTTTTCTCTCCCTGATCTCTTTCTCTGTCAACTCTTTCTCTCCCCGTCTCTGCCCTCAGGGCCTATGCTCTGGTACACTGACACTGCTGCAGGCCTACGGCGAAAAAGTCATCCACCAAAGTTCACTGAGACAAGCCTGCAGATTTGTTTCCAGAAAAGAAAAAGGTTAAACAAACATAAAAATGAAGTATGGGCCCATGTCAATCAAAAGACTTTCAAAAAACAGACATCCCAGCGCGAGTCCATCTATTATTTTGATCTAAGACAAGACAGAAGTAGCAAGCAAGACTGGGTGGGTTTTTTAGCTTTGTTGCCATGGAAACCATTGTTTTGCCCTCTTCCTTCCTGCCTTGCATTCCTCCACACAATGCGATGAAAAGTAAATTGCCTTTCGACAAAAGCAGACTGGAGTGGTGTATGGAAAAGAAGCGGGTGACGACTCAAGCGGCTGAAAGACGCACGAGAGCTGAAAAAACATGCCCGAGAAAGGCCAAGTGGAGCTGGGACCGCTGGAGTGTGTTCACTCACTGGTCATTTTGTTTTCTCCGGGCTGCATGTTACCTGATATCAGGTAGACTGATTTTAATCTCTGACTCCCAGCAGCACAGAGCCAGACAGCGGACTATTTAAAGAGTGAAGAAATAACAAACACCCACTCAGATTAGATGTACGCCACTCAACAAAGCCCCAGAGCATAGATGTGCTGTTGCCACCCTGATAATCCCTTAAAAGCAAAAATCCACACAGGATGTCACATGACTGTAGCTCCAATACAGCTTGTCTCACCTCACCTTTTTAATTGAGCTTTACTGCACCTTGTATAACTGCCCTTGTTCAGCTCATGAGCGGTGAGTGATTCGTTACCTCGCGTAATGCTTTGCTTATCTGCTTCCGCTGAGAAGAAGGGCATGTTGTGCACCGGTGCTGTGTGCTTTGCAGTACAAACTCAAATATCCAGGTGCGTATCATTAAGCCCGGCCCTCAAGTCAACATTGTAGAGAGTAAATACATCACTGACAAGGGAAAAAGAAGGCATGTACTCACAGTTCTTCCAGACAGGGGAAGTCCTTGAATACATATGCTGGAAGCTCAGTGATGTTGTTCATGCTCAGGTCACTGTGGAGAACAAAACGTCAGTCAGAAACACAGTAAAATCATTCAGTGAAACAGTTAAAGTTTGTTCACCTTGCTTTCAGGCTCTTGATAGGCAGACTGGGTCACACATCATTTTCATTATTTATAATTTCATAAAAAACAATAGTAGTTTTCAAACTGTTTACAACTATAGCTCACTTTTATTCACTGTCATAACCCATTCATTCTCAAAGGCATGATATGATATGATGCCTCTTTGGCCCAATTTTGGCCTTTTTCTTCTTTCATTTTGCTTGTCTTTGATTTAAATATTTGTTCAAATGCTTTTTTTTAGAGCCCGACTGATATGCATTGGTCCGTCACAGATATATTGATATCTGCGTATATGTTGTCCGCATAATGCAGAGAACATGCTTGGGATAGTTTATAGTTTTAAAATTCCTCTTAGTCTTCTATTTCAGTGCTCCAGTGTCTTTTTGGGCAATAAAGTTTATTGTTAAATTGTAAAATATCCTGCCTAATAATTGCAAAAAAATGTATATCGGTATTAGACAACCTGAGATTGAAAATCAACTATCTTTCTTAAAGATACAGTGTGTAATATGCAGTGGCATCTGGCAGAACAGACTGGGCAGGAATGGAATATAACATTCCTAAGTATGTTTTATTTAGTGCATAATTACCCAAAAATAAGAGTAGTCATGTTATCATTAGAATGAGCCATTTATATTTACATAGAGAGTAGGTCCCCATCCATAGAGGTCGCCATGTTGCACAGTAAATTATTTCTACAGTAGCCCAGAATGGACCAACCTGGCACTAGTGAGGGACTATCGCGTTCCGTGTGGCCGGCGGAAATGACTGGGTTGTAAAGACGAAGAAGAAAAAAGCGAGTGGCTGCTGTTTCCTGCAAAACAATTTGTATTGTGAGGCATTTGGAAACAACAATCTTATAAAAGGATGGACAAGAAAAATCACAGGTGCGTGAATCGTTGCCGAAGAAACAAAAACTGGTTTAAGAATTAACAATGGAGCTGCCTTTTTCTAGATGGAAATCTCTGATGATAGAAAAGTCTCTGCAGACTGATGCCAACTTGTCCTGCTTTCTGCTGGAC
Source organism: Pagrus pagrus (assembly GCF_965226575.1). Taxonomy (NCBI): domain Eukaryota; kingdom Metazoa; phylum Chordata; class Actinopteri; order Spariformes; family Sparidae; genus Pagrus; species Pagrus pagrus. The sequence continues at coordinate 20,726,125 of NC_140185.1, read as the reverse complement.
AGGTAAGAGTAACGTTAAAGATTACAACTGACCATAATATATATTTCCCCCTGCTGCTAAAAGTACAAAATCTAGATAATGTACAATGTTTATTTGCGGTACATTAGTTTCACTGAAAAGAAATGCCGCCACGTATAACGTTAAATATTAGCACACCGTAGCCTCAGTTTGTGCCTCTCAGAGAGCTGGTAGTAACTTCGCTTTAGCAAGATTAATTTAGATTTATTCCTCGTCTGTTGCAGTAAGACAACACATGGAATAAATTCATTTGAATTAGTAGAAATACTCAACGCTGTTTCAACCGTGGTTTCTGGAGCTTCTCTAACGTCTTCGGAAAGGGAGGGGTGAGCAAGGGAGTGCTGCAATCTAGAACCTCACCGCTAGATTACGCTAAATACTTGGTATATTACACACTGTACCTTTTGCTTCTTAAGAATTTGCCTACATTGCATAGTGTTGCTTTAATTGTCCAACTTAATGCACGCACACTTGCTTGCTTCGTCTTACTCCTTTGGTTTCTCTATCCCAGCAATGTTATCTACTGTCTTTGTCAGCAGTATGTTTTAAAAAAATAAAATGTATAAAATGCTAAAATGGCAAACATACTTGGGCATACCTGGGTGGCCTGCCAAAGTCAGGTCTGTGTGGGAACACTGATAAAAGTATATCAGCCGATATATCAAAATCAAAATCATTTCACCTCCCAATATCAGTATCGGCTCCAAAAGTTCAGTTTCAGTTGGGCTCTACTTTATATTGCCTTGCCTTTTTTACTGTGAAGTCCTTTTCAATGCTGATTTGGAAAAGTGTAATGTTTGACTTAATTTGCAAAATATTTTCTCTGGTTTCAAGAAGAGACTAAATTCTCAAATGACTCAAAATGAAGTCATCTGAGTATGAAGCCTTATTTTAACCACTAAACTCCAGAAAACATGTAAACACAGTGACTTTTTGACCGTTATTATAAAACACATAAATAAACAACAGGGTAGTTGTGTCACCCACGCTTTATGACAGTTTTATGTCTTCTGACTGTGCTTGCATGATCTAACCTCAACAAAAAAGCCTTGAAAAAGCCCTTCTCTTTAGCCCCAGGGATCTTCATTTTTCAAACCAACTTCAAGTAAAGATAGGCATGTAGCAGCATGAAAAATATGCACACAGGACTTGATTTGCCTCCCCACCAAAACTAATATGAGTGTATGTGTTTACATCTTCATAATGACAATTACAAAACCCACACTGATATGCCTGCTACTGAAAACGTGTTAACTTTAGTAAAACAGTAAAGTGTTGTCACCTGGGAAAAGTAAGGGACTGTCACAATAAAAGAGGGGACAAAAGGTTGTCTGAGCTCTACTGAGGAGACGTATACAATCTAATCTTGATTAGGAATCGACTAACCTGCTTCAAAGAAAACCCCCCTCAACGTCATATATAAAGAGATGTTTATCAAGGGTGAAAAAACATCCGGGATTCACAAATGAAGCAAACCCCTGCCCCCCTCCCTCCTCTTTCACTCTCCAACTGGCCATCTTGAATTTCACTGCCAGATCTCTCATGGACCTTGTGTGTGGGCCCCTGAATCCTACAAGGATCATATTGCCCTTCCTCTGCAGTCCTAACCACACACACACACACACACACACACACACACACACACACACACACACACACACACAGAAGCCTTAAAAGGCGGGCCCTGACAGAACCCTCATCATCCCTGCGACCTATGTCCCATCTCCACTTACCTGGTTATCCAATTACCATATAGACTATGCAGCTACAACAACACTTCCTTCAACATGCACCCACTCCTGAGCTTTTTTCTACCCTGACAACATCTCTGCTGGTGTTCTGCTGCGGATCTGCCACCACTGGTGGTCAGATGGATACATCCCGAACCACATTTCAAACAGTCTGACTAAATCTTCCGCAGATTGTTGACTGGTCTGAACCACATGCAGGGCCGGGGAGTACGGGAGGCCTGCATGACTCTATCACACTTCCTCCCTCCCTCTGTGTCTGGCTGCTTTAGTCATCAAGGTCTTGGCCTGTCCGTGCTAAGATAGATTGAAGGGGACACTAAAAATGCAGCTGTGATAAATGGTGACAAGCCTAAACGCTTCTACAAACAGGTATCTGTAAATTTCTATCCCATGTGCCATTTGGCTTCATCTTAGCAGAGAGGAAGCAGAGAACTTGAGAAAAGTAGCAGACATGCTTTGAGAAAAGGAAAAGAAAATAGAGCTGCTAAGGTACAAGTACAACATGTTATAAAAGTCAAAAGTAAAATCTGAACTTTGCTATTCTTTTAGTACGCAAGATAATAGGCCTGAAACTAATTATTATTTATATTTTTGATTAATTACTAATGATTTACTAATCTCAATCTTTCATACCGACTACAAAATGTCATACAGAAAAAACAGAATACAGAATTCCCTGAAACCCAACTAATATCTTCAAAATGTTTTTTTGTTTGTTAGACGAACAGTTTAAGGCCCAAAGATATTTTACTATCCAATAAGATGAAGTAAAACAGCAAATTCTCACAACTGAGGAGAATGTTAGAAGATTAATAATTTACCAAAATATGCCGATACCAATCTATACCGTTTAGAGTGGAAGCGATTTGTCGATTAAATTAGCCTACACTGGATTAAGGTCAAATTACTAACTCACTCACTGGTGGATTATGGTTTTTAACACTACATCAAAGTGTAAAGTTGTGGTTTGCAGTTGAATAAGAGACATCATTTTAGATTTATTTCTTATTGTACATATATAAAGACAAATGTTATGAAACAATGTATCAATCATGTTTCCTACCTTGCACAGAATGAATGCAGTACATAAACTGGGCCTTCAAATCTGTTGCCAAGATCAACTAAACCATAAAAATGCACTGGAAAAGGATTTTATCTGTAACTAATCCGTAGACATAAACTAGATTTTTTCTTAAAACCCTCTCAAGATATAAGCACAACTTGACAGTCCTGACCTGAGGCCCGTCAGGTTATTGAACAAGGTTTCATATAAAACATGTACATATTTCCTTCACTGCAAAGATCTACAGCACTAAATAACCTCACAAACTAGGTTGTACGAAGAGCTTAGTTGCTTCTAAATATTTACACCAAATAAATACTGGGTGTAAGAGTTTCACAGCCGCTTTAGCAATCTGACAAAATCTGCTTGTTAAGAAATTGTGTACAAGAAATTCTAATAGCACAACAGGCTTCATAATTCAGAAGAAAACCCAAGTTAGACTCTTACTAAAACTTGTCATCTTACCAAACCAAAGTACTGGGAACAACTTGATTGAGGCTGTAGCCAAGATGGCAGAAAGTGATATAGCGAGAAAGTTCATCAGTTCCTATGAGAGGTTTGACCAGAGGGACAACAATCAGTGCAGCACTTCACAAATCAAGCCTGTATGGCAGAGTGGACATAACAAACGCAATTCTCAAAAAAAAGGCACATGCTTTGAATAAAGATACAAACATACAACGTTTCAATCATTATGCAAAGTATATCACTCCTCAATCAGAAACAGCTACTGTATTCATCCATCTACCATCATCCCACAATATATATATAAAAAAAAGGTAATAAAAAATCATGTAATCCATTGTTTTTTAGTTTAGATTAATTGTCTTCTGTTGACCTGTGTAAGGGGGGGGGAGGCAATTAGAGTCATTATTATGTGATTCAGTGCTATAAAACAATAAAACATGAATCGGTGTTCAACACCAGAATTGAGATTGAGGGCACCTGTATCACCTGGTTAACTTGAAAATATCTTCCCATCCAAAGCCCTAAACAAAGAACTACAGTTTTGTTTGAATTTCTGAATATTCAGCTGACTTAGATCACCAGTTGTCCCTGTGAGTTGTATTATCCCAAAAAAATATCTCCTGCTGTGAAAGTGAAACATGTAGTTCATGCGGTCATCACTCCCTTTTTCGGTCAGTGAAAGTGATTGACCAGTATCGTCTCGTTGTGTACAGACGCATGTAAATCACTTTAAATATACGTGACAAATAACATCTTAAAGCTAAGACGGTAGAATTTAAGATTTAATCGCAGATTAGAATAAAAACACGAAGGATAAATTGATTGTGGTTAATTTCCATTATGTGGATAATAGTTGTAAGAGCTATTTATACATGAGGAAAATATTTGGAAATAATTTACATTCTACTGTATTTTGATTGCAAAGGATAAGTAGTTCCATAGTTTTATTGTATGCTTAATTAGAAACAATTAGGACTGCAGTCAGCCTCTTCTGATTGATTAAAAGGCATAACATGCTGTCTGTGCTTGTTAGATGGTGGACTATTGGGCTCCCAAGCTCTTGGGAGCCCACTGGTCTTGAAAAACTCAATAACATACAGTCCTATACTGATTTCCTGATATTTTGAATTGCCAACAAGGGGAGCCTGCATCTTTTCCAGTCATTTAGTCATCATTTTGGCAAGGTCAATCATGACATTAAATTTTTGTATCATCCCGTGCATAACTATAAGCAACTTTAATACATGACCTTGTGAGTATTGCAATTATATTGAGAATACTGTACACTACTGTTTACATGGTAATTCATTATGCAGGTGTAGAACAAACCTTGTGTGTGTGTTACAATGACTTCTACATTAAAACACATGCAATACCAATTTTATTTGTCAGTTGAACACATGTCTCGGCACATTTCACTTCTAACGTAGCGCAAAGCAGAAGACCTTTACTAAACCTTGCACACTGATGGTGCTTACACTGTTGACCAGAACAAAGTTTTATGCATCATATTATGTGATTTAATGGATCCCAGCCAGCCTTTCAGATGACAGAAGCACAGACTGTGATCTGGCACATGTTCTCATTCACAGTTGTTAGTAATGGATATAAAGACAGTGTGGTCACTGGGGTTGATTGCTCGGTCAGTCAGATGGTTCAAGTGTTTTCAGCTGGTCAGATGTGAGGAGCAGCTCGAGATTCTGCTCATGGGGAATTCAAACACTATTTCCCCTTTACTAAGCGTGTCATGAGACAGTTATCAGTACTATGTTGAAAAAAGGAACGTGCGGATTTTAGAACAAATTAAACAAATTAATCAATCCACAGAAAATTAACAGAGAAATATTTTTGAAAATCAGTAGATTTTTGAGGGAGAAAAAAAAAGGCAAAACTCTCTTTGCATCTTTTTAATGTGAGAATTTGCTTTTATATAATTGTGAATATAAAATCTCTTTGTTATGGACTGTTGGTCTGACAAAACATTTAACCACCCCAACATTTTTCTACATTTTATTACATTGGACACATTTCAGTGTTCAGTTTCTGAGTTGTCTTTCTGTTGGAGCCTCCATTTTAACCAGTACGGCTGCCTACACTGGCTTGTATACAAGTTTCACTTCACATGTGCCTGCAACCTGAAATGTCTTTTTAACCCCAACTCTGTTTTTTTCACTTAGAAATATAAGTACATCACTGTGAGCTGGGCTTTGAGCTCTGTCAGATGTCTCATGGGGCACAGCAATACTGCAGGTGAAAGACTCCAGTTCACACTGACAGCCGCTGCTGCTGTTGTGCTGCTTTTACTGCACAGCCAATGGTGTTAAAGGACAATTCTAAAAATTGTTAGTAGTCAAATATTTTGATATTGAATCTGTACTAATAAGGAAACACAGCCTCAGATAACAATTTGCACTTATATAGTTATTATCTTTGATCAAGTTTGAAATTCAGCCACTGATTATTTCCGTTTTATGAAATGTATCAAAAAAGGCTTCATGATAATTTAGTGCTAAAAGTACCAAAGGAACTTTGATCGAGGCAGTCCTTTTAACTGCGACTGCACTGAAGAGCTTAATACAGATCTAATTTTAACTGAGTGTAAGTAACATTTCCATTATCTTTTAATAGTACTACCGATGAATTTGCATATTCATAGTAGGATTTACATATCTTGGAATGCAAATTACAAGTTAACTTCCTTTTAATTTGTATTTTAACTTGATCCCTTTCTTAAACAGGTGGAGTGGAAGAGCTTCCCCTCGTCTCCTGAACAATTAAAAAAATAAAATTCAAGTAAAATGCATTGGAAGGATCAAGACCTTTTCCAAATGCCCCTTTTTGGGGCAATTTTATGTCAATTATAAAAAACGATGTCTTAAAAATCTGGCCTAGCAGAGTACTGCCGTTTTTCCACTGGCACTTTTGGCCGCGCAGTGTCAAAACAAGCCGCGCTGATTATGTTTGATGCTTTTCCATTACCAGTTTGAGCCGAGCCGCAATGGACCTGCTCCGGAATAGGGCCAAAGCGTGCCCGCCCCGCCTCCAAGCATGCCGCGGTGACGACTCGCTGCTGCAGCCAACCCGTAGCAAGCATCCGTCTCCCCCTAAAATCATACTCAACTAATTTCTGTGCAGGAAACCTGAGTGAAAGACTTTTTAAAGGTCTGTGTTCAGCTCTCAGTACTTTTGTAGCCTCTAACTGAATCTCTTTAGTTTCTCTTGTAGTTTCTTTCAATGACTAAATAACTAGGGGCTTTTATTGTGAAGAAATTACAGTAAATGAAACGTCTTTGTAACGGAATTAGCTGGGCCACTTTGTTAGCAGTGATTCGGACAAGCGCGTCACTGGTTTTTGACACACCTTTAGGCAGGTACCCCAGTTGTAATGGAAATGTAAAACCCCTACCGCGCCGGGCTGCCGCACCAAGTCAGACTGAGTAGAGTCAGGCCAGAAGATGTAATAGAAAAACGGTAAAAGTCTCCTATTTTGTAACAAGGGACTATTCACATCTTGACGTATTTCTGCTACAGACAAAACTAGACTAACTATGTCATCCTGTCACCAACATTGCATCACTCCATTAGGCTAATGGTATGTTGCACCATCTTTTCCTCAAAACATACGATGAAAGATGTTCAAGATAGTGTGTCTAGCATAGTTACACTAATGCTGCAGCACACTTGGAGACCATTCAGTGAAACAGTTAATGTAATACTAGTACATATGTGCTACTAGGGACATTAACAAGCCAAGTTATCTTAATGACACCCCTAGAGCTGCAAAAGAAAAGAAAAAAAAGATTTATTACCAGCAATCTTGATAATTGAGTAATCGTTTCAATGTTTTTTCAAGCAGAAATGTAAAACATATGCTGGTTCCCGCCACTTGAATATAAGGATTTGCTACAATGGTTTTAAATTGAAATATTACAAATAGGTGCTTTTGCTTTTCATTTAGACCACAAATCCTCTGCCATCATCTTGTCGGTCAACTCTCTTTACTCCTGTCGAGTTATAAGTTACAGTGCGATTGGCAAGAATTGTAAGCGGTGTATGCGCGAACACTGTGTAACATTAGTAACACCAACTACCACATTGTCAAAAGTAAACTGAGCACTTGCAAAGCAATATTGCTAAACATTAAAAATACTTACTAAACCATTGAAGTAAAACACCTTAAACTTTGAATTTCTACCAAACTCAGCTTGAGGTAATATTTAATTGTGAATACTGGGCACAAGACTCCTGCAATCATTAGCAGTTAGAAGCTGTGTGATGGGGGGATGGGACTAGGTGTATAAGTGGAGGGCAGGGTTGGGGACTCAGAGAAGGGAAGAGAGTGTTAATATTCTCCCATCCACAAGTCATCCTGTTTGGGAGAAGGGGAACCACTGACTGGCTCCTTTCACCTCTGCTGACCAAGAACAAAAGTATCATTCAGTTAAAAATGGACTGAGGGCACCAATGGTGAGGCCGGCAAGCTCCACCGGCAGAGTGCAAGACCCCTGACGCCACCCCTCCTTTTCCCCTAAGTCTCAACCTTGTTCATGCTATGAAAGGACCTAGCACAACTAAGATGCAAGCTGCAATGCTCCCTCAAAATGTACAATAGTTCACGCAGGCAGGATACCAAAAAGAAAACCTACACAGAGACTCAGGTAAACTGCACTGAAAAGGAGTGTTTGCTTTGTTACTGGCTGAGGGGCCTTGTCTTTCCTCTCATCTGCTTTTTTGTGAGAGGGCTGTTTCCATTACAGGTGCCAAAACTCAAGCCCATGTGGGCTGTAGGTAAGAGTCCACTCCAACGCTGTCATATGATTTATTGGAAAATGTGTGGTCCTCCATTACCGTAAGTGTTTTCTAAAGCAAAGGTAGACAACAATAGAATTAATAGCCCAAAACTCTCATCCTTCTACGAGGAACTTTCATGACCTTTGGGCTCTGTTACTCTTACAAAACACTCCCTTAACCCTTCCCTGTTTCTGCTATACATGTGTGTTTGTATCTGTCGAACACACCTTCCTTCCTGTTGTTGGCACAGACTCAGACCAGATTTTTCTCAGTGGCTCTATTCAATCATACTGATCCTAAAGACATGATCATTGCAAACAAATTCAGTGACAAATGTTTTAGAGAGGAAACACTCATATATGAGATTTTTCCTTTACACATCAGCAGGGCATTGTGGCTGCATTAGCCCTGAGAGAAGGAGCCCTTGCAGCTGCAATATGTCTCACTAATCCATCATGATCCCTAACCCCAGTGCTCCACATACAAAAGACGGAGGGAGTGGGAGAGGACAACTTAAGTTCAAGAGACCAGGAGAACAAATGAGAGTAGGACAGAGAGAGGGACAAACAACCTTTCACATACTTTTCAGAGTTTGAAGTGAATACATTAGGCAGTCCAGTGTTTAAAACCTGTCACACAGCGTTTGGATAACCGACTGTGAGACTAGAAGATAGCACAATCTTGAAAACAACATATTGTTTTTCATTTTGGCATACAAAAAGGCCAGCAGAGAGGCAGGAACGGCTATCATATCGTTTGTGAAAACATTGTAACATGTTTTGATTGAGATGCCAGACTACACAGAATAAATTGGAGTTTTTTTTCCCAGTTTGGTATGCTAGGAGCTCCAGTGGGCCTAGTGTGACATGTCTTGACAGCCTGGTGTATGAATCCACTTCCTCCGGTTGCTTAAAACTTCTTAATAATGGTGAATTAAAGAGGCACAATAGTAGTTCTGGTGTAGCTAGGCTTGGGCCATCATTCTTGACAACAAACAAGTACATTTACACTTTTAGGCCATGTGGCAGGGAATCACGGGTACTTTGACTTGACTAAATAACACATTTTAAAAAGACCAGCGCTTAGGTAAACTTTAAAATCATAATCTCTTCTATGCTCTTTTTTAAAAGGGAGCACAGTAATTACAAAAAGTCACATTAAATTGCTGTTTTCAATGCTGTTGCAGAGGTGGTTACTTTAGTTTATGATTAACCCAGAGGTTGTGAAACTACTGAGGAGTTTCTTCATGGGGCAATCATCAACTGTATCGGCACCACTACATAAAGGTCTAACCTACCTTGTGCACTCCACTTTTTATAAAAATTTAAAATCAAGCCCTTGCTTGAAGCAGTAGTTAAGTCAAACTTGTCAATCAGTTAACGGCACAAGCATGACTCCTAATTATTTTGTACTACACATAGAGCACTGGGAACAAGGCACTGCTGGCTACAGTCCATGCAGCATTACTCACCCAAATCTGGCCCTATGTGTGACCTCAGCACTCAGTACATTACTTTGTGATTCGGTCACATTGCATTTCACACCCAAACCTTAATAAGTGTAAAATCTAAGTGCTATGTCTTAACCAGTTATCCTGCAGCAGGCTGCAATGAAAATTAAAAAGTTTGTCAGGGGCCAAACCAATATTTAAATCCCAATAATTCCACAGACAGCACTGGCCACAGTTTGCGCAGAAGACTTAACGTATGTGCAGTAAAGAAGAATTGCAGAGCAGAGCGGCTCAAACTGTGGAGATACGCGGTTTACATGCCGGTTTGGCCCCCGATCCTTGCTAAAGTAGGGAACTTCTACATCACAAAAATACGTTTGAAGACAACCTGCTGCTATAAAAAAAAGGTAAATAATACTGACTACTGAGGTCTCAAATAGGATTAAACTAAATCATGTCGATCATTAAGTGGAGACGAAACCTCATCAACATTTACGAGAGCTGAAATGATTTATCAGTAAACAGAAAATTCTGAATATATAATTGTATATAATTGTAAATTGAATATCTTGGATGTTGCTCGGAGAAAAGAAGCAATTTGTCAACATCAGATTGGCTACAGAAACTTGTGATGGCATTTTTTTTCACTATTTTGACAACTGACAATTTTGATCATTATCGACTGCTTTGCCAATATAATTTCCCAGAGTCCAAGATGGTATATTAACATTGGATTTATCCGAACAACAAAACCAAACCCCCAAAGTGTCTAGTTTACTATCATGTATGTCAAAGAAAAGAATCAGACCTGAACATCTGCACAGAAAAGTAAGTTGAAATGATAAGTTGGTTACCAAAGTAGTTGCAGTTAGGTTTTCTGTAGATCGATGAGTGCGCTGATTTGTTTCTCTAAAATAAGTGACAGATTTCATGAAAACATTAATGATAATGACAAGAATATAATCATTAATTGCAGTCATTCTACATGACAATATGAGGAGAAAATGTGAAGTGATTTAACACTGTTTCAGAGGAAGGATGAAACTTTTTGGCTGCAAGTTGTCAAGCTTTAAAGGTGCATTATGTAGTTTTGGGGAGGACATTTTAATCAGAAGAGAAAGATCATCTTTGACTGAAAGAAACTGAATAAACAAACTGACCTTAAAGGACAACACAATATCATACTGTTTCACCTGTTTATATGTGGCGGACCCTGCCACCTTTCTAGCTTCAAAACAGCGTTCTGGGGATCTTATTTTCCTCTGAGAACAGCTTGTTTATTCAGTTATGGAAAAAATAAATAATTCTGAGTTTGTATTATTACCTTGATTTTAAATTTCTGAGTTTGAATTTCTTCTCCAACACAACATAGTGCCGCTTTAAGTTTCTCAATTCACTGTTTAGTCTTGACATCATCAAATATTGGGAAAGATGACCACTACTTTTTTCAAGATGACATACTCAAATCGCCTATTTATCCAAACAATACACCCAAACCCCCAAACTATCCAGCTTACTATCATATATGTCAAAGACAAAGTATCAGATCCGCACACTGGACCACAACATTGTCCAATCGCTTGAAAAATGATAAGTCGATTACCAAAATAGTTGCTGGTGGGTTTCCTGTAGATTGATTAAAGCAGTGATTTGTTCCAACTCTAACATAAGAGATAGATTACTGATAATGTAGAGTATGTAATCATTAGCTACAGCCCTACACTACAACATGAGCTGATTTAATATTGTTTCAGAGATGGATTTAACTTTTTGGCTGGGAGCTGCGAAGCTTAAACTAACTGTGTGTACTTCACCTGATCACTGTGAGGACCTTGAGAGTTGTGACACTTTAAATACTGACTTTAAACACTTCCTAACATCTCCATCAGGACATTTTCCTCTGGTTAGCCATTGTAGGAAGTTCCCCCTGTGATGTTGAATGCCCCATTATTCACTTGCGATGTAAACACAGCGAACATCCCTTACTCGGGCCTTTACAGAGAGGCGTTTTGTAAGTGTACAGGCGTATTTAGGGGTTATATCTGACTGTGGGTGTCGGTGAAGTACTTACAGGTAGTAGGTGAAAGCACTGAGCCCGGTCGGGACGGTGGTCAGCCCTCTCCCGGAGCAGTCTGCACCCCCATCTTCATCGCAGCTGCATGAGGGCGAACAAACGGCCGTCGACTGCCCTTGACCGGCGGCACCAGGACGAAGGAAACACCACAAACATATCCAAAACAAATCCACTCGCATTTTTCCTCCTCGTCGGTTCAGGTGAAAGCGATTTACGAAAAAAAATAAAAATAAAAAAGAGAGAGGGGGAGGGGGTGGGGGGGTTGTTTTGTGGTTGAACCTATTCCGGACGTCGACTTCTTCTCATGTGGTCGGTCGGTTGGGGCATGAAGAGATGAAGCCTAACCGACGCTTTTCAAAACAAAACGTAACGTCCGAGCTTCTTCATACATTCACCGACACACACACACACGGTCCCCGGTCAGCAGCCCGGCGGTGTCTTCGAGCGGGCTACCTTGCTGTGAAACATTTTCTCAAGCCCCTGCGTGTCGTACGAGTCCATGAAAATAAAGTAGCAGGGCTGGCGACAGGAGCGGGTAGCCTACCTTGCGTTTTTTTGCGTTTTCGTTGTCCCATTAAATAACGCAACCAAAAAAAAAAATGAAAAAACGAGCGGTGGCTTTCAATGCGGCTGAGGAGGAGGAGGGGGGGGCAGTGAAATCTCCAGTTAAACGTACCGGACAGTTACGAGCCGTGCTGGGTTTTGTTTCCTAACAGGAGCTCACCGTCAGTTTTCAGCCATTCCTCACGCTCCCCTCCTCTGCTCCAGACATCAACAGCATGCTTGTAGCTCGGCAGGCACCCTACCGGACAACCTGCAGCAGCAATGGGCCCGGCCTGTGCAACACTGAAACCTGCACCACCACCGCCGCCACCACCACAACGTCAGGGTCTGCCAAACACACTGCACTCCCACCAGCTCCGACTTACAGACAAAGTCAGACAAAACTGTGAACGCATGCCTGGAAGTCCTGTATAGGTAATGAGCCGGTAATTCCTTGGAAAACAACTACTCACCACATCTCGACCACAAAAGCCACATTTAGCTGTTTGTTGTGTGCATCAGCAGAGGTGGAAAAAGTAGCATGCGAGAGTTTTTACTTCGGCATTGTAGTGGTGGTGGAGTGTAATTAAATACTTTTACTTGAATAATGTACTTAAAGTGTAATTTCCAGGTAAAAAAAGTACACAAAAGTCACAGTTTGGTAAAAGTAAAAAAAAAAAAAAAACATCTGGTAAGAAGAACTCAAAAAGCTACTTGAGTAAAAGTCTTTAAATATCTGATATTAATGGAACTTTGGTATCAGAAGTTATTTACTTGCAATAATAAACAAGTAAACAACAATACACCCTTTACATTCTGTAATTATATTTGTATCTCATGTACATACATGTAAAGATAGATATATACACATGCACCTTATCCCATGCAGGCAGTCTGCAAAGTAACTAGTAACTGAAGTTAACAAAAACCACATAGTGGAGTAAAAATTAAAATGTGTACTTAAAGGCCCAACACAGTTTAGTGTCAGTTTGAGGCAATTTGAGTAAAGGTTAAAGTAAAAAATATCTAAAATAGTAGCCTACTTGAGTAAAAGTCTTAAAGTATCTGATATTAAATGAACTTTGGTATCAAAAGTAATTTACTGGGAATAAAGACAATAAACAACAATACGCCCATGTTGCCTTTATATTCTGTTATAATATTTGTATCTCACGTACATACATAGATATATACACATGCACTTTATCGGTTCACTCTAATGGTCCTATATTTTTATTCTGTATACTCTGTTTTTGTGTTTCTTTATTTATTATTGTATTATTATCATTAAATCTTATTATATACATTTTATTTACCAATTACTATTACCATTTCTGTAGTGGAGTCGAAGCAAAATAATTTCTATCGAGTGTACTTGTATAACCTGAGTGACAATAAACATCTTGAATAAACATCTTGACTCTTAAATATCAACGTATCACGTATATTTACATGTGTACTATAGGATTACCCACGTGGAGGGTTATCACATTCAATAGCCAGCATTTTTCTGATTATCCGAGTCAGGGTTTGATATTGGCAATAAAATACATCAATTTAGAAATGCACTGCTGTGGCTCTAATGCAACATGCAGTCTACAAAGTAACTAATAAATAAAGTTGCCAAATAAATGTCGGAGAGTAAAAAGCACAATATGTACTTAAAGAATAGTAATGCAGGTGTGCGTAGTGTCAGTTTGAGTAAACACAACTTTATTTAGGAAAGTGCCCCACCATGGAGCAAACTCCTAAACCAGTTAGCAACTAATTAAACTATCTACAGCTAGTTACCACACTATGAACCAGGAGCTTTTGGGGCACATGTTCTGGGGCCCTGGAGCATCTGCTTGTTTTGCCCAGTTGTTTATCCAGCCTTACCCATACACGTTTTCAAAATATTTAAGCATCTTTCGAAAATATTCATCCGCGCAAGAGGCAGTCAGATACTGAAGGTAAAATCACAATGTGAAATGTAGTCAGTAATAACTTAAAGGTGCACCATACAACTTTTATAGTCCTATTAACAAACAGAGACAGAGCTCTTGATTCAAGGAATAGCGGTTTGCAAGTGCTAACATGAGTTTATGATATACTTTAAAGCCATACGACTGGATGGATGGAAGAAACCTCTGGAAGAGCCACAGAGCAGGGATCCCTCTCCCAGGACGGACAGACATGCAGTAGATGTCGCATGAAGAGAACAACAAAATCACAATTTGCAATTTGCATTGACAGAATATCTGATACAAATTATAATAAATGTAAAGTGTGTATGTGTACCAAAGTTAAAAGTACAGAGTTGATAAAATGTTAATGCATAATAAGAAGTATTTATGTGGCTCAAACTACTCATTTATTCAGTCATCACGCTTTAAACAGTTATATCTTAAATTCAATTATGTTCATCATATGTTTATAATGTAAAATCTTTATCTGGGAACTTACCAGATGTAATAAATGTAATGGAACAAAAGTACAAAGTAAAGTGCTTTCACTTCCATACTTAAGATCTTCAATGCTATGAATTGGGTGGATCATTGACTGGATGGATTCTTCACAAAAGAAAGTTCAGTGGAGATCAAATTAAGCTTGCACAGATAATGCGGGTATCTGTATGTGTTGTGTCAGTGGGAATGTCAAGAATAAAAAATACTAAATAGTATTTAGTATGATGATAGATGATGAGTAACAGATGATAGAATAGCAATTACTAGTAATTACAAGTGTCTAATAATCACAAGTTTAAAATTGTGTGAAAGTGCACAACCTTAAACCTCAGGTTAGGGATGAAGGGTAAATTAGTTGAAGAACGCTGTACACTTCCTGCCTCAAGGTGATTGCATATTGTTGTTTTTAGGGTTACCGATTACCTCCTCATCTGTTTAACCCACAATACACAGGAAAACACTATAATGAAGAGCTGAATGAATCACCAGCTACCATCACAGACCTTTGAGGAAGAAGACACTGAACCGTACACAGCTCAGGCTGAACTGGACAGCTGACTGAGGCAGGTCTAGGCTGCGTTTAAGTTTTTGTTGTTCCTTATTCAAACATGGGTCAACTCACCAGAAGCTTGTCATATAGAACAAATAAGCTATTCCTGACATTTTGAATATGTGAAACCAGGATATTTACAGAATACAATCCTTTTCTGTTACATATGTGCATCCATTTAAACAAAGTAATACACTAATTCACTGTACATACAAACAAATGTAGGGAAATACACATGCCTACATCTGTGCCTTCAGACATGTAAAATGACATTGTACAAAACATGAGTATTAAATAAGCATGAAATTATAAAAGAAGGTTTTAATGAATAGTACAGTCTTTTACATCCATGACCTTTTTATTAAATAATGTGTCGGTCCTGATAGCTGAAAGTGCGAATGTGGAATTGGTTTGGCAGGTCTTGAAGTCCGACATGATGTCTGACAGACAGTTTGATCTCCTCATGTTGCTATAAAAGAGACTGAATAACCAGCAAAATAATAACCATAGAATAAAGTCTTATTTTGTATTGGAAGTAACATGTCAGAGGATAAACACATCAGACATAACATTTCTATTGTACATATCTTCACAATTATGCTTAGGCATGACTATGGTATGGCTTTAATTTGCTATACAGATGTTAATTGTTTGTGGACTTGCCATCAAGTCCTATACATATGGCTCCTAAATGCTTCTATCTTGTTACTTCACATTAGAGCCAATACTCTGATGCCAGTGCCATTATTAGGGAGTAAAATAATTCAGATATCAATGTGTTGGCCAATACACACACTTTTTTTGCGATTTTTCCTCAAATGTGGTTATAAAACATGTAACGTACACAGGTCATTTACAGTTTAATATTAAAATGGTCCAAAATCACATTAGTGCACTTAAGACTTAAATAATTATGTATAACTCCAACCATCTTTTTCTGCTTTATGTTTTGTTTATGTTTATGTTTTTAGAAGCTATGTTAGATGCTTGTGTGTTGTGTTCAGTGCTTACTTTTTACTTTACTTCATGAACGTAACGTTACAGAGAGGAGAGCGGGGAAAGAAGGGAGAGAACTGGAGTCTCTGGTGAGTGCTGAGTGTAATGAAGGTTGACCTAGATTCAAACACACAGACACACACACTCCTGATTTGTGCCGTTGCTCATTATTATTAGCTCACAGCTGATGTACAGTTAAACAATGTAGCTGTTTGGACTGGAAAAACACTGCAGGAGTAAACACAAATGATCCTGCACTCAATCTGGCTTCACTGATGGTGACCACGGCATTAAACAACCAACACTGCTGATTAATATCTATCTGACATGATTCAGACACAAATGATCACAAACAAGGGAAGTGGAAGTCACAGCAGGCGACCAAATGAAACACACCGTTACCTTGCGAAAACATTTGGATTTCTCTGGGTTTGAACATTGTTGGAAATATTTGGAAAAATGTACCAACAAAAATACAACAAAAGTCTATTCATTTTTAGACATTTTAATGTAGAATTCCTACACATTATATCTTTAAGTGCTGGCTGCAAGCATAAAATGGGACAAAAACCACACTGCCTCCACATCTTTTTTCCCACAAACATTTCCACCATGAACAAAATGTGCATCTAAACATACCTCTTGCAAATTCAATAACAAATTCATTTGACACTCAGAGCATCTCCACCCTTCACATTTGCGATAACCACTGGTGCGTGGGGAAAGAGCAATCAATCGGACAGGGCAAAAGGTGCGCTGGGTGTGGCGACTATGTTTGGTATTCCTGTAGCCAGAGGAACATGGCGCACCTGCAGCACATAAAGAAACTGGGATTGGATTACGAGCATTATCAGCGGGGTGGTTTACAGCACGGCATCAATCATGGCCAGTCAAATCATCCACGGACATTCACTTTGAGAGAACTGTTTGCACTATAGCATACACTTCTCTAAAATAAAACCCAAAAATTAACTAATGTCTTGTTCAGAAGCTGTAGAGCTATACTCAGATTTGTGGAAATAGTGCAAAATAACTGGAAGTGAAAATGAAATAATGCTCTTAGACTCACACCGAATTCGTCAAACCTTTTCCTGTCAAGAATCCCTAAAAATTAGACCACAGACCCCAATTGCTAAAATTTTCCCTCACGATCTGATACAGTAAGATGTTTTGCTTTGCTTTTTTTCCCCATTTTGCTGTGGACCCCCCGGAATCCCCTCATGGACCCATGTGGGTCTCCTGGACCCCACTTTCAAAACCACTTCTATGTATGACATTTCTTAGATCAAAGTACACCCCGATACCATTGTAACTGCACACGACTCGTCAGAAGTCACGCATTTTGCTAACCAGCTTGCCAGCAAACATTTTTTCGTTGTTGAAGCAACGTTATGTAGAAATTGGCATTTTTGTGCGATTTGGCGCCCCCCACAGTTTCTGAGTGCAACACCACCATCGTAAATACACATTCCAGGTCTGTAACAATTTATCAGATGTAATGTAGGTGCTAACTACAAACAAAACTCATTGCATCATAACAGTGTTATATGTTGAAAACCTGTATCTTGAAGCAAACATGTATGTAACGCTGTGATCCTACCCTCTCACTGAAGTTACATAGTGCATAGGGGGGCAGAGTGGCTGAGACAGAGACACCTTTCACCCTTTTACAAGACACTGTACCATCAACATGATTTTGAAGCTGTTATTTTAAGGTAATAAAGTTACATAATGTTGCTTTGAATAAACTTCACTGCCTCGTGAGGCTGAGCAAGGCTGAAGACATTCTGAACTTCTGTACTGGACCCACATTGAGGAAATTGATTTCATCAGTCTCATTTTCACTGCATGTCATAAACATCACAATAACTGCTCTTCTTATACCCGGCTTCTGTCAGTGATCTTCCTCCTGCCTCCACATCTTTTTTCCCACAAACATTTCCACCATGAATAAAATGTGCATCTAAACATACCTCTTGCAAATTCAATAACAAATTCACTTCACTCAGAGCTCCAGTAATGATGTCAAACAGCCATATTTTTCTGTAATATATTTTGAAGGCATAATCAGTGAGTCGTGAGAACAGAAAGTAATGACTTTAAGTTACAGTGATGACTTTTGGCCTTACATGAAGTCCATGGCAATGACAATCTATATATCAGAGTAATGCTAAAGCAAGATAAATAATTCTTTTGACATTGAAAAAAGTACAAGATCTCAAAAAAACGTTTCTGCTTATGAGTCAGAAATGAGGCATTGTACATGTCTGACAAGTAGTCATACTTGTGATCTATTTGAGTGAGACATCAGGCGAAAGGTCAAAACACATTGAATTATCCACAGACTCAAGTTGTAGTCAGCCTTGAGTCCAAGTACAGCCTCAACATTGTGCTACGTACTCTAAATGAGTGAAATAAACCTACACAGAAGTCATCAAGTGGGTACCTGCCGCATTGCTCTGTTGAATAAGTTCCCTGAAACATCCATAAGGATTAGCAGTTAAGTCTGACATTATAACTTTGACTTAAATCATGTCTGTGTTTATTGACATGAACGAAAATTGCACTGAGGGGCAGTGTTTCTTTAAATAATTTCATTGAATACCAGCACTAATTCCCTGCATTTAGTCATTATCTTGTTATCTGGCATTAATAATAGCATTAATCTACCAAGGGTATTTTCTTAAATTCTTGCCTGTTTTCAAGTATTGAAATTGACAAGCACTCTGCTATGCCCTCATTCAACAAACTCTCATATATTAGAAATATATGAAAGGTATACGTGTCTGAGGGGGTAGATGAGTTTGTCTTGGTCTTTGAAGCCAATATGCCCACAAGCCCTAATAAAGGTGCCCTATCATTAAATATGTGTACCCTGTAGAATTTGATATGATTGTGTTGTGATATTTCAGCACACAGATATTAAGCCCGGAGTGTACATTAATTGTTATAATAGTGACTTTCTCAACACAGTTGTGGGTGTAGTGGAACTCTTATGAAGAGAAACACTACCCCACAGTGGTTAGATTTTCTCAGTGCTCCAAACTATGCTCCATTCAACAGTCATGAATTTCACCCCCCTGGAGCACTGGAACAGACACCGTGCATGTGTTGCATTCAGCCGGAGGAAAACTGTGAGTTAATGTATTCCACATGACAGAGGATTACAGCACAGTGTGTAAGAATTCAAATGCGACACCGGAGTTTCATTTCTGTACGATGTGTAACAAATGTCATCTCTGTTGTCAGAAAGGCTCGTGTCTGCCTTCAGAAAGAAACAGAAGGAATACGAGAAGAAGACTAAGAGGGAAAAGAAGGAATAAACAAGAGAAAAACAAATTTAGAACAGCACAACTCTAAAATAAACAGAAATATTGAGCCTCTTGATGAAGTAATGAAGTATAACAGTTGATGACGTAACTACAGAAAATGAAGAAAGTAATCCCAGTGGTGGAAAGTAACTAAATACACCTTCTCAAGTACTGTACAACTTTGAGTTACTTGTCCCTAACTTGATTGTATCAGCTGTATGGTACTTTACTTCTGCTACTTCATTTCAGAGGGAAATATTGTGCTTTTTTTACCGTTAGATTAGATTAATCCATGGGCGTAAATCCTGGGGTGGAAGGGGGGACATGACCCCCCCATCTTGGGAAAAAGAGACAGGAGCTAAAACAGAGCGAGGGGGGAATACAGTGCTGCAGCACCGGACAGTATGAAAACTGATGCCTTTTTTTGAGCATTAAAGCATGTAAACCTATTCTAGTGCTATACTAAAATAAAATTAAGAACCTAAAAATGAGCTCCTTTAAGATGTAGGCATATCTGTTCCACAAGATGGACAAGTGACAGAAGTAAAAATCACTCTAGAGATGCTTTAAAAGCACAGCCCATGAGGATTGACTATTGACCTTAAATCTGTAAAGCAAGATAAGCTGAGTCTAAATTCACGTGGTAAACCCGTTTGGTTTAGGCAATAACATACCTTTGTTCTTGCACCACGTTGAGCCCAAAATCTGATTGCACATCATCCAACAATAATGCTAATGGCCACAGCTAAAACATTTGAATACGCTTTATGCAACATAAAGATCTATTTCCCTGTAATTGCTTTGATATGACTAACACAGTCTCAGAGTTCTTTCATGTAGCTCTGATTTCGTGTTCATGCAGAACACAACCTTGGTTTTCACACAGGCCTATCAGGCACACAGGCCTTCTTCCGGGTCGAGTTGGACTTCTTTGTCCTGTCAGACACATAACTCCAGTGTATACTGTGAAAAATGTCAGTGATTGTCACTTTTTGTCTCTTTCCGCTAGGCTGTTCCTTTTAGCTCTGATGCTCAATAAGAAAGGCAAGCCCTGAGGGACAATTTGATGCTAAGGCTAGATCAGTTATTAGCAACTAAGGGATAAAGTGACCGTAACGCCAGATGACGCTATCTGTCTGTCCTCAGAGGAGTGTCAGTGGTCACAATGATCACCTTCTTCTAGATGGATGTCTGATGTTCGTCATTCCCAGACTATAATAAAGCTTCTTTTGTCTGATGACCATAGCTGACACAAATAAGGAGCATCTCGGGTAAAAAGGATCACAGAAACAGAGCGGACTGTGAAGTGAACTAATGAAAATGAAGTCATTGGCGTTTTCAAGGTAATGAAGCACTTGTCGTTTTGTTCAGACAGCATATATAAATAACCTTGGGACATTGCTGTGTTTTTGAGGCTGTGAAAGGAGGCTTTGAGGGCATACACAGTTGCAGCCATTCAAATCTCAATGTGCTGTTGTGAGTGTCATTTACACAAATTTTATATGGCCCATCCGAGAGCCACTGAATTTACTATAAACCTGCAGTGATGGAACTAAATGGAAACTGGATCGGGTTGTACTGACTCAGATGGATGAGGCTTGCGGATATGGTGACCTAGAAATGTTAACTATTAAGGCCTACAGCTAACATTCTTATATTAAAGGTTACTCATGGATATAATTCCTCAGCAGCAATGGAGGACAAATTGCTCTAAAGAAGCGTCTAAGTCTTAAGGCCTAAAGCTACCACTCTCATTAAAAGTTACTCATGGATATAATGCCTCTCCAGTAACAGAGGGCAAATTGTTCCAGGTTTTTAATCAAAGAATGGTTGTTATAAGTTATTGAAAACACTCTCATATATAAGTATATATGTTTCAGTTGTCGTTTTTGTGGAAAGGCTCTTGGCGAAGGAACATTGTGTCACAAATGTTCTGTAAATTAAGACGTTTTATCCCCAAATTACCCTCTAAAATCTGGCAGAATGCATGTCCGGTAATTGCATTCTTGCATGATCGGCCTATGTGGTCCTGTCATTCATCCTCTCTGTCTGTATAAATGCTCATTGTGATACTGTCCCCTCAAGCTATATTCTGGTATATGAGCGTGGTAGCATCAGCACAGTGCTCACTGTTGTGTCTCACCAGTTGGTGACATATGACTGACATCAAGTATCCTCTCAGATGAACAAGATGTGCCTTCATCGGACTGACTTCTGTAAATGATCAGAAGTGACAATTCAATCCAGGATGGAGCGTCTGCATCATGAGCATAAATGTGTCCTCATTTTTAGAGCTGCAATGGTCAATCAATTAATTGATACGTTTTCATCTATTAAATTGATGGCAAACTATTTTGATAATGGATAAGTTGTGAGTCTAAGTTATCTGATTCCACCATCTGAAATGTGAATATTTTCTGGTTTCTTTACTTCTCTATGACAGTAATCTGAATATCTTTGAGTTGTGGACAAAACAAGAAATTTGAGAATGTCACCTCGGGCTTTGAGAAACACTGCTAGACATTCTTCACCATTTTCTCACGTTTTATTAACCAAACAACTAATAGATTAACTGACAAAATGATCGACAGATTAACTGAAAATATTTGTCAGTTGCAGCCCTACTAATTTTCCCCCACAGGTAAGAATTGATTAAAAAGATGATGCACATATAGGATAAACCATACGATGCAACACAATCAATAGCTAATATAGGGTATACAAAATGCTTGATACAATATTTAGTCTGTTATGACAGTTCACTAATAACAGGGCAGCAACTCACGATTAATTTCATTCTAGCTTGATCAAATCAATGAACTAGTTCAGATTTTGCTGTTTACATCAGTACAAAATCCCTAAATAGTCAATTTAGAACTAAGAAAACCAGCAAATATGAATATATTATATAATTTGACACTTTGGTAACACTTTAAATGAAGCACATGTCTATAATGTATTATAATGCATCACGAACATATTTATAAAGTGTTATAATGCACCTAGAGCGCTTACTTATGAATATTCATAATGCTTTATAACAATATCCATAACTCATTATAACACAGATGTCTATAATGCATTATAAACATTAGTATAATGGATTGTGAAATCCGAGTCATCCATTCACTCATCTCTCAAAAAGACACATTTTAGTGTTTTGTGCACTGTTCTTGACTTAAACTTATTTTTTAAAACTTTACTTAAAGCAAACAATGGTCACTTACAGTAACATGTTATACATAATAAGAGTGATTATACTGTGTTATAAAATAATTACAATGTATTACAACTACAAGAATTTTAATATGATCCTTGCAAAAACAGTGAGTGACCAGCAATTATGAAGTATTGACATCTGACCTTATAAGTCATGATAAATGTGTTGTGATTGTTATAAAGCATTCTGAATATTTACAGTATAGTTGCTTATAACTACAGGCACACTATAACACAATATAAATACGTATGCATTTTAGACATCGGCATCATAATGAGTTGTGTAAAGCATTATGAATATTCATGAGTGTTTATAACTTTGATGATAAAGTGCTATAGTCGCATTAAAATGCATTATAAGTATGTTTATAATGTGTCATAAGGCATTATAGACATTGGCTTCATAGAAAGTGTTAGCAACACTTTTTCTTAATAAAAGGACAAAAAAGTTAATCTAATAATATAAATGTAGTAATTTTCTGTCAATCAACTGATCGACTAATCAACCTATTACTTCAGCTGTCATTGATATAATTTTCTTTATTTACACTACATGGCACATTGCTGTTGTTTTATATGTGTTTTTGTTTGGACAGTTAATTGTGCTTTGAAATAAATCAGCTTTGGCACATTCCCCAGCAATAAAACATTAACAAGCTAATATCAGTAGAGAATGTTCATAGTATACAACAAGAAAAACAGCCGGTTGATGATGGATTAAATGTGGACCTTTTTAGCCACAAAGAGCTACCCAGTGTGAAACTCTGCCCAAACAGTCCCAAAACACAATAATTGAAAACCACAGTGACAGGAGAAACATAGAAACACATATTAGCCCATGTGTGTCCTGTAGCTCCAGGCTGTCTTTTGAAAGCATGCTGTCAGATTAATTTTCAACCTCTCAATCTGAAAGTCCTGCTGATGGCGAGGTTCGGCTTATGCTGCCTGTTCATTGTGGGACTACATTTGCAATTGATGGAGGACCAGAAAACCATGCTGCTTTCCTTTTGTATGCCCACAAAGTCTACTGGGTGTAGACAATGAAAAGGAACAGTGGTGTAATTTGAACAGTGCAGAGCGAAGGGGGTGGGGAATGAAAATCAGTTAAAAGGTTGCAAGTTTGTTACATGTTTGGGCCAAAAATTATTGACAAAGCAAATGCCAGCTTAGACAGTTGTTTACTATTGATGGGTCAAATTAATTGTAGCAAAAGCTGTCTGACAAACTGGTCTCATTAAGATTCATATTGTGTAAATAAAATGCCATATATAAGTTTTTTGGATTCTCTCGGTTGTCGGTGTAAAACATTCCATGGGAAGTCCCTGAGAAAGTGTGAAGCAGCGAATACATAACATCGTATCCTTGAAGCCAAACAAACGTGCACTTTCTCATAAAGAAAGAAAAGCTGATTTTTTAAATATTTAAGATCCTATCTTGTTTATCTCCATATTTTTTAGCTTGCAGATGTCTTTTTCTACGCCTGTTTTGGTGCATTGCTATGTTTATTGGGGTGTCAATGTCGATCCGAGTAACGGATTGAACGTAGTAGATTGTGTCGCCACAGGCTTCTGTCTGAAAGTGAAGAAAAAAACATTGCAATCCACCTTTGAAAATGTATTGGTCCACAGCACTACTAGTTGGAACAAAAACTCCACATCACCTACTTTATAGTGGTGAAAGATGAAGCCAACGCAGAGGTACCAAAAGCTGCAGTTCCTCGAGTGGCCACTTGAGGCTGGCTCCAAGTCAATACCCATGAAACCCCATGCTAAAATCATGGACCTATAAGTAGTGGACACAGCCTTCAAGGCGGAGCCCCGTTCATTCCTATGAAAGCTGCTCAGTGGCGCATGAAGCCAAAAACACTCAACTTCTCGTCGGGATTCTTCGACATAGCTCCCCAGGTTGGGAACGAGCGGTGTAGACCAAAAGAATGGCCACTTTTTTTCTTCAACTAAGCTAAGGAAGGGTGATCAAAAATCTAACATTACATTCTAACACAACCTGATTTAATGCACTGGAAATGTGACATAACAAGAGTCTACAGCTTTGACAGCAGCTCTAGCTACTTAGGCACAGTGGTGCATGCTAAAATGATCACAAAGACAATATTAATATGCTAGTGTTACACATGTATGGTGTGTTAGCATGATGACAATTTCCTAATTAGTCATAAACATTAAGTGCAGCTGAGACTTATGGGAATGTCATTAGTTTTGCAGGTATTTTTATCATAAACTGAAGTATTGAACAAACTGAAATTTTGGCCTGATGATGGCAGTGAATAAAAAGAGATCACCGAAGTCAGTCCATGTCACTACCGCGTTCTCATTCTATGGTTAGCAATAATAAATATCCCATGTCCGGTTACGCTTAAAAACAAAGACACCAAAACTAGTCAGGTTTAGGAAAAGACAATAGGTTGGCTTAAAATAATTACTTCCTTAACAAAAATCCAATTTTGTTGCAATCCATTCAGTGAACGTAGAGATATTCCAGTCTGGAATAAAATGGTGGAACAATCGGCCAATTGACATCACCATCCATAGAGCTATGGTGCTTGCATACATAGCTAAATTTGTATTGTCTGCCCTCTAAATGGCACAATCAGGGTTCATTCTGGTGGTAAAATCTGTTGCAGTGTTGACACACTGCTGTGCTGCTATGACACACTTGAGCAGTAATAGCCCTGCCTCTCAGAGCCTCACCTGACCTACTGCAAGTGCATTTAATGGTGTACTTGGTGAACCAAATCCTAATGTCACTCTGCAATGACCCTGACATGCATTGCATAAGACAACTCCTTCTTGTTTCTCAAATCACCCTATTTCCTTTTTTGTCCTTGCAGAGTTAACCCACTCCCTAGTGAGAAGAAAACAAACGATTTTCTATTAGTTCTCAAGATTCAAACGGTGAGTGTGACTCACCGTTGGCTTATACAACACAAACCTTCATAGTTCTCTAAGCTCTTCTCTCCTATCCTCGCTCCTTCTGTCACTCCTCTCATTCTGTCTTTCTCTCTCCATTTTATTCACCATCGTGCAAAGTCTCAAGGGTAGACTGAATGTCCTCTTCCATTTGGCTGCTATTTTGGTCTCCATGTCAACAAGATATGAGTCACCACACCCTCCAAAAACGTGGACACAATCACTAAAACATGTTACTATTAATACAGCAATCAAGTAAATCGTGTCCTGCGCACGCGTTACCGTGCGTCAGTCAGGCTCGATTTGAACAGCTGGCCTAATGATGTGAAGATGAATAAAAGTACCTGAACATTTGAACAAAGCATCGCACTGTAAGCACTTTCTTGTAAAGGAGCTGTTTAAAGATTCTGACTCCTCGGAGCCTATTTTTACATGCTGCTGTTAAAGCACTTTTAGCAAACAAAATATAGGATCACAGACTCCATATGTGTGTGTGTGTGCGTGTGTGTGTACGTGTGTGAATTCCTGGCACCATAAATATATCGATTGCGTATGCATTACGTATACAGCATTTGCCTAAAAATATCTATCTATATATCTATCTATCTATCTATCTATCTATCTATCTATCTATCTATCTGTCTGTCTGTCTGTCTGTCTGTCTGTCTGTCTATTTAAGATGATACTGAATTTCTACTGGCAAGCAAGAGGTAATACAGTCCAGCCAAATCCAATTTAGTATAATTAAGAGCATTAAAATTTGTTTGAAGTGGCTAATTTGATATTATTCATCTGCTAATAAGGACCCAGTCACTGTATGATAATATTTCTGGAGACTGAAATGGAGCCTGGAATCTCACTTGATTTGCAAATTGTTCTGACTATGCACAATGTGTCAGCTTGGCTTGGCCACTTAATGCAATTTAACCGTAATGATAAATACGTTATGTTAATGATGGCATGGTGGCTCAGCAGTTATCCCTGTCGCCCTGCAGAAAGAAGAAGGTTCTGCAGGCAGGGTGGGACCTCTCTGTGTGGCTTTGTCATGTGTGGGCTACATATAGATTACGCCACATGACAACAGTATAGAGTCGATCTACTGTGAATAAGGTCAGAAATACTCTTAAATATAAGGCTGCTTTTACACCATATTTTTGTCTTTCGAGGCAGCGACCATAAAGTCATCAACTCTTGCGGTGGTACATGGGGTCCGCCCGCTATTCCGACATCCCAGTATTCGACATGTCTCTATTTAGACGTGCCGCTATTCCGACATGTCTCCGACAATGACAAAAAACAATGTCGAAATAGTGGGATGCTTGAAAAATAACTTTAATGCCGCTATTCCGACAATTAGAGGTCACTGTCTAAATAGCGGCATGTCGGAATAGCAGCATGTAACCGTGGTACATCTTCCCGACCTGTTTGATGAATGTCCATGCAGACACTTAGACTTAGACTTAGACAGACTTTATTGTCATTCAGTGAGCAACAAGTGAACACAGAGCGAAATTTCATTTCAGAGGCTCAGCATAGAATTAAAATATGAAAGTATATCAAAATAAATACCACATTAAGAATAATACACATCAAAAACAGAAATATACTGAAAGTGCAAATTCTTGAAAATGCCATTGTTGACTTGAAAACAGGGTAGGAAAAGAAAACAGAAAAAAGAAGCAAAAAATGTTTTCGAATGCCACCCAAAAGAGAGTGTGAAGACCACATTGACATTCATGAAATAAAAAATGGCCATATTATTGTCACAGCTGTTGTTTTCAAGCTAAAACAATTATTCACTTAAGGATGTCAATTTTAAGAATGGTCAGAATCCAAAGGTAGCTCCAAAACACGTTGCCGTAGCTATTTTTGGCTGTCACGGTTCGCTGCTGTTAGCAAGTAGCTCAGTTAACGGTGGAGCTAGGCGGACCTATTAGCTGACAGGAGACTGTTTGCACTGCAACCTCAGATGACGAGTGGATTCAGCGCAATTAACGGGGCTCAGCTCGACCAAGCTCACCTTCCTAGTGACTATGGCCACACACCAGACTGAGACTGAACACAGCCTTCAAGACAACAGATGCCAGTTTGAAGACAGGGGATAAAGTACAGAGGTGATTTACAGCAGCACCGATCAGGACTATGACTCTGGGGACAGGAAGACTCGACAGGCTGATGTCCCAGAAGGAGTCTGGCATCAGCATCGGGTGAAAACGGCATGTAGCGCTGGTATGTTTTCGCATGTTACTTGGTGAATTGAGACAAGTGTTTTGCGTTAACAACGCACTTGCGTCCTAGTTTGGTTAGAGAGAAACTTTAATTCAGAAGGTGTACAGTTGTATTTTTCTGTTTAGTAATGAAAATATATGCAAAAATATTTTACTTTCATGACATTTTCTAAGTTTATTTTGTTTACTTACTAGACGAATTGGTATTGTGGGACCGGATGGGCCAGGGCTAGCTGTTTAGCATGTTAACTTCACGAGACATCTTTGTAACACTGTACTGTACATAGATGTCTTTGACTAAACATCAACACTGTCGTGTCTACACAGTCTGTTGATAATGTTTGTTCATTTTTTTTCATGTTTTAAACTAAAATTCTGTCCATGTCCTACAAGTTTCCCTTTTAAAGAAGTAATTGTAATATGAGGTCCCAGTCGAGACAAACTTTAAGGTCACTGGCTCCACAGCTGTTTGAGCCATGAGCTTATTAGCTAACGATTCCTAGCAACAGTCAGGGATTGCTAGCAAAGAGCAGCAGTTTTTGGAGCTACCTTTGAATTCTGGCCATATTCAACAAATTAAACCTTCTGAAGTCTATGATGTCATTTTGAACTCAGGATTTATAAGAATCAGGGTCAAAAAGTAAAGTTTTGCATTCTGAACTTTTGCCATCAGTCATCAGTTTGGTTCAGGGAAAGTTTTGGACAAGTTTTGGAAAGTGAAACTTTTTTGTTAGCCAATCATATACCTCTCGACTGTCCTCCCTCGTCTCCTGTCTATCTCTAAAGTTAAAAATGAATAACTGCAACTGGTGACAAGATGGGAGACAAGTCAGAGGCAGGGAAGCTACTTGCATTGTAAAATGCCCATATTCTTTCACAATCAGTGGCATGTTTTTCATTCTGTAAATGAAACCAAATGCAAAAACATTAATTAATTCTTTGTGTGAGGGAGCAGGACACCCAAAGAAGTGCCTGACAGAAACCCTTGTGTATAACCATTGATACATTTGAAAACAACAGTTTTAGTTGTCTATAGTTGATCTTCAACTTGTACTGTATTTAATTTGCAACACAGAAAATGAGGTTAATTTAGTTTTCTCGACATTTTATTATTTCTCTTCTACCAAACGAATAACATTACTGTAAGCCATTACAGTAATACAGTGGAAAGGAATATACAGTTTAAATATAAACACCACTGTCCACTGAGGGAAACCAACAGTCTATAGGAGCCAAAGTTTATAGCCTTGAGTATAGCTGATAGTATTTCCAACCTACCACTCTTGTGCAAAACTAATTAATAATTTCTCAGCCAATGTCCTCCATGAGAGACATCAGAGGGTTGAATCACGTCACTGGATCTCTCTTGCGCACACATTTCTGCCAGCACAGTTAAGCAAGGCTTTTCCAAAGACCTCTAGGCGTTTGTGTGTTTGATGAGTTGCTGTTAATAAAGGAATCATGAAGCAAAGAAATGCAGAAGGACTGAAAGGGAATAAATGTGCATGAGCCTGGTAAAATAAGGCATGAGGAGGCAAACATTTAGTTGTTTTTGCAACAGTGTGGCATTTATTAGACATAGATGTATTCTTAATCAACTGCACATTTACAATAAGAGAGAGCATTACATGTCTTAGCCGGTATTTCATCACTGCAGCCGTTAGCCACAAGGACTGCTCCTCTGTTTTCTTTTTTCACAAGATTGCTTGAAGTAGCCTCTCACAATTCATGATCTGCGTCATGCAACACAAATGTATATACCCACATTTATGCAGTGCCTTAGTGTAAGCACAGTTATAAAGAGCCGTTTTCATTAGCTGTGTGTTATTTCTCTGCAGCAGTTTTGGATCTTGACAAAATCTCTCAAAGGCAACAATTAACCTTATAAACACACACATGAACAAACAGATCAATGCACAGAATGTATGAACATATTATCATACATTACAACGCATTGTACACCTACAGACAAAAGGTTAATTTAGTCAGTTTGAATGCGCAGTATGTAATTTTTGCCACTAGGGGTCTATCTATCAAAACAAAACAAAAGTTCGACTATTCAACTATGTTTACCTGCTAGTTGCTAACTGTGCTTGTTTTGCTCATTTGGTGCGAAGCATATAGAATTTTTACAGTTTTTTGCTAAATACAGCTGCCTCTGACGCTTCGAGAACAGTGAGAGTAAACAAAAACAGTAAAGTTGTGGGCCAGACAGCGGAACTCTCTCAAATGTTGCACTGTCATATCTTTACAGTAGCCCAGAGTGGACAAACCGTTTTTCACGTTTCTAGCAACTACCATAGGGTAGGGTGAGGCTGAGGGTAAGCATATGTTTGCAATCTATAAGCTCACCTCTAGATGCCACTACATCCTACACACTGGACCTTTAGGCCAAGATAGAAATATTGATCATTGTCTCTTTAAATTGCTTATCGACATGTTATTGCATGGAACAGTAATCAGTCAGGCCTGTGAGCAGCTAGTAAGTGGTCATACATGAGCCCTCTTTAAGTGGATTAATGTGAGAAAAAAAATACATTTCCTCTGCTGTAAAACTGAAACAGTGAACAGTGAATCTTACAGCAGATTGCTATACCAAAGAATGATCCCCATATGAGCCACTGAGGAAGAGCTGATAATGATTATGTCTGCCTCAGTGCCAGAAACAAACCCCTAAGACATAATCTGCGGCTCCATTGTTCCTTGTTTCTGTTATATCCCCTGTGGCTCCAATCATTTAGTTTTTTACAGCTGCTAATATTTTTTATTTTTTTGCTTTTAAGACTTTATCCAAATCAACTAGATGAAATTGAAAATGAAATTAGTTTAAAGCTTAAATTACCACGTGGCTGACATTACAAAGAACACATAGTGAAGACGAGAAAGATAAAAGTCTCAGCACCCAGACAGCAGATGTAACAAGTTCCCTCGTCCCTAGAACAGGCATCAACAATAGACAGCTGGTGAGCTCGATCTGGCCTGCTAATATTTTTTTCTTACCCAAGCTTTACAGGGTTGTTTCAGGTCTTTGAACAGTGGAAAATTACTGTTCACACTCACAGAAGCAACAGGAAAACATCTCTACAAATAAAATCATAACAGTTACTTAAAGGAAATGGAAAATATAACAAATCACTGATGAGTTTTATTTGATTCGATTTCAGTAAACCACAGTGTTTTCTTACCATTTATTAACAATTTAATGTATTCTAGAGGACGTTGATCATAAGGTCACATCTAATGTGTGCATTCTCTGAGCTTCATGTGGCAAATTCAAGCAATTGCTCTCCAATATGACAATCTTATATAATAAGTATGTTAATGCACGGGATGAAAACCCACCTGCCAAGACACTGCTACACCACTGGACATGTTCCTCAAACATGGAGAAGTTGAGTTAGGTTGATTCGACTGTTATAGTGTGATAGTGTTATCAGGCCTTAAAGGTTGGAAAAAGTAGTTAGCTGGATCATAACTCATGCACTCATGCATTTTCATACATAAATAAAACATTTTTGAGGTATGATGAAACCGTTCAATGAAACAAGGAATAGCTTATTAGCTATTTTGAAACTGGGAGTATAAGGAGCCTGGCTCTATCTAAAGGTAAACAATTAACACAAATCTTTGTCTTTGTCTCATCTGTACAAAAAACAATTTGTAAAATCAACATGTTGTAGTTTAGCCGATTCATTTTCCTTTCATTGTCTTTTTCTTGGCCAGGTGCAATGACTTCCTGGTGTCTCTGCTGTTTTTTTTATGCCAGGAGTCCAACACATTGTCCTTTTTCTGTCCACCTGATTCCCAGCACAAATGATGGGCACAGCTTCCTGCATGTCCTGTTACTTAATTTCAACTGGCGTTTTCCACGGAAAGAGGACGCTTCTCCTGTTTCGTAGAGCGATTGGTATGGCATATCATTTATTCATGAAGATTTAGGTTGGTAACTTTTTACTAACACTCTTATTATTGATTAGCTCAGTTAGCCAACACTTCCACCGCCTTGAAAGTGCTGCCAGTGCATCAGTTATATGATACTTTTTTACTTACCCTAGTGCCATCAAACACCGGATGTATCAGCCGTAATTGTCTCCCCAGGAAACTGGTGGATACCTCAGTTTTTGTGCAGATTAAACAAACAAGATATAACATGTTAATTGGTATACTTTTCAAACTTGATTTTTTTTTTACAGCATGGAATGCAGATTGTGCCTCTAATAAAAAGAATAAGGTCCTAAAATGTTTTCTAAAACTCACAGGAAGCATATGCAGAAAGGCAAGGATAGGTGTAAACTCCTCTCGTTTCTAAGAATTAAGAAAAAGTCCAACAGAAATGCTTTGGATTAACTGTTGACAAAAGATTGCCTTCTGGCTGAGCCCTGAATCAAGACAGACATAAAGGACAAGGCTGACGCATCTGTGATTTCAATTATTACTAAGGACATGTATTGTACGGTGGGAGGTCAACAGTGATATATTTATCTACGGGCCATGAAGAAGCTTCAACTTTGATGACGTTTGGAAAGAGTGGTTCTCTTAAAAAGCAAAGTAATGATGATAGAATAAAGATATTTGATGTGTTGGATGGATCATATGAATGAACTCTAAACTGAACGTATATGAGTGAGGTATAGATTTTGCAGTTAAGAACAGACTGTATTATTAATACTGAATCATCCAGAAAGCTCCCATAAAGCACAGCCTTGTCTGAACCCATGGCTCTCTCTGCCCTCGAATGGCGACAAGTGCAGTGGATTTTTAAAAATCAAGGTGATGTCAAGTGAACCTGCATAAAATATGACAACCTTCTGCTGCAACTTATTCAGTTAATTGACACCACTAACCCAGCAGAATACTGATACTTCCACATGAACAGGTCAGCTTGTAATGTAGGCCCTGCACACTGTATCTACATTAGAGTTTGGGTCGGGCTGCAGTTTTTTATCCAAACCCAACCGAGTTTGAGAGACTAGTAACCAAGCACCGAACTCGACGAGCGTTCTGCTGGAGCACTGAGTTTGTGTTACTCTGTCATGTAGTTGTTGCCAAGGTTACAGCTTGACTGTCTTCATTGATTACAGACAAGTACGGTGTAGATGACTGTGAAAAAGCACTGTTCTATGCAGAACACTGTTCTATGGTTCTTACGTACTCGTACAGACCAACTTCCGATGTGACCGAACCCGACCTGGACCTCATTTCTAAATTTCTGTCCGACCCCGGCCTGGCCCGTCTGGAGCCAATGGGCCCCAACCATTGACTGTACAAAATAGTGGACAGAGTCAACTGTGACGTCAAGTGGTATCGGCTGTCGCCATCTTGGCAGTGCCTGTCTTTGCCAAACTCCTAGCTAATCAAAAAATGGGCAAAGAGATTGAGCGTGGGTGGAGCTGAAGCGAGCCGAGTTAGTTAAGCAAGCCCACAAAGATGGAAGCTACCAAGCCAGTTAACACTAACAAGCCATCTGTGCTCACACATAAGGATTAGCAAATTTCTCCTCCAGCTGCTGTCTGCCTGTAAATGTTAACAGAGTCGCTCGTTAGTCCAAAACACCGGCCTCTGTCCCTCCGCACTGGTTTAGTCCAATGAACCACACAGAAAGACATTATGTGTCCAATGATTGAATTAAAATCCTCCAAAAGGCACCAACACCATAAAACCAGCCAAGATCAAGTTCAGTAACTGCAATTGGCTGAGGTGAAGCCAAGCAGACAGCTCATGGCTACCTGTCACGGAAAGTGGCCACAGCCTTAATTATGCGTACATTTAAGCCTCATTACAATTTAAACAAGTAAGTTATATAAAAGTTCACCCCCGTACTGTTAGTATACGTATAGAGGCCAAAAACGGGTTTTGAACC
Organism: Pagrus pagrus; assembly: GCF_965226575.1. Lineage (NCBI taxonomy): Eukaryota > Metazoa > Chordata > Actinopteri > Spariformes > Sparidae > Pagrus > Pagrus pagrus. The sequence continues at coordinate 20,692,429 of NC_140185.1, read as the reverse complement.
AGGCTGTAAACATGTTTATTCCTGCTGTAAATTTGGGCATTTTAACATAAGCTCGTATAGGGATCGACTCACTATCGGAGCCAGCCTCAAAAGGCCATTCGAGGAACTGCAGTTACATCTCTATGGGCTGCAGTTCTAATAGATTGCTGCTTTTGTCCCGACAGGATAAAGTCCACATTGGTTTTGTCCAGGTGCTCAGTTGTCCACCTGCGGTCAAAAGGCATGTGGGCCCGATTAGCATTGAAAAACTCAACTGGTGTAAATGCGGAACCACAGCAACCTCTGGGAGCTCCAATGTTTTTGTTCCACTAAAATCCAATAAAAACTGCTGTGTCTCATTCTACCAGTGTAACAAGACAGGTCGACACTGATTTCGAGTCGATGGCTCAAATGACCTGGGAGCTATTGAAAAAATCGGGCGGTGTATTCACCAAAAAACGGTGATTTTTCATTCAAATATTCATGAAAAATAGAAATTCCACTAAAATCCAATAAAAACTGCTGTGTCTCATTCTACCAGTATAACAAGACATTTGGCCGTTGATTTCAAGTCGGTGGCTCAAATGACCTGGGAGCTATTGAAAAAATTGGGCGGTGTATTCGCCAAAAATGGTGATTTTTCATTAAAATTTTCATGAAAAATAGAAATTCCACTAAAATCCAAGTAAAACTGCTGTGTCTCATTCTACCAGTATAACAAGACAGGTTGACATTAATTTCGTGTCAATGGCTCAAATGACCTGGGAGCTATTGAAAAAATCGGGCGGTGTATTCGCCAAAAATGGTGATTTTTTGAAAAAAATATTCATGAAAAAAAGAAATTCCACTAAAATCCAAGTAAAACTGCTGTGTCTCATTCTACCAGTATAACAAGACAGGTCGACATTAATTTCGTGTCAATGGCTAAAATGACCTGGGAGCTATTGAAAAAATCAGGCGGTGTATTCGCCAAAAATGGTGATTTTTCATTCAAATATTCATGAAAAATAGAAATTCCACTAAAATCCAATAAAAACTGCTGTGTCTCATTCTACCAGTATAACAAGACATTTGGCCGTTGATTTCAAGTCGGTGGCTCAAATGACCTGGGAGCTATTGAAAAAATCGGGCGGTGTATTCGCCAAAAATGGTGATTTTTTGAAAAAAATATTCATGAAAAAAAGAAATTCCACTAAAATCCAAGTAAAACTGCTGTGTCTCATTCTACCAGTATAACAAGACAGGTCGACATTAATTTCGTGTCAATGGCTCAAATGACCTGGGAGCTATTGAAAAAATCAGGCGGTGTATTCGCCAAAAATGGTGATTTTTCATTCAAATATTCATGAAAAATAGAAATTCCACTAAAATCCAATAAAAACTGCTGTGTCTCATTCTACCAGTATAACAAGACATTTGGCCGTTGATTTCAAGTCGGTGGCTCAAATGACCTGGGAGCTATTGAAAAAATTGGGCGGTGTATTCGCCAAAAATGGTGATTTTTCATTAAAATTTTCATTAAAAAAAGAAATTCCACTAAAATCCAAGTAAAACTGCTGTGTCTCATTCTACCAGTATAACAAGACAGGTCGGCATTGATTTTGAGTCGATGGCTCAAATGACCTGAAAATCGGGCGGTGTATTCGCTGAAAATGCTGATTTTTGGAAAAAAATATTCTTGAAAAAAAGAAATTCCACCAAAATCCAATAAAAACTGCTGTGTCTCATTCTACCAGTATAACAAAACATGTCGGCATTGACTTTGCGTCGATGGCTCAAATGACCTGAAAATCGGGCGGTGTATTCGCTGAAAATGCTGATTTTTGGAAAAAAATATTCTTGAAAAAAAGAAATTCCACCAAAATCCAATAAAAACTGCTGTGTCTCATTCTACCAGTATAACAAGATCGGTCGACATTGATTTCGAGTCGATGGCTCAAATGACCTAAGAGCTATTGAAGAAATTGTGCGGTGTATTCGCTATAAATGCTGATTTGTCTTAAAAACATTCATGACAAAAAGAAATTCCACTGAAGTCCACTAAAAACAGGTGTGTCTCATTCTCCCAGCATAACAAGACATGTTGCTGTTGATTTTGAGTCGATGGCTCAAATGACCTGGAAGCCAAGGACTCCCTTGTAAAAGACATTTTGAATTTCAATGGGAATATTCCTGGTAAAATAAAGGTTTAGAAAGTAAAAGGTAAAATCTGTATAAGTTTGATGGTATCACTCTTGCAAAGAAGGTGAGGCACTCAGACATCTTCAAGCAGCTTGGAGTCAAGCTGCTGCTTCTTCACATTGAGAAGAGCCACTTGAGGTCATTCTGGCCTCTGATCAGAAAGCCTCCTGGACACTTCCCTGCATCCAATTTGGAGGAATTCCTGAAAGGATTATATGTTCATCTGGCTTGGGAATGCCTCATGATTACCCAGAAAGAACTGGAAGACCTGATGGTGGAGACGGACGTCTGGACTACCTCATTTAGCCTGCAGCCTCAACAATCTCCAACAACTCAACAAACTAAGGGGATGGATTTTCACCAGTAAAAGTACTACTTAAGCAGATTAATAATAATAAAAAACGAATATATGTTTGATTGATTTCAATTGTTTAATTGGCTATTTATAGGCGACACATTCGCTCAAGCGCCTGTATATTCCAAAACATCCTCATACCTAAACGACTGCATATATTGCCAGTGACTCCAAAAACGATATGCAGCATCCTTTCCAAAACAACATGACTCTCGCAGTTTACTGGCAACAGGCATACTGGACCTTTGCCGTACGGTCACAGTATGTTGGGTTTAGGCATGAAAACTACTTAAGACTTTGGCAAACATTGTGGTTTAGAATTGAAATCAGTATGTTTCTTATATAAATTCCATTTTGAACATACCAGCGTTACACATGGTCATGTTGTAAGGTTAGAATAACTCACTGTTGAGTTTTGCTTTTCTCTGGACACGGACAGCTGTCTCCTGGATGAAAGGCCTGTGCATGTCAATCCCAACCGTCCACATCAACCTCCTCCTTATGCAGACTTTTTTGCTCTTTATACTACTTCAGATAACTTCTTCTTTTGCTCCAATAATAATTCATTAAAACAGGATACGATGACATTTTTTTCAAATATGTCTTAGAGGTGCTGTATTTGACATTCAGCAGCATCTCGTTAAACATTAAAACAGACATGTAACACTATGAACCCATGAAGTAACTTGTCAAAAGAAAAGTCAGCTCTGAGTTAAGCTGGAGCCCTTTAGCAGCTCGTTAGGTGAACATAACACAGTGTCGCAAGCACAGTGTTAGCAACATGGCTACCACTAGCATTTCATATAGCCTACTCGTGTGGTGAGGTATTCCAAATGTGAACATTTCTAAAACATTTTTTTCCTCCGTAGGAAGTTACATTTTTATTTCAAAGCAGAAAAAGATGACTTTTCAACTTTCCCCCTCCTTTCCTTATGGTATTGGTGCCATTGTCGAAACCAAGCCTGGTGACAAAAAAAAAAGCACAAACAAGTGTAAGTGGACCTCGAAACCCCAATCTCAATGCTAAACACCTGGCTGAATTGATAAGTGGGCAGGTTTTGTTATTTACTGATCTAATAGAAAGGATGCCGGTTTTGAACCATCTTAAGTCCTGATGGTAGTCCTTAAAGTAGGCTATCTGATATTAAATGTACTTATGTGTAAAAAGTACTAATAAATTATTCATATATTTCCATATACTTTTATATATAGTGTATACTAGGGATCGACCAGTTATCAGCTTGGCCAAATGTTGAAGTTAATATTTAAAAAATGTGCTACTTTGGCTCTGATACAAGATGCGGTATGCAACGTGCAAAGTTACTAGTAACTAAATTATCAAATAAATGTAGTGGAGTAAAAGGACAATATTTACCTCATCTACTCATCTACCTTATTTACCTCCAACATGTAGTGGATAGGAAGTATAAAGTAGCAGAAAATGGAGAGCTCAAGTGAAGTACAAACACCTTAAAATTGTACTGAAGTGCAGTACTTGAGTAAATGTACTTAGTTACATTCTATCAGTGCGAATAGCATAGTAAAAGCAAGGTTTATAGAAAACAATCTATACAGGGATGTTGTTATTTTTCTACAGCCATTACACTGTGCAATCAGTATTTACTTCAGAATGTTAAGTTAAACAAAAGTTGTCTACTGTCAGTTAATTTAATTGTCTAAACTACAGTTACCATGTCATAAAAACGTGGCTGTGCATGCTGCTGGTTGTGTGTTGACATTGCGGAGATGAACCTTGACTTCATGAGGTTGGATGAGCTGCCCAAACACACCTGTTCAGCCCCGCCTGCCGCTCCTCTCAAGGACACATCTTTGTGGCTTTCCTCCTTCAACATATCAAGCCAGGCTCAGGACTGCCCAAAAAGTATTTTAACAAGTGTCACGATTTTCCTTACATAAAAAATCAAGGGGTGAGTTGTTTTTCTTGAATCAAGGCCTAAATTGCCCACTTTGTTTAGTTTTAAGAAGACACTTCTATTATATTCCTGGAACAAGGAAATAACAGTTTGCAAAAGTTCTGTCTTGGAAATACTAGGAAATGAGTGGTATTGTTTGACGTGTTTGGCTGGATATTTTCTTGTGAAAGTCTTGAGCGCTGAAACTCAGACCGAACTATCTATGTCAATGGATGTTGTTGCAGTGATATGTTTGTTTAAATGAGAGTTATAAATGAAAGTAACAGAATAATCTACGTCTCTCCATCTCCATCGCCTAATTGTTAGATATTTTCCAACTCCCTCTCTCACACGCACCGAACCTTTTCTCTCACCCTCATTTCTTGGTACCATCATTCAACACCTTAGCTCATGCGTCATCCACCTATTTCTTTGAAAGGCAGCTCACAGGCAGTCCATGTCATGATGACATTTCATCCCCATCTTGAGGCATAATTAAAATTCACATATTTTCACACTGTTTTCACACCTTAATATATCAGTAACATTTTATCAATGGATCTTAACGTGTGTGTGCCATTCAGCTTCAAGTTTCTTACAGATTGCAGTCGGATCTCAAATGATTCACATCAATCTACAAACAGCTGCTACATTCAGGTGCCTGTGAACACTGTGGACACTTCAGACACTGTGGACACTGTGGACACCATGGACACCGTGGACACTTCAGACACTGTGGACACTGTGGACACCATGGACACTGTGGACACTGTGCACACCGCGGACACTGCAGACACTGTGGACAGCGCGGACAGCGCGGACACTGTGGACACTGCAGGGATGAAGTATAGAATAAACCACTCTGGCTGCTTTAATATGACTGAGAGCCACCTTTGAGTCTGTGCTTATAATGAGTGAAAGAAATCTAACATCACCTATGGGGGTGGTGATGAGGTGGCCACTGAGAAGCACCAGGAAAAAAATTGTACGAGTTTTTACCTTGAAATGTGTGGGCTGAGTATGAAACAGACTCTCACCTGCACTGTGAACACACCCCCCCCCAAAAAAAGATATTTTGCCCTCATAATGATTCTGCATTTATTTTAGCCCGTTTAGCCCCTTTTTCAGTCCAAGACTTCATTAAGACAACAAACTTTATGTTGTACTTACATCCATAAGTTGATTATTGTTACTGGACTCCCTCTTTGCTTCAATGGAAAGACCAGAAAAGATTTGATTTAAGAGACGATGACAGTCAATAATGTTTCAGTTTCAGTGGAAAACATCCACCTCACACTTAAAGGAATGGTCATCTTTCTGGGAAATACTGTATGCTTCTGCACTTTCTTGCTGGAGATAGATGAGAGGATGATAATGATGTTTGTATGCTAAAGACAAAGCTAAAGCCAGCAGCTCATTAGTTTCACTTAGACAGGGAACAGAGGGAAACAGCCAACACTACTCTGTCCAAATGTAACAAAATGAACACTTCATAGCTTGTTTGTTTAATCTTTACACACCTGGACAGGAAAAGAGAAATCGCTACAACCGCCAAGAAATTAGATTAAATTAACAGATGAGATACAACTTGTTGGTGGTGAGGGGTTAGGGTAAGGTACTGGTCACAACTGAACCAACACTGGTACCCAGTGGTAGCTTTTTTTGGTACTTTACTCTCTCTGTAATAAAAAAAACACATCATTTCAGTTGTAAGAAATAAGTCACCATATTAGACTAGTATTTCTGTAAAGGAGCAAGCTGTTCAAAGATCTGGAAGCAGCTGGAGAAACTGTTTTTACTCTGTGCACTTTACTCAACCTGGACTACAATGAGAAAACTGGTGGAATATCAGCACAGCATTGGATTCAATAACAAAATATAAATAAATAAAACAAACAGTAGAGGGCAGCAATTCACCATTGCAGTTTCTGCTTGATCCAACGAAGAAGAAATACGACATTTTTGTTATGTTTCTGTCACTACAGCAGTGTTTGGATGCTATACTATTTCTCCATAAATATTAATGCAATTACGAATGATAGGTTTCATACTAACGTTTCAGACATACTAAATTATCTCACTATGGAATTTTGGCTGTGTTTTGGCTAATGCTAGTAAAAATGCTAAGATGACGTCAACCAAGACAGTGAAAAAAGCCCAGTTATCTCCATTAACAACTAGGTAATGATTTACATAAAGATGTCTCTGAAAGTGATGGTGCCTTGTTGTTCATGTAACTTACCTGTAGCTGCTGTTTCATGGGACCTAGCTTTAATGCTATTTAACATGACACACTTTTTGGCTTTGAGATATATTTTATGTTTGACCAGGTGTTTTCTCAGGTTTGACGTGTTGCCCTGTTCAGCATTTATTTTGCATTAGAAATGTAGTAGCGAGTGTTGCCCTGACTCACTGTGACTTGTTGCAGGGGTGACATCTCGCTCTCTCTCTTTCTCTCCATAAGGTTACTCTAAAGATGCGCTCTCAAGTAAAGAAAATTTAACGTGAATCAGTACTAGGTAGTCCCAAAGTCATTCAGTGAGTACCCTTTAAAGCACTGAGTTTAGCACTCGGCCCTACCTGGTATGCAGAGTCTTTAAATTTCATACAGAGCCAAGCTAGATGTTTCCTGCCATTTCAGGTCTTAATGCTGAGATAAGCTAATCACCTCCTTGCATCAACCCCAAACTCAACTATAATCTTGTCATCTAAATCTTGGAAGCGAAAGCAAAAAAAGTGCATTTAGAAAAATATCGAACTATTCATTTAAGCCAAATCTTAGTGTTCACACCGGGCTCTAAAATGTCAGGATTAATTGCGCAGTTATGGACAAATAACCTTCAGCAATTACTCTGATACTCAGGTTTTGAGTCGTCATGGCAGGAAGTGCACGGGTGAAACAAAATTTCTTAACAATGGCTCAGTTCCGTCAAGAGTCCCCTTGACCGTGAGCCAGCGTGAGCAATACCAGGACGTAATTTACAAGAGAGTAACAAAGTGCACATGTGGAGCAAGCTATTGTGACTGAGTGAGTTTAGTATAGGACTGTCACTCAAGAGACTGGGGTTTGTATCCTCTTTGGAACAATATTATACTGTTCAGTTATTATCTTCCATTTATTTTCAGTTTTCTGTCGCTGTAGATAGATTTAGGGAACAAAAATACTTTGTTGGGTTTAGGAAAACATGGTTTGGGTTCAAATAGAACGTAACGTAGGACAACTTTGCATGAGCAGAGAGCTCCATTTCCTTTCCTTTTTCTTCGAGCCGCAAAGCTATGATGTTACAAAAACATGATGGTCCTGGAGCAACATTGATGATGATGTTCCAGGAACAACGACAACAAAGCAATGTCAGTCGTATGATCATGCCTCACAAATACAGACATGTAGTATGCCACAAAGTTAGACAGTAGCTTGATTGTTTTCACTTTTTAAAAAAAATCTATATAAAAGCTAACATTTTCTATTTTCATGTACCACATAATTCTAAGTTTACAATTAATTGGCTGATGAATTAAACAAGTATATTCAAGTGTTCCAGTAAATCAGTAAATCATAATATGCAGTTGGAGTTCTGGTCATTGCTATATTGTCGTCATCCTTGGTTGGGTAGTTTAGGCCTGCACTACAAACAGGGATTGTAACAACAATGACTAAGTACAGCACTTAAGAACAATGATGAAAGTAACGATTAGGAACAGACTAAAGAGACAGAATAGAATATCTTTTAGATGAGACTGAAATATAGAAATAAACCCAAACAGCTTAAGGTTGTCCTCTAACATATTTGGTTTCTTTGGCTCAATAGCAGGAACAGGAATAGCTTCAGTGTTATGAATGAAAATACCACACTGTCTAAACTGCAGTGTGTCATACCCAAACAATGTCACTAGACGCCTCTGGCAGTGAAAACATAGTCAACTATTAAATGGGTCCATAATTAACATTAGATTTACTGTAATGTTTGAAAATAAAGACCTCGGGCAGCGGACTAAACGCAGGCATGGAAAGCTCTCCTGTCAGACTGGTATTTGGTGGGATATGGAAGGAATGCTACAAGCCTGGCTCATCAATCAGGTTGATAGGAGGTATATATGTGTGTTATGAAACATGTCCAACAACATTTACGTTCATGTTCTCCTAACCAAGTGGAGAGTCTCGATAACACTCAGCAAACATGAGGGCAGGTCCAACCCAGACACCTGATTAAGGAAAGGCATCCTGGGACTGGGATGTGATCTATGCATGGAACAAATCTGCTCATTTCAAAGGCTAGTAGTCATCCTGATGTCAAACATTTCAAAGAAGACAATTAATAAGCTGTTTCAGAAGTCCTTCTGCATTCCAACAATTCTTAAGCTCTTTGACAACATGAGAAAAAAGAATTCTCTTTCCAAATTCAGTGTTATTAACAATGGTATCCCTCATTCCTTGTCTTCCTTTCTGCTTGTGTTTTCTCTCTGTCCCTGCCTTCCTCCTCCCCTCAGTGTTATTCTCACCTCCAGCTCCCAAAACTGCAGCCTGGCTGACTCATCACTGGCCTTGCCATTAGGCTCCTGCCAACACTCACTGATTAAATCATAAAGGAAGAGAAAAATGAGGGTTATTGAACATACTGGGCCCAATGTATGTGTCAGTGATAAATAAAGAGAATACAGTAAACAGGGTGATAAACCCTGCACAGGCAGCAGCAGTCAACAGTATATTTAAAGCATATTTGAAAAGTTAAATTCTCCCACGTCTGGCTCGTATATAACATGAATAATAGATGTAAACAGAGTGGACAGCAGAGTACAAATCGTGAGCATGCGGACGTGAGTTTCAGCAATGTTATTTCAACAGTGACCATGGAGATTATGACTTCTACATTTAAAGCTGCAATAATCAATTTTTGGCCACTAGGGGGCAGACCAACTCCAAACAAGCTGATAGACTCCTAACTCGTCAAATACTGATGCTTTTGGATTGTAAGTTTGGTTGGTCGCCATCCCAAAGTGTCAGTTTTTGACGAGTTGGGAATGAGACTCAAAAATCAACTTTTCTAACAAATAGAACCTTCAATGTAAGTGTTTCAAAGACAATATGAAATCTTCATGTGCCACAACATGGGCGTTCTAGACGACGGTCGTGGTTCCACCAGGTGCGCCACGGTGAAGCTCAGCAGCATCTCATCGGCAACTCTCCGCTCTGCTCTGCTGAGGATACGCGGTGAGTCTCTTATTGGTGGAAGTGGACAGAAGCAACATCAAGATACACAAAGCAGATCAGGCCAGGCAGGAAGTCAGACACAGGAACAGCACGGAGCATCTGGTCAATTTTCAAAATAAAACACTGTGTGCAGTCTCAGGTTGTATAGCAACAGTAAACACTCTTAAAACAGACACAAAAAAGAAACCATACACCTACGTAGCCTACTGACGTGTGGTAGAAGCACAAAAATCAAGGAAAAATGACAAAGTAAACTAAATCTAAACATTTCAAAAATATCAGACAGGCCGATGCTCCGCTTCTGAAATGATTCCAGTATGAAGCCGCCTTGAAGGTGGAACAAAATTGTCTTGCACACTCAAGGTCACATGGACATGCCCGGTGGAATAAAGTTGTTAGAGAATTATCACCCAACTCTGCAGCTTCCTACAATTTCACAGTTTTATAGACTGTGTAAGCTCTTTGTTTATTTGTCCAACCGGACCTTACAGTTCTGGTTCCCGCTCACTTCTCTCAAAACATTGTTTTCAGGCCACAGCAGGCCGCTGTTTTCTATGACGAAGCTCTAAACACTTACTATACGTTAACGTTGTTCAGCGTCAAACAAGCAAACAGAGACAGTTAGCAACTAGCTAATGAGCACGGTGGAGCATGTAGTGACTTGACGGAGATTTTTTCTCAGGAGCTGGTTATAACCAAAAACTGAACAAAATTTAGAATCATCAGTTGGCTAGAAACTCGACTCCAGCTGAAACAATATTTCAACTTCTGGACAAAATGCATGTCTGTGTTTAGTCTCAAGTCTTTAGTTGTCATGGCACACAGACAGGCAGGTATCTTAACAAGAGGCAAGCTTTATTAACAAATAAAAAAATGTGGCAACAAAAGGCAGAAAACAAAACAGGAGAAAACCAAGAAAAAAGCAAACAAAGTACAAACCAAAATAGGAAAGTACAAACCAGAAATAACGTGAGGAATCAGGAACCAAAAGCCAGAAACACATGATGGGAAGATGAGACAGGGAGGCAGAGGAACACAAGGGCAAAACAGAACAGTAAAAAGATCAGGAGACACATGATAAACAGAACAGATGAACTGACGAAGAGAAAGTGGAAGACGAGGACTTAAATACACAAGGGGTGATCAACTAATAGCACACAGGTGAGGAGTGAAAATGGCGGAAAAACAGACAAAGGGAGGAAGTGAAAAGCAAAACATGACACATGATGACAGAACTTCAAAATAAAACAGGAATAACTGAACCACAAAATCAACCCATGACATTAGTTTAAAGTGAAATGGTAAACAGATTCCACAGTATTCATTCAGTCTCTCCACAACATTTCAAAATAACACTTAAGACACAACACTTTAAAATCACAAGACAAGTAACAATATTTGACATAAAGTTATTGAGCATTGTGAATACACTGTGATGTAAATAGAGGGTGTGTCTCATGTGAGGTTGTGCTTGTATTCTGGGTATGCCTCTGGTGTTTACATCTTTGTATCTTGGTTATGAACTGAAAAACAAAAATAGTCTTAAAATAGCCTCTTCCATACATGTTTCAGGTCATTTCTGGAACTTTGATTCTACCTCTTGCTTTAGAAAAGTCATTATTTCACCCATTATATGATCTACTAAGCATATAGCTGCAGGGCGTTTTTACATTTTCAGTACATTTCAGTACATTTTCCTCATCATGACATCTGAATCCCTCAGTCGTATAAATAGACTTAAATAAACAGTTTACAATCAATTTGTCGACCCTCTCTACCTTTTGCATCGGCCTATCCATTTCATTACGAGGTGTGTGCTGTAAACTAATCCTGTCGTCCGACGATAGAGAGTGAGTGCTGCTCCCTGTAATAAGGCAGGGGAGATGAGTCATCAGCAGAAGTGAGGCTTGGAAATAAGGAATGTGGAGACTGTGGCCTCTGGCTGAGATGAAAACCTTTGGTTCTGAGGAACAGACACACTCCTGCACAACTAAGGTGACCCACAAAGATCGCTGGATCCCTTGTTGTATCAGTGAGACTGCACTCAGTTACCATAAATCAATATTGTTATAATTCCTCTCAGCTCCAGCAGAGTGATTCACTTTACTAATAAATAAAGCTGCCGACATTTCAGTTTTGAACACAGTCCTTTAAATTTTAACACATGATTGTTAAAATTCACAGTGCACTTGATGGATACTCGTTCCCTTAAATCCAGTATAATCACATTTTTTATTGTACACCCATATGTCCAGTATGCTGTGCTAACAACGAGTTTTCAGTAGGGTGATGCTGTATAAAGAGAGACGAAATGTAATATAGACACGACTGAAATAAAGAACATAGACATGATGTTAAAAATGCAAAATACATAATAAGTATAAGCACCTTTAAAAAGAACACATTGTAATAGTACTGTAAAATACTCCATTAACCGGGTTATGATTTCATTACATTAAACTGTCCTATAATGTCTTTTTTAAAGATTTTTAATCATTTAAAACAGTGTAGTGGGAATTTGTAAAAGCTGATTTCTGAAGTGTATACCGAAATAAAATCTGCCAGAAACATCCCTGTACTTATCCATTTATGTATTTCTTAATTTTGCCTCCCCTAGAAATTGCCACAATCAAAAAATTATTGGTATCTGCCTTTTAAAAAACTTTTAGTAACTTTAAATTCTAAAATGTAAAAAAAAAGAAATCAGGTGCTCAGATTCCTTTGACGAAAGTGCTTCTGCTTGCAACTTACTGAGCATATGTATGGACAGTTAAGAAGTGGATTATGCAACAGAGTTTGTTTAAGAGGTTTTGGTGAATGTTTTATTTTTTTCTGCTGTAAAGATTTGTCACCATTGCAATTTATTTTTGGCTGACATCAAGCTGATCATAGCCTCTGTTCTCCATCAATAATCAAACTACAACATTTTTACAGCAAACGCGACAGGACATTTGTGTCATGGTCCTCAAAACAGTATCACTTCATTAAAGTTACTTGATTCTGGTGGCCACTGTGGACAAAAGCCAAACAAAGTAAATTATCTTGTGCCTTACAGTTTAACTCAAAGTTTGCAAGCATGAACTTTAAAGGATAAGTTCAGTTCAATGAAAATTCAGTCATTATCGGCTCAACCCCATGCTGATGGAAAGTCAGCTGAGGGTGACTGTGGCTCAGGGGTAAAGCCAGCGTCTTGTTATCAGAAGGTTGCTGGTTTGATTCCACTGGTCTGTATGTCGAAGTGTATGATACTGAACCCCAAACTGCCGTCAGCGTATGAATTACTCTAAGTTGCTTTGGACAAAAAGTGTCTGCTAAATGTAAACAGGTAAAGTTTCATAGTCCACAAATCATTTTTGGAGCGCAGCGTTCTCCTAAACAACTGAACGAGACGAGGACTTGTTTTAAAACGTAAAAAAAACCAAAAAACAAATAAAAAAACATGAAATGTCTCCATACAGCTTGTCTGGCATAATCTCCAAAAGCCTCAAGATCCTATATTGTTTTGAAAAGATGTTATTTACTCCCTTTTTAAAACAGAAATCTTCACTGTAGCTGCTAAAATAAAAGTGGGCAAATTAAGTCTGAAGTCAAAAACTTCTTCAGTTGTTCAGGAGATTTGGTGGTTTTGCTGTGAAGAGAAAGCGCTGAGTTGATGATGACTGAATTTTCATTTTATCCTCTAAGAGAATTTAGCTTTGCCCTCAATTGGGATTAATAGGTACAGTATGAACAATGTCATTAAAATCTAACACGAGAGGGTTATTTCATGCTTCATTGTTCATGTTATTCTTAGACCTTATTTCATCAGCTAAACCAGCTTTACAAGTCATACTTGATAAAACCCCATGTACTCTTGAAAGAGGTGCACAAATTCAAGTTTTATCCCATTATCATTCTTCTTCTCATTTTGTCTTGTTGAAATTGATAAAATATTCAAGAAACCAATAAGGGCTTTCTCTGTAATAAGCACATCACAGAAAACGTGGGTAGATGGATCTGTAAGGATACAGATTTTACGTTTACATGCACAAATATACCCCAGAATCTCACATAGCCTAAACTATTGTAAATGTCTTTGTATACCCTGTGAATGAGCATCCCTGTCATCAATACTATACCTGAATAATTACATTTTCCTGTCCAGTTTCAGTGTTTCACCCACATTTTGAAAAGTCTGCCCAATTAAAGAGAATTTTGATGAGTGCAAGCTGCCAATATCCCATGTGACTAATACAGAAGAAAGAACATAATTGTAATAGGAGTAGAAAACTGCTCATTTTTTACATTCAAATGCACCTAAATTGCCTTGTGAGTGATGATTTTCATGGAAGACAAAAGACCAACTTACTCTTGTAACTTAATCAGTATTTGAGCAAGAAAGACATCTTTATCTCATAACAAACACATTTCACGGACATTTTATTGTTATTCTAAAAGAGACAGAGAATGGTAGTGCTAAATTCAGCTCAGTTGCCAGGAAAAATTGTTTATCACCAGACCTTGATATCGGTAGGTGGAGTTAGACTTAGACAGACTTTATTGTCATTCAGTGAGCAACAAGTGAACACAGAATGAAATGTTTCAGAGACTCAGCATATAATTAAAATATGAAAGTATATAAAAAAAATACCACAATAAGAATAATAAATATCAAAAACAGAAACATACTGAAAGTGCAAATTATTGAAAGTGACATTGTTGAGTTAGGTAGTGCAAATATTTTGAGGAAACAAGGTCTCCAGAATAAACAACAATTGTCACTTAGAGTTCAGCAGTCTGATGACATGGGGGGAAAAGCTGTTACAGAGCCTTGTGGTCCTGCACCGAATGCTGCAGAACCTCTTTCCAGAGGCCAGCATGGAAAACAGTCCATGGTGAGGGTGGGAGGAGTCTCTGATAATATTCCCAGCTCGGGACATGCAGCACTTGGGAGCAATGTCCTGAATGGAGGGAGAGAAGTCCCAATGATCTTCTCCGCTGTCCTCACCACTCTCCTCACATTCCTCCAGTCAGAGGCTTTGCAACTTCCACACCACATGGAGATGCAGCTGGTCAGGATGCTCTATATGGAGGGCTCTCCTCATCCTTCGCAGGAGGTGCAAATGCAGGTGTGCCTTCTTGACCAGTGCCGCAGTGTTCACAGAGCAGGTGAGGTTGTCTGTGATGTGCACCCCCAGGAACTTGGTGTTGCTGACCACCTCCACAGCCATGTTGTTGATGAGAATTGGAACGTGGCTGGGCTGCTTCTTCCTGAAGCCGACAATGATCTCTTTGGTTTTGTCCGCGTTCAGGATCAAGTTGTTTTTGCTACACCAGCCCACCAGCTGCTCCACCTCCTCCCTGTAAGCCAGGTCGTGGTCATCCCTGATGAGGCCCACCACTGTTGTGTCATCCGCCAACTTCACAATGTGGTTGGTGGTAGCCCTTGCGACGCAGTCGTGAGTCATCAGAGTGAACAGCAGGGGGCTCAGGACACAGCCTTGAGGGGAGCCTCTGCTGAGGGTGATGACACTGGAAGTATTCTGACCGACCCGCACTGACTGTGGTCTCTCAGTGAGGAAGTCTAGCAGCCAGTTGCACATAGGGGTGCTGAAGCCCAGGGGTCCCAGTTTGTCTACCAGATGCTGTGGAATGATGGTATTAAATGTGTTTTTCTCCTCCAGGTGTGCAAGGCTCAAGTGAAGAGCGGTGGAGATGGCATCCTCAGTGGAGCGCTTTGGCCTGTAGGCAAACTGGACGGGGTCAAACATGGCAGGGAGTCTGGAGGTGATGTGCTCCTTTACCAGCCTTTCAAAGCACTTCATCATAATAGGAGTGAGTGCGATGGGCCGGTAGTCATTGAGTGATGTGATTTGAGGTTTCTTTGGCACTGGGATGATGGAGGCAGTTTTGAAACATGATGGGACTTTGGCTTGATCCAGTGAGGTGTTAAAAATTTCCGTTAGGACACAAGCCAGCTGATCTGCACATTCCCTGAGCACCCGCCCAGGTATGTTGTCAGGGCCCGGAGCCTTCCGTGAGTTGACACTCCTCAGAGACCTTCGCACCTCAGCTATGTCAAGGCAGAGTGCCTTTTTATCCTGCTGTGGAACAGTTTTCACAGCAGGAGTGTTGTTCAGTGCCTCAAACCTCCGAAAGAAGTTATTTAGTTCATTTGGGAAGTCCACGTCATCGTCGCACGCAGGAGGGGCAATCCTGTAGTTGGTGATAGTCCGTATGCCTTGCCACATATCCCTGGTGTAGCGGGATCATGGAAAAATTCTTGGATTTTTCGACTGTGAGCACGCTTTGCTAGTCTGATGGCACGGTTCAAGTTGGCTCTTGCTGTTCTCAGTGCCATCTCGTTGCCAGACTTGAAGGCTCTGTGCATTTGTTGATGTAGGCTGACACAGACATGACATACTCATCTATGTTGATGTGATCGTTGTAAGTGGCAGCTGCTTTGAACATATCCCAGTCAGTGCACTCAAAACAGTCCTGTAGTGCCTCCATAGCCCCCTCAGACCACACCCTCACCTGCCTCACTGTAGGTTTTCCTCTGACCAGCAGGGGCATATATGCTGGAATTAGCAGAACAGATAGATGGTCTGAAGAGCCAAGATGGGGGCGGGGTGCTGCTCTGAATGCATCTTTCATGGTGGTGTAAGCCATGTCTAATGTATTTACTCCCCTAGTTGCACAATCCACATGCTGGTGGAAATGTGGGAGAACTGACTTCATGTTGGCCTGGTTGAAATCCCCAGCGACAATGAAAAAGCCCTCAGTGGGAGTAGATTGCAACTCACTGATAGTCCGGTACAGAACTTTCATGGCCTCTTATAGTGTCAGTGCTGGGGGGCACGTACACAGCAGTGATGGAAACTAAGATAAACTTTCTGGGCAGATAGAACGGTCTGCAATTTACATTCAAAAGCTCAATGTCCGGTGAGCAATGGCTTGAGACAAACTTAGTGTTTATACACCAGTTGTTGTTGATGTAAATACATAGACCACCCCTTCGGGATTTACCGCTGAGTGCGCAGCTCCTGTCAGCACGAAATGTAGCCAGTCCCTCGAAGCTGACAGCATTGTCTGGGATTGATGAGTTTAGCCATGTCTCTGTCAGAATTATTGTGCAACAGTTCCTCATCTCTCGTTTACTTGTTAATTCCAGCTGCAGATGATCTATTTTGTTCTCCAGGGAACGAACGTTTGAGAGGAAGATAGATGGAAGTGGCGTTTTATAGGGGTTAGCTTTTAGCTTAGCTGTTAGTCCTCCCCGACAGCCGCGCTTCCGCCTTCGGTCACAATAATCCGCTTGCTCCTCTGTCGGCTTGTGATGCTAGGAGTGTCCATAGCAACTGGGTCTTGTCAGTGTAGCACTCCGAGGATATGTAAACACTCCCGAGTAGTCGTGTCTATGAAGCCGAAGTCACTGGATGATCGTAATTCCAGCAAGAGATGGCGATCATATATTAATTTGTAGAGATTTTTGCCCGTTTTTGGCATCCTAGGCAGCAGATTTTGATATAAATATAACAGAGGCGAGAAGGCAAGCCAGTGAAGGCTGTTCGAGACCATGTTTCAACATTTGTAAGCGTGACATGACTGGATATTTTTAAGGAAACCAGGACAATTTCCATGGCGTCTTATCTCATGGCATCCAAAACAGGCATTTTAAGCCAAAACAAAACATTTTTCTCACCATGCCCAAGTGTTTTTTGTGTCTAAACCTACCAGATCATAAGCACAGCAATGTCACAACATAAAATTGAAAATTGAACCAAAACATTGAAAGAAATGTGAGTTTTATAATATCTGTGGCTTGCAGAAATGTTAACTGGCAACATTTACTCTGGCGATTGGTTCGCCTAATTTAATAGTTTACGTCTAAATAATAATATTTATGTTGGTTACACCTTCACTGAAGTCAAAGGAAAAGGACCTAATCGTTCACTCCAAGGACGTGAGTGTATTTTAGTAATCCGTCAGCCTAAAATTGATTATTTGTTAGCTGTTTTTTGTGTCAGGGGCCTCACTTACTGTAGGTCAAGGTGCTCATTGACTAAAGAGAACATTCACATTTACACCAACTGATACAATTGATGATACAGAGACATACCAGTTCTCTGACAAAGTCACTCCATTGACTATCTCAATGGAGTGACGTCAGTCCTGAAACAGCTCTGTGCTCTGTCACACAGCCACGGCGGCGAACAAAGCAACCAGACTGGTGAATATAAATAAAAGTGAACTGTTTCTTTTTGTACGTCGTGCAGGAAGAATTCATAGTATGTGCGGTATTTTGACGAATGGACACGATTGAAGTCGTGTGTACGTCATTTATGAGAAGAGGGTGAAATGATAAATGATGAGAAGCCGGGGGTTTGCCCTCCAACCTTCCAACATGATGCTTGACGATTAAGGTAATGTAATAAAGGTTTACTATGAGGATAGACGGGCTGGTGAGTCATAGGTCAGCAGTGGGTGTAAGGTGAGAACATCGGAAAGCCTGAAGCGTTTAGGGAGATAATGAGGCCTTGTGCATCTCCCAAGTGCCCAACATTAAGAGTTATTACTTCCTCTCCTGCTGTAGCTACAAGCACCTTGTTTCATTCACAGCCGCAGTGCTACGGCTCTAATTGCATACACATATGAACATACATACGAACAAGCAGCTGCTCAAACTGCTTTTAGTACTCACTTCCTCTAATTTGAGAACAGGATAATAATCTGTACCGTTTCACTTAATTGCTTACATCTCAGATTAACACCTCAGAGCTTTTCCAAATCCAGCTCAAAGCAAAGCGTGTCCATGTATTTCACAAATGTTACATTTTACATATTTTTCTCAAGGTTTAGGAAGCTGACGGTCAGCCTGATCAATTTTCTACCGCAACATTTTTCCTGTGATGAAAAGAGATAAGTTTAGTAAAAACTTGAACCTCAAAACAACCTTCTATATTTTTAACATAATTTCAACAGTTCAGGCAGCAGTTGTACAGCTATCTCATTACTCTCATAGCCATTTTTCTGTGGCACACAGCCCCCAATACTGAATTAAAATTGTGATGTGAATGGGCTGTGAAACTGACAACCAACTAAGCCAAGTTCTGTCAGATAGAAGCAGGAAAAGCACCTTGTTTCGGGTGACCAGATATCCTGTAAAATTTCGGAGGCTCCTGATTTATGAGCAGTTGTCTAAAAGACATGTAAAAAATGTCTTATCAGTGTTTCCCAAAGCCATCGATGACATCCTCAAATGTCTTGTTTAGTCCACAACCGAAGATATTCAGTTTACTGTGATTGTGGAGTAAAGCAACAAGAAAATATTTGATTTGAGAGGCTGGAATTAGAGAATTGTGCAGTGACTGTGAAAAGTATTTGTTCTGTTAATGTGATGTTTTTTATTTTATAGACATGTTTGTGTTTATATTGTCCTGAATGGGACCAATTACAATTTTCCTGCTTCGTAGCGATGTGTCGGTCGTAATAGAGTCAGTTCTATGAGCCTGCTCTTTTAATTGAACAGTGGGAGCTGGCTCCTGTCTGAGAGCTGTTTAAAAATAAATGTAAAAAATAAATAATAATAATAATAATAACAATATCATACACCATCATACAAAACATAGTTCAATATAAATAAAATGTACAATACACACAATAGTGTCTGATGTGAAAACTGTGCTTGGTTAGTCGTTGTTACACAGCATTTATAGGATCGTTTAAAGCTGCTTCTCCTCTTTTTAATTACTTTTTCGCTGAATCTCTCTGAAAAATATTTAACAGCGTTTTCTACTTGTTTGACCTTGAATGGCAGATTCTGACTGTTATGGCAAGAAAGAATATGTCAACATTACATTTGCAAGGTTAGGTTAATTGTGGCATTAAGGAATATGAACAAATGTGGATAAGCATCACACATTTATTAATTATACATTTGACTGCTTGCATAATTGCAGTCAGCTTGAATCATTCACCATGAACACAAGGTTCACTGAATCAGCTTTACTGTATGTCATAAGAATGCAGGAGAAAAATTAAGAATGGCAGACAATAACATCACAGGAAATAAGTGCAGCATTAAATATGAAGGGGGGAAATGTTCCAGGTCTTACAGGATGTTTTGAACTTGTAGGACGAGCTTACAGTACCAGGAGGGATGTGCGTAAACCTGCCATTCATTCGGGCTTTCTTGTAAAACAAGCTATCGGAAAAAGTTAACAAGACTTACTGAAACAAGTCAGGTTCACTGGTTTATTGCAGTCAGTTAGATATTTTATTGAAGATGCATCCTTGGCCCAGCTGATGTAAGATATTTATGCAAGACTCATTCAGAAATGTTACTCACAACTAAAATATGTAAACTGCCATTTGCTTCGACTCTTGCTCCCACAGCGGTTCCTGACAACTTTCAATATTTACATTTTTCTGTGGCATCAAAATGCAGCAGACTTAACAAAAGAAGAATGAATATGGAGAAGAGCTGTTGCTTTGTTCTTCAAAAGGAAACAGTTCCTCATCCTTAAAATATCTTAAGTGCTGTCACTTGGAGTCCCTCCATGGAATCTGAAGCATTAACAGGCTCTGGCTTGTAATTGTCAAAATGCTAAGTGTTGAGGTCAGTGTTGTTTCGCAGGTTTCGAATATCTGTTCTGCCGTCACAATTTCTTTTTATTGTGTTTTGTGGAGTTATTGTATACATTACTGTCGGGCTGCAATTTATGATTATTTTTAGTATACATTACTGTCGGGCTGCAATTTATGATTATTTTCAGTATTTACTTACAAGCTAATTTTCTCAATTAATCGATCAATTGTTTAGTACATAAAATGTCAGAAAAAGGAGATTTATTTCCCAGAGCCATTTTATAATAACCACTTTGCTATTCTGAGTTTCTATTTTTTAACAGAAATAATGCTTTCATACTCTTTTCATTTACTTTCTTCTTTTCCATGCTCATTTTTAATTAATAGTAACCCTCAATAAAACTCAACACCAACAGATGTTTAATCACATTAAAAGCCCACCTTTAAAGGTAAGGGAGCGGGAATTTAAGTGCTATGTTTCACTCATGGTAGATTAACATGGAGGCAAAGGACCAAGTAGAATGTCTGACATGACTATCGCTGTATTGATGGAATTAGTGGTATTAAAAAGGAAGTTAAGGGTTTGCATATAGGGAACAGGATAATTACGTGCTCTACTCTGCCTCTGAAAGGCTTGCGTCTATAAATTTTCCACAATGAAACTATTCCCAATTGTGTATGATGAAAGCCTTGACAGCTTCGCACTCCTGCTATTCCATGCTAAATTCATCTATCACATTTATCGAGGGAAGAAGGCAAGAAGAGTGGTAAAGTTCAACTGACAAACAAGAAAAATCTTACAGATTTTCTTGGCCCTGATAGTCTGTTGGACAAAAGAGGATGGGAGGGAGGACAGTGGGCCACGATGAATTAACTTTTTGATCGGACCACAGAAGAATTAGCCAGCTAGAGTGCTATTTTATAACTGTATATTAAGTGGTTTTCCGGTACTGGGTTGTATCCATCTTTTTATGTGGTTTGTTTGTTAAACACACAGCCACCAGCGGAGCTGATACAAAGGATTGTGAGCTGTAGTTTCCCCAGTAAACACACTGACCTCTTCGACTGTCACAGCTGCAGTGTTGCGGGGCTCGGTAGTGGACTTTTGGAAGGACCGCCTGGTGGCAGCCCGCCCTGCACAAACCAATCCTGTCTGCTCTGCCTAGCACAGACAATCCGGCAGAAAAGACTGGCTCAAGAGGATGAGTGACCCCAAGAAGAGCAGCAGCAGACCAGAGAGGAGGCCAAAGAGGTTGGTGTGTTTACTGAGGAAACTACAACTCAATAGCCCACCTTCTATGCCTGACTCAAGCTTTTTCAATCATAGTTATGCCAAAGGCGACCAGGAGTAGTGCAGGTTGTGCAAGAGAAGCAGGTTGATCCGTAATAATGCAATATAGTAATGACCACATTTACAGGTACTTTTTTTAAAAAAAGAGCAGGGTTGTGTTAATGTACTCAAAATTAAGGTCCAATCTATCGTGCTGCAGCATGAGCTCTCATTGGCAAGTTCATAAGAAGGATCACTGAGTATTTTATATTTCTTTGAAGGTAAGACCTACTTTTATAAACTAATTTATAATTTTTACATGTGTTTCTTTCCATCGAACAAAGGTGTCTTGAAATACAAATATAGATATTACAAATAAAGTACATTTAAAAGGAATTACTTAAGAATTGATTGCTGATGATTTAAAATATAACTAAAACAGAATTTTGAATCTGAACATTTGGTGATTATGTTTTTTATCCTCCACAGTAAAACTAAATTTCATGTCAAAATGATGAATGAGTTACTTTTTGAGTGTGGATTTCTGTCTGCACATATGTGACATGAATCAAATCTGTCATTGATCCAAGGCATTTTTCAAATCAGTCCAGTCACTTTTCCTGTACTCATGGTTTAATATTTAATATGTATAGACACACCCTAATATTTCTTTAATTAGTCAGCTCCTAATCATTGCTCCACCGTCATTCATCCAGTCATTGAAGACATTTGTTTTCAGCTGAGTGGTAATAAAAAGTCAGTCTGTTAATGTGCCCTCCTACCATTCTAGACTATGACTCATATCTAAGCCTCACTGCAGAGAGTTATATGTGATGTGAATACTTATCAAGGCAACAATCCTAAACTTGTTTCTACACGTCAGCCTGGTAGCAACATATCTGTCCTCTATGAGTAAATCAGTGGGACAGGAGCACATCAATGTTTGCTTCTGATATGTATATTAATAGTTTGCATGATGCTGCGTCACACCCCAGCAGCAGAGAGGACGCAGGTTGAGGAAACGTATGTGTTTTCTTGAATCGCTCTCTGATTATCCATCTTACTTTTTACAGTCCTATGATTGTACATTAAGATAACTCGTTGCATTATAGGATCATTAACACAAGACACAATCTCACATATTTATCCTGTGTGCTACTTGTTTACAAAGCAACATTTTTATACTTTTATGTTTTTAAACCTGAAAGTTGCTCTGTTATTGAGTGGGTTTTGAGAGGGGAGGGGTGAACGCTAGCTGACCAACTGAAATAACTGTTGTTTGACGTCATGACTTTATTTTTAGAAGGTAATATATGGGTGTGGAAGTGCCTTTTCATGTTAGAATCAAAATACAAACAGATAACATACACACACTGATGCATCCATGTGCACATGGGCAGACAATCACGTGTGCGTGCGTGTGTGAGAGAGCGAGAGAGTGTGTGTGTGTGTGTGTGTGTGTGTGTGTGTGTGTGTGTGTGTGTGTGTGTGTGTGTGTGTGTGTGTGTGTGTGTGCACGCGCTTTTCTCCTAATACCAGGAAAATGTATATTCACACCTACTGATGAGCTATATTTGTTTGCACATGTACTGCAGTGACTCAGAGGGGTTACTATGTTCATGTGCGTGAGCCGTATAGGATCACATATAGGAGTTAAAATCTGGGCACATTTTGAGTTGCATCAGACGTTGAAAGACTTCTGTCTCTCACCTGTAATATCCTCACAGTGGGTGAGAGTATTAACTGGGATTATCCTGTTGACTGCTGGTTTGTCACTGACATCTAGATCTCACCAGAGCTCACATGGGCATGTGCAATCCAACATGGCATAAAAAAAATATGCCATTCACATCAGATATTGATATGTTTAGCTTCTTTTGTAAAAAACAAAAAAACAATGGTTTTACATAATGGCAAGCAGGAGGTTTTTTATCCATTCTAAACTTATTTTTTTTGTGTTCTGCGTACGAGTGTCATTGTTCAGTATCAGTTTTGTGGTGAAAGTCTTGGGACCTTTCTCTTTGGTTATCATGTTTTTATTGCTCAATTAAGCTGTGAAATTATGTTTCTACACATTAAATTCCTGCCTCCTAAAGGGACCAACTCAGTTGTAAATGTTTTAGAGCACATTGTGAAGATGAGAATTTACATTTTGTGAACTAAGACAGACAAAAACAGTATATTTTCAAAAAGTTTGATATCCAAGATTTACTTATTTGTGAATTTGATTTGATGAATATTTAAGCAGTTATTAATTTGCCTTTTTACACATGTGAATTGTATTTCTGTTTTTACTTTTCTAAAGGAAAGGACTTGTATAATTTATAACACAAGAATGCACATTTAACAGAGATCACTTATGATGGCAGCCGACAAATCAAACATTCCAAATAATAACATTTTAGGCTGATAAAAATTAAAAACATTTTTGTTTGTCATTACAACAGATTCAATATCGGGTAAAAAGGTTTGACATTCGCTCTGTTAACATATGCTTCAGATTTCAGAGCACCATTAATAATTGTGAATCATCGTTCATTCTTGTGCTCTCTAGAAGTTGAATGCTAAAACAAGAAATTTGAATAAAAATACGTTTTTATAAATGCTTTGAAACCAAATAATTTAATCCTTAGCCCATATGTGATCAGACATACAGGTTTGATTAAATGTTATTAATGTTATTTTATTTTAGAGGAAGTATTATATTGACAAGTTTTCGTGACTATGGAAGTCCAGGACTGCCAATATTAATCAAATTTGAAAAGTAATTTGCCATTTGTGTCTTGAATGATGTACAAAACAAAAAAGATATAATTTCACTATTTAACATCATGTCAGTTTTAAAATTATTTGCAATGTTTATTTATATTTTATGTAATCTGAAGCCAATATCAAATTCATTTTGGATTTTATAATCCCTTTTGATTACTTTATCAAATCCAAAAAATAAACTTGGTGACAATTCTCTAATAAGTATTCTCTCCATGCCTTGTCTGTCCTTGGGACAAGATCCTCGTTAGAGAAGCAAACCCTGCTCTCTAACACATCACATCGCAGGTTGACTGTGTGCGGTGTGTTTTTGAGGACCACACAAAGACCGACAGAAGAGAGATGAGTCTTCTCTGGTCAAACAGTCTCACAAATCTTGTCATTTAAATTTCAGGAGTCAGAATGCCCATATTCAATAAGACACCTGCATGCAGAGAAAATGTTGCCATTACATTGAAATTGATTATCTGAATGTAAGAGCACTTTTTCTTCTACTTTTCTAGGTACTCAAAGACACTTTACAAAGGAAACAACAAAACAAAAAAGAACAACAATCCATTAGCAAAAGGAACATATCAGAAATGTATTCCCCAGGTGTGAGAAGAGGCTGGCGTTGTCTGTTCGCCACTCCTCCATCTGAGACTGAAAAGAAATCTGTTTTAGTTCAATTATTTATGCCGAAACAAACTAAATCAACAAACTCTCTTTGTTTTCATGATTGAATGAACTGAATAAACAAACTGACCTCAAAGGACAACACAGTTTCATACTGTTTTACTTTGTTTATATTTGGCGGACCCTGCCACCTTTCTAGCTTCGAACAGTGTTCTGGGGACCTTGAGAACAGCTTGTTTACTATGGAAAAAATACATTTGTCTAAGTTCCTACTATTACCTAACTGAGTTTGATTTTTTTTTTCTCCAAAACTATATAGTGCCCTTTTAATGTCAAAGAAATGTCAAGGCTTTACACCGCCGTTAAAACGACTACATGTTGTGGAAAGCCAAAAACACAATTCTTCATTTGAGGGTAGAACATTAACATAAAAAAAGGAAAAAGATAAATATGAATCAACAAATGGATGAATGGTGGTCTGCGTCTACATGTGCATCTATGTAAAAATTTCCACTGAAAATACCAGACAGCGTTTCAGTCAGTAGGGGGAGAAAACACTTCATCCCACTCTCTGTATCAGAGCTCTCGGTCTTCTCTCTCTGCCTCCTGAGTTTCCCTCCCCCACTGTAGGCAACACCATGAGTCAGAGAATGGCACATTGACATGGGTGGCATGGCCAGCCTCACACAGAGTCAAAGATACAGCCTGGACTTAATTTTCACTGTCCAGATTTTTGTAAATATATGTCCTTCCCGAGGAGCCTAAATCATCGATTGAACAAACTTTCCGAGCACACCGTAAACTCAACAACAGATTTACTGTTTGCAGGTACAACATGGAAGCTGCCACTGTCTTCAGTCAGAGCCTTGGGGAGTTGGTCAAGGGCACACAATTGAAAGATTTGAAGGACAGGTGAGTGATGTTAGTTATGATTCTTCCAGTCAGTTCTGAGAATCAAACCAGCATCCTTCTCGGTCACAGAGCTAACACATTAATCATTCAGTCTGCTTCCTGTCCGCCTTCTCAGTGCGTCTGCCAGGAATTAGGAAGTTGTCAAAGTGCACACATTATTGATTAACACTAACATTGTAAAAGTAGGTAAACATCTCCTTTAATGAGTGGTATCACAGTGGACTCGTCAAATAAATGTAACAGTACAGCGATATTAATCAAAGGCAAGTTGAGTCGAAAAAGTGAAAGTGAATTTAATTCAGTCACAGTATATGTGCCAAATGTCAATCAAAATACAACACTGTCTGCTATAATTATATTTCTATACTACTTATATGGGACAGCAAACCTATTTTGAGCAACTGGCTGAAACCTCTTTCATAAACATATCATTACAACTTGCATGAATACTGTTATGGTGCTCTTAATATACTGAATATACGCCTACATGCTTATGCACAGTACCTACCTGTACCATTCACCATTTCTTTATTTCTTATCATTCTTTTGTTTGTTTGTTACGCTTTTGTAGTACTCATTTCTAGCTGTATGCCTGTTTCTGTGTAAGAGCAACGTAAAACTGGAGCCAAATTCCTTGTGCGTGTATACACACTTGGCCAACGAAGCTTAATCTGATTCTTATCTGCCAGGTTGTAAAATGTTGATGGTGAACATACCAGCTGCTTATGCGATACAATATCCACACAAACACTATTAAAGTCGTACAGGGATTTAGAGGAATCCACTTATCTTTTCCCAATAACTTAACGTAAATATGCAACTTTTGTTCATTTGAAGTTAATTGAGCTTAAAAAACTAAAAACTTCTAGTTTTCATTTTTGGACCACTTTAAAATTATAAACATGAGTTCCTCTAACTTGCGGTCTTGTTTTTATGGTTACGTTTAGACGCTCAAAGTGCTTGGCTAGGGTTAGTTTACTTAAACATGTAAGCTCAACCACAATTTTGCCCTAACTTTAACCAGGCACTGCGCAAGGACTTCAGCTTCCAACAGAAACAGTCTACTTGTCTTCAAGGCAATGTATAGACAATCATTTTGGCAAAAGAAATGAATAGTACATTAACATAAATCTTGGCAGTCTGTAGTACAGTGATCACA
Source organism: Pagrus pagrus (assembly GCF_965226575.1). Classification (NCBI taxonomy): domain Eukaryota; kingdom Metazoa; phylum Chordata; class Actinopteri; order Spariformes; family Sparidae; genus Pagrus; species Pagrus pagrus. Next base: position 20,665,498 of record NC_140185.1, on the reverse strand, counting down.
CATTTGTAATGCTTGCATCAAATGTGTTTTAAGAGTCATAAAGAGGATGGCTGTGCTGAAAAACAGCCAAAAGTAGCCAAAGTTCAACAGTAGTCAGAGGACTCAGATGGTACATATTTCAAATATAAACATCCCATTAATCACCTTATAGAGTTGATATGCTGGTTATATATGTTCACTCAACTGTTTGTATCTTAAAGAAGGTTTTGTGATTTGTACTGTTGTCTTTAACTCTGCAAGCATTTGTGAAGTCTTGTTTTGTCCTGTTTGTTTTGACTCAGCTCAGAGGTGACAGTGATATTGTTCTCTCCTAAACAAAGCTTACTACCAGATTCTGACTATAATAACAACATGCTCTTAACCCCCAGAAAGCGCATCCCAGAGTGTCTTGGGAGTAACAGAGGGCAAAGGCTCAGATGCTGCAACTGGCAAAGACAGAGTGTAGGTCAGGTTAGGTCAGGGGCAGGCCGGCATTCAGGCCAAAGACGGTCAGAAAGGGAAAACTGAGGACATGCTCAGCAAGTTAATGCAGTCCACATTCATATGTGTTTTGCACTTTTTACAAAAGTCAAACATGAACTGAAATCTTGAATCCTTTATCGAGTTAAATGAGGCTGGCCGGAGTAACAGGCAGTAAAAGGTTGAAGACAAAGACAATGTTTGTAGCATTTGAAGCATTTCAACTTAATTAAAGCTACAGTATATTAAAGGAATAGTTCGGCAATATGGGTCTTTAATAGTGACTTCAGAAAGTTGTCCTTAGTGTTTATGTTATGACTTCTTTTGTTTTATGAATACCTGAACAAAAATGCATTTTTTTCCAGAACAATCTATATCAGGAATAAGTGAGCTGAACAAGATGCTGCTGTAAACCAGGTTTCATGTCAGTGAACCACATTCACTCAAATCTGAAAATATAATGTGAATAGTCTTAGAGAACGTGCATACCAGTACATGAAATCCAAATGAGGAAGTTGCCATGCCAAAGCATGATAGATGGGGTAAATACAACGCCCGGATGCATCCTAAACCCAATCAGAGAGCAAGGGCAGACAAGTAGGGAAAAAAAGTGAGTCACGGTTTCTATGCCTGCCGTTGCCATATATTAGGGAGTGCATCCTAAATAACGCATGGGCTATAAATAGAAAAATGTGTAAATAGCATCAAACACAAACAAACACAGCCAACATAGACATGTTGCGCATTTTAATTGTCTCACCGTTTGAAGTAACTCAAAGTGAATATGTGATTTGTCAATTGATTCTTTTTCTCCCAGGCTATGAATAAAATGCTTTAATTATTGATGTACTGACGTCAGATGTCCGCTTGAATGTTGTATGTGGTGCAGACCTCTTTCTCCGGGCAAGCTACTTCCCCCACCCAGCTCTCAACCAAACAGCACCCCTCCACCACCTCCACCACCACCAACAGCAGTGCTGCCACCACCCCTTCACCCAGCAGACACCCTCATGCTCCCCCTAGCTGAACATGCTTTACCTGGCATGAACACGTTGCAGGCAGCCAGCAGACAGGCGACAACCCATTGGAAGGTGTTTAATACACAGATTAAGTCTGTTTCTCTATATTTGCCCCACCTCCCCTCCATCTGCTGCAGTCCTCCCCACCAGAGGCTCGTCTGTGTCATGCCACCGGAGCACTGCTGCGCTGTAGAGCAACTGGTTTCTCTACTAAATTGCATCTCAGCAGAGGAGAGCTTGTGTAGAAACGTTGAGTACGATGTTTTATAGTCAGAACATGGAGTGAAAGTTATTGTTTCTCGTTCTGTTTTTAACAGAAATTCTGACAAGTCAGACTGTGACAGCTGTTGATTTCACCGAGATTAAAATCTCTGGCCCATTTCAGAGTTTCTCCTCTAGCAAAGCAAGCAAAAGTGCCTGAACTTGTCAGAAAGAGAAGGGTTGTAGGATTTATGTTCTTTTCTGTTCTGCTCAATACGGTTCAAAGTTGAGGAAGCTGTAAAGGGAAGAATACAGGCAAAAATACTTTACTGTATCACAGTACTTGTACTTAAATTTTGATTATATTGAACATTTACTTTTTAAAAATACATATATAATTAGGATAAGGTCTCCAAGATGATATCTCATAATCTTGTAATATATGACAAGTACTGTACGGTAAAGGCAGCAAATAAAAATCAGCTGGAAACAGATAATAAATCACATTTATGGTAACCAATTTATTTTCTGTCCTTCAACTAATCTATTAATTGACTTAAGGTTTGAGCTCTACTGAAAACAGAGACCTGTCTATGTTCAAAATGTCTTATATACAGTGAAATACAAGAAAAGAGATGTCTTCTCCTATACAAAGACTGTCATTAATGCTGAGTACTGACAACACAGACATATCGGGTGTCGGGTCGGGAGTGACGATGGGAATTTCTTGTGACAACTGTCTTTATTTTTTAGGTTGTTCCAAACACAACATAGCCTGTTTCATGATCACCACCACATGTATCTCCTTCAAGGTGACATCATGCACATTGTGAAAGATGGCAAGCGATGATTTGTCGAGAAGCAACGTGCAGTTTGTCGCGTCTTTCAGCCAAAACACAACAGGAATTCATGACTCTGTAATCGTCTAATCTGACACTGACCATTGTAACAGACAAAAATACTGTGTAGTCTGAACCATGATTAAACTAATTTGGCGCTATTTAAAAACAAAGTATTTTACTTGTACTCATTGCTGTTACTGTGATCACATACATTAAAAGAATACATAAATCAGACATTTTATACTAAAATGCCTGTTGTCAGAGGGTTAAAAGCTTGTGTAAGCGATCTCTTAGTCTAGAGACGTTTGTGAATGTGACGATAAAAGTCAGTAATTCTCATGATGAGGATCCATTTATCCTAATTTTATTTAAAATATTCCCAATCAGAGCTGGCGGACTGTCAGCAGAGGCCCTGCGGTGGGTTAAGTTATGAAGCTTTACAGGGTACTTTGTGTCTGTGCGGTTGCTCAAAAATATTGAAAGTGTTGTTCTGCTTGTGATGGGTGAATCATCGCAGCTCAGATCTGCCAGCCCCGATCCATCACAACAGTATATCCTGCATTAATGAGCTCCTTATCAGCATAAACCTACACTGCTCAGATACAGAGGCATTTGCTCTCTTAACCTGTACATGGTTAGGTCTGCAAGATATTAGAGGATGTTGGTCTGTTGCGCTGTTCTTTGTCTAACTACCAGTATCGAGCAGAGGTGTGACTCACTGCGCTTGCACCATCAAACTGTGCTACTGTTTGTATATTATCAATACAAAACTATCCAAAGGTATCCAAAAAAATCCTTTTTCACTCAACACGTAATCACAAACCTCAGGACTTATCTTGTACGTTGCTCTTTTTTTCAGTACCCTATAAAATGAAAGATAATTTACACTGTCATTAGACATAAAACATTTCATGCTTGATGAGTACCCACCCTAAAGTGTGAAGAGAGACAAAGACAGACAGGCATAGCTAGTACTGGCGTATGCCATGGATGTGAAGAGATCCTCTTGAGGAGGCGGAGGAATGGAGGGAGGCAGAGGCACATTGAAGCAGATGCAGCGAAATGTGAGAGGGTGTCAGTGAGACTGGTGATGACGCGCTCATGGCTGCGGAGAGCTGGCGAGGCCGCGGCCCTGCCTCTGACTCACCTCATCCCCACGGGGCCTCCTGGTTGACGTCACTCAGCGTGCGCTGTGGCATTTCTCTGCTTCAACTTCTTTGTGAGCAGCAGCCACACTTGAGCCTTTCTCACATCTGAGACACTGTGCATTTGTCTATGTGTACAGTGTCTATCTATCTATCTATCTATCTATCTATCTATCTATCTATCTATTGTTCTTCATCTCAATCTATATTTCTGTCTCTCTTCCTACCTATTTATCTATCTCTCCCTCTGAACTCCCTCCCAGAGATCTATCTGTTGTGCAGTTCTTTGTCTAAGTGCCAGTGTCAAGCGATGGTATGACTCATTGCGCTTCAACCAACAAACACTTAACATTATCATCACAATGTTTCCATGTTAACGTATCTCACATTTCTTTAATGATACGTTTTTCAGCATTTATTTTCCTCTGAACACGCAACCAAAGCTTAGTCCAGGTGGGGCAGGTGAAAATATATCCACTAACAACATTTATCAAGATAATTTCTCTTTACAGACCCTGGGAAATGATTTAAAACAAAAATCTATTCATTCGTATTCACTGCAGTAGAGCAGTACAAAGAAATACACCAAAGAAACATACAACTTACTATTTTGTCACGACCTGAAATTGAGAAATTGGCAGAGCAAGAAAAAAAACACAGGGGTTTCGACATGAAGGGTGGCTGCAGCAAATAGCACGCCTTGTTCTGTTCTGCTCACACCTCTTGGATGGACGTGGAGTCTCGTTGGCAGGTTAATCACTAAAGTGGTCTTTATTTCTGATGGCTATGGTGAGGCATTAAATCCTGCAGTGAGAAAACATGGTCGCAGGGGCAGCTCAGGTAATGGTGGTGGTGGTGGTGGGGGGAGACAAACTACTTCAGGGCTAATTCAGACAGAATCTGGCTTTGCGGAGAAAATGCTACTCCTCCAATTCATTTGAGGGGAGTGTGTTTAGGCTGCAGTGTTGTGGACCACAGGGGGTGCCATAAAAGAAATGCAGACAGCAGTGAAAAAGTTGAAATAGATTCAACTTTTGGGGAAACACAACCCGTCATCAGGTTGCTGGGGCCAATCACGTAAGCTGGCGATCAGATAAGCAGCATGAATGACCAAAAACACAATTGTTTTTGTAACATAAGTGTAACATAATGTTTTCCTACGAATCCTACTACAACAAAGGCATGACCCACAGTAGGACCAAAGATTTTTTTCCGGCATTTTCTTTTTACGTTGTAAAGTATCCATCTGCTTCAGTTTTACTGTTAAGCTCCAGAAATGTTTTGTGGACTACAAAACAGCACCCGACTTTCCATCAGCATTAGGGTTAGTAGATAATAAATGCTAATTTTTAGGTGATTTATCCTGTAATATGTTAGTGCCTTTTCTTTTATGTCCTATAAATCCTGTTGTAAAGAAGTTCTTAAAGAAAGAAAGAAAGAAAGAAAGAAAGAAAGAAAGAAAGAAAACAATGTTTATGCCTTGTATTCAGTAAAAATTCTTCAGTTAAGATTTATTGCAATAAGATGTGATGTCTAGAAACCAGTTTTTATATCTCTACCTACTTGTTAGGTGAGTGTGTCTCATATTAAGTGTGATGATATATTTTGAATAGAAATAAGATAAATACTCTTGGTAAGATTTCAGTTTTCTGCAGTGTAGTTTTGAAAAAAAAAGGATCACTGCATGTGAATGTGACTTATTAGTCAAATTTTGGACAACACAAAGTTCTTTGTGGCCCTTACAAGGCATATAAAACCCAGCAACACTGAGCCAAGATCTCATTGATGTGTCTGGCATGTGACTGACATGAATACTGCAATGAGCTGTTCTCATCTGTTGCTGCCCGGAAGCTATAGCCCTGAACAACACTGACCAAGAGGCGGATGCACCGCTTCCCCCAGCTTTGCTGAGGAGAGAGAGAGGGCGGGGGTGAGGGGGTTGGCGAGATAGCCAACACAACACTCAGTGTAAAGCAGACATACACCCACAGGTCTATTCCTAGTGCCAAGCAACCATCCAGAGGAGTCCAAAAGTGCGTCACCTGTCAAGAATTAGCCAGTACACCCTAACTGTCACATGGTCGTCTGACACATCCTCTCACATGCACTCGTTGGTTCTTGTTGCTAAGCACAGACCCGGGGCCAGATTTACAAACGAAAACAAAACCAGGCATACACCATTTCTCCCACATTAACTGGTATTCATGAAAGAAGAACGTGCAACATGAATGTCTGCAACTAATGCATACCTCACCCACAGTTGTCTAGAGCCAGTTGCTGGAGGTATAAGAAGAATAAATATAAGGTGAGAGATGTAGCCTCAGAGTGAAACATTGTTTTGGTCTTTGCCAGTTTCTTCAGTCTACACAGCGTTCTCCAAAAATATCACTGAAATTATTTATGTGATGAATTTTATCAGTTTCTACTTACATTTCAGCTGTTTTATCCTGAATTGTGAGAAAGTTTGTAAAGTCTGTTTCTACATGAGTTCTTTATCTTCTTGGCACAACATTTATGATGCTGTAGATGCCACGCTAGCATGGTAGAATAAAGAGCGAGAAAAGTCCACAACAGAAGGTGATTGGAGTCATTGGATGGGTCAAACACAGGACTTCCACCCAGGAGACCTGAGTTTGAGTCTTGGGTGTAACAAAAAGTCAAAGTTGACATGCATTATGTAACTGAACTGAACTTGGTTAAACTTGTGTATTTTAACCATGATCTTTAGACCATGATCTTTTCCTAGGCCTAATCCAGTAGTTTTTGGGGCCTAAACCCAACCAGACTGCAACCATTTCATAATATTACAGTCAAACAAAGGACCCAAACGCAAGACACTAAGGCAGGCAGCAAAAAGTAACAAAAAGTGATCATATGAAGCTGTAGTCCATATAACAAGAGCAAGTGCAAAACAAAGTACAAACCAGGATGACACGAGGAACACAGGTAGCAAAGCTGATAGAAAACAAGGAGAAAACAGGACGGGGGAACAGACATAGAAACACAGTTGAAACCAATGAAGAGTGAAGGAAAAACACAAACTTAAATACACAGGGGTTTATTAACTAACACAACAAAGGTGTACACAGAAAACTGGAGGGAAAAAGACAAAGACAGGAAGTGGAAAGTCGAACATGACACATAGGACAGAACCTACAAGATAAAACAGGAAATGACTAAGCTGTACCCCAAAACCATGACAAATATGTGAAATGTTTGTCAGCAAGCTTTATTTATGAAACAGAATAATGCATATGCACGGCTTTAGAAACTGAATGAAAAGATTGCATATGTTACTATTGTCTTTGTGCATACACACAGTTTTAGTTGTGAATCTACACGGAGGCTTACACATCTGCCCCCTTTGTCACAAACAGTAAATACACTCTAACCCATCTTCTCACACAGTACCTAAGTGTTGAGAGCTGCAGCAGGATTACGATGCCACAGGTCCCAGAGGACCCAACACAAATGTTGCAGGAACAGGATGTATTTACTCTAATGCAAGCAGAGGTGGGCAGTCAGCATCATAAACGCAGGATGGAATTTCATGTAATGTATAAAAATAAGAGCACACTGTGCAAGTAAATGTGTCTTCTTCCAGTTACCTGTAGGCACCTGAATGTGATCATTGTGCTTTTTTATATTTTGTGTGTAGATGGTTTAATTCTGTTAACAATAGTACCACTGGAGCCCTCAAGTCTAAAACTCTAACATCTGGTTTAATGATAATAATAATAATAATAATAATAATAATAATAATAATAATACATTTTATTTGTATAGCACTTTTCAAGAGACTCAAAGACACTTCACATGTGCACATGTGAACATAAAAGCAATACACTAGAAACAAATATCATAATAGCAACACACTACAAGCAAATCTAAAAACATACATCATATAACATTAATCACACATTAAAAGCAGTTCTGAAAATCTGAGTTTTGATTAAAGGTCCACACAGCAAAATCCTTGAATATGATGTGGTTTCAAAACAGAAGGAAAACTCTTTGAGCCATGCTGATGTTGTGAACAATGACTTGACTTAAACTTTTGACACTGCTGCTCACATGCAAACATTGTTGAGCGCTCATCGCAAATCCAAATTTCATGATAAGACCCATAAAACTAAATTTCAAACAGTGATGTGAGACCTGCAGAATGTTTCATTTTATTTGAAAGATGAGCAGAAGAATTTTCTAGCTATGAGGAAATCAAGCCTCAGACTGAATCAAGTAAATAATGCAGTAATGTAGTCCAGATGTGAAAACACAAAAACATACAAGAGGAGAGTTGAACTTTTTGCCAAAAGTGTTAAAAGTTACGCCGAGCTAACTTTATCATTGTTGTGGGCGATTCTTACATTCTGACTGTAAAAATAAGTAGCCTACACACATGATCTACACGCATCTGCTCTAGGAGCTTGTGATTTTTTCAATAATTTGTCAATGAGTTGATATCGCTGTATCGATATCGTTTTTTTTTTTTAACTCTTACTGTTTATAAAGCTAGGCTGCTGTCGAATGTTTTATTTATTATAAAAGTCTTTTCACTTTTCACAAACTGGAGGAAGGCCTTTATATTATTCTGCCTTGCTTCTCTATTTCAAAGTAGGCCTACACATGCCAGTGGGTGTTTTCTTCACTTCACAAGTGTTCAGTTTTGTAGAGTCCCACAACAAAGACAACACATTTGAGACATTTCTTTTCATTGTAGGCGAGTTCTATAATTTCATAAATGCACCAACATAACATGATTGTTGTGGAAATGCAAAGTTCACCACATGTGAAAACATTAATGAATGCTCATTTTGGCCCTTTGATCATCTTGATAGGCTAATGTAGACTGTTACCTTCATTATAAAGCTCAAATAAGTTTGATGTTCAAGTACTTTACAAGGGCTGTTTGTTTGTTAACAGAGTTCAGTTGAAACAATTTCATTAAGTCAACGAAAAACATTTTAATTTCGTCAAGTTTCTTTGCCACTGCTGATCATTTTTGCAATTATCCTGAACTGATGCAGCTGTCTGAACCTTGCAAACAATTTGCTACATTTTGAACATCCGAACTTCCTGTTTCTAAGATTAACTGTAGTTATGTATAAATGAACGTTCACAGTCAAATTGATAAATGTCTCGTAACATTTTCTTGAATATTTGAGCAGCCGCTGATGCTCAAACGGCCTGAAATAGGGAACAGAGCTAAATCCAGTACCACCACAGATCATTTTTACAACATTACATTCCATTTAGCTGCTCGGCCAGAAAATTACCAAAACACAGAATGGATCACAGTTTCTGATGTACAGATTTAGTGTTGACAAGGTCCCGTGTTTATATTGTCACAGCAAAGTCCATAAGCCAACAGGGCTCCCACTGATAACCATAACACAAGACTAGAAAGGTATCCATTAAAGACTGGAGTGAAGGCTTCCTGTGCTATACAGTAATTTACACTCGCACAAACTCTATCATTTTAACCCCAGGGTGACTGTTCGGCGTGTGACCTCAGTTTCATTGTCATTTTGCAGAGTGGTGCTTCTGTAAGAGCCAAATGGACGACTGCTAGGAATATTGCAGGCTTGTAACCAGACAGGCAATTTTCCCTACGGTGGGATAATGGCAGTAAGTGGGGGGGTGGGAAGATTTAGTCATATACTGTACACTTACTTGGAGGGTGGTGATTTTATTCTGCTGCCACCATCCAATATATCGCCTCATTGGTGTTGATTACAGGCAGCTCCTGGTTTCTAGGTGTCGCCATCTCACCTCCTACAACCTGATTTGAAGGTAGTTGGGGTTTTTTTTTTATCCTCCAGTGTAATTTTATCGCTCCCTTATTTTGTCATTTTACCACCATAGAGGAAAGGTTACTATTCAGGTAAAGCATTTGCAGAACTGCTTTCAAAATAAACACATTTTGATGTCATGGCTTGAACTGAAAGCAACAGATCATCAGCTTCCATTTTTCACTGGAGCAGAAAGAACATTACATTTCAAGTCTTTACCCTGGTCGAAAGCTCGGAGTCATTTCTAAACATCAATTAAAGTGTGTTTACAGGTCTTGGGGAGAACTACTGCATATGTGAAAAATAAAGGATTAAAAAGTATTTTGTGGCTCCAAAAGAAGCTGCATGTAATCTGCTAAATTACCTCCAGTGATGTCACCCAGTAGCTAAATTGCATTTTGGGTAATGTAGGCACCGGATTTTTAGTCTGGCACTGCACTCCTATAACACTGTTGGACTCATTGTGGACAGTTTAAAAACAAATGATCAAAATTGGTGGCAGAACGGCTGATATCACCCTTTTTACTGCACACGTTTTTTTCTTCCTTTTCAAAGCCTGGTGCCTACATTACCCACAACGCAAGTTAGCCACTGAGTGATATCACTGAAGCCAATTTATAAGATTACATGCAGTTTCCTCTAGAGTTACAAAACATATGCTGTAGCACTCCCCAAGACCTGTCAACACACTTTAATGGTTAAAATTAGTGGTTTAAACATCCAAAAATGATCAACAGAATGTGAGGAAATATTAGTGCTGACATTGTCAACGACATCTATGGATTGTATTACAGGGGTTTCTATTGAAGTTAGCATGCTAAACAGCTAGGCCTTGGTCAGTTTGTACCTCAAGAGGTGACAGAGCCTACTAGTCAACAATGGTTGGCAGCTGTTAGTTGTTACTCTGGTGATATGCTGCCCCCTATTTGTCTGGAGGACCACAGGTGGCCAGTTCTTACACATTGCACCTTTAACGATAAGATCAAATCTGTGAATAATACCCTTCCTGCACACGTGGAAAAAAGTTATGTTAGTGACGCTTAAAATGTTTAAACTGTAAATGTGGACCATATTTGAACCACAATTGCATTGTAGATTTTTGGAAATCATCTAAAAGGCTTAGCTGAGCTAAATAGATTATACTTTGGTCGTAGAAGATGGTATTTTTTAACATTTCCAGGACTCCCTCTTGTCCTGGAGGCTGGCTGTAGTTTGTTATCAAGCCAGATAGAAATAAACAGGTGCAAAAATCCAATTGGCTGTTATAGCAGGCAGGAAAGCCAGTGTGTTGTGTCTCCTTCAGCTTGAGACTCTCGAGTAAGTGAGCTGACATCAGGTCACCCTGTTCACCACCTGACACAGCAAGCGGTGCTGTGATGTTGGGTCAGACATAACGAAGAGGCTGCCATCAGCTTAAGCTCCAGGAAACACTGAACACCTCCAGTTTATTTCTGGCAGCTTAAAGGTGATGAATTTGGGTTGACTCTAAAGAGGTAATTAATGTTTTCAATGTCATATTTTAATCCTTTGAACTAAGTTTCAAATTGAATGTCAGCAAAACACAGACGTAGCCCCTGGCTGTGTGTACTGCCGCTATTATCCAACATGGCTGTCTTCTTTCACAGTTGGACCTTCTTCCCATGAGACCTGCAGGCCCTGCGTCAATCACAAAAATTATTCAAAAAGCTTTGACCTCAGAGTTTTTCAGTGAGGAATCTTTTTATAGCAGGCGGAGCAGCAGAGATGGGCGGGGAGTGAGAGTAGGAGGGAGGGAGTAAAGATGTGTCTGTTCTCAGTCTGTTCTCCAACACTGTGAAACTCATACATTCTTCAGTCTGTCGGAGGGGGAGCCACAGGCTGACGCATGCCTCTCTCCTCACACAGAGAGTTAATGGTCACAGCGCCTGGCTCGCTTTTCTCCACCAGAGATGGTGAAAAAACAAAACGCTTCAGTCGGGGTAGATGAATATCCAGAGGTAGTGCAAAGTCATTCATTGTTTGTGGGGGGAAAGATTGAGTTATTGCTTAATGCTTTAGCCCACAGCGCATTTCTCTTCTCCCTTCAGCTGTCACATTTTTTTGCCTTGTCGTTCTTCTGCATCTGTTTTTTTTTTATTTTGTTAGTTTAACATGCCACTGCTCTTAAAAATTGCAGAATTTACCTTCACAAATGAATTGTTTTTGAAAACCCAGCATTTACAGAATATTCTGAAACTACAGAGCACCACATCAATAATCAAATGAAATTACACACATTTTTAGAACAACCAACAATTATTTTCATTATCGATTAATTCGAAGATTATTTTTTATCAATTTAATTGTTCAGTCCGTCAAATGTCAAGCTACAATTACCTGCTTGCATTACAGCCCCCATGCACCAGTCAAGGTGCTCTTCCTGACCTCTGGCATTGAAAAATGTCCAGAACACACACAAATTATCATATGAATTGATGAGTAATGGCCAAAAATAAGTTTTGTGAGGTCACAGTGACCTTAGCCTTTGACCTACAATATATAATCAGTTCACCCTTGATTCCAAGTGGATGTTGGTGCCAAATTTTCGGAGAAATTCCCTCGAGGTGTTCGTGAGACATCCTGTTCAGAAGATGTGATGGAAAGATAGATAACCCAAAACAATAATACCTCTGGCCACGGCTATCGCCAGCATGGAAGCAAGAAGACAAGGGAAAAAATACTAATCACAGCTTCTCAGTGTCCACGGTGAGGTCTAGAAATTGATGAGATATTTAGTTTACAGTGATTTATGTGTAAGGACACACTCACACTGGACAATCCGTACATATAAACATATCAAGTTGAATATTTGTGTTATGTGTTTGCAAAACCTTGACTGCCAACCTTTTTTCATTGTATGCTGTATACTCTTTTAGTATCCCTGCAAGTCAAGGCATTGCTTTATAACAGCCTACACTGCCCACATACAGCAGAACAAATGTAGAGATGCACAACAGACCAACATCCCTCATGCAACCTCTTGCATAAAGATCGCTAATGAGGGCAAGATATTAAAACCTCATTAATTACTTCTAATAATGACTTCATAGGAGGCTCAAGTTTAATTTCCTCCACCAAGTTTTACAGTTACAAGAGCAGTGCTGATGTTTTCACATGTCTTTAATGAGATGAAAAGACTGGAAATCCTTAAATAGTTTACAATGTTTTGTTCAACCCAGATTAAAAAGAATATATTAGATGGAGAACAAGGGTAGAGAGATTGTCCGAAGAAGAGCCTTTTTTAAAATTTTATTTCAGCTATTAAGAGCATCTAGTCCAATCTGAACTACCTTTTTTCTGGTTGTTGTAAAACATCCCATCTCCACTCACCAGAAGTGAGGTTATAAAATGTCTGATCAACAGGTATTTAGTTGAAAATTATTCATATTTGAGCTATGACCAGAAAAATGTTTGATATGCTAGCTTGATTACTTGCCTTGTTGGTTGACCATCAAATTTTTATACTGATTATTTTTTGTTTAAATTTTTCAGCACTACAACAACCTAATTTTATCCATCAGTGATCTCATAATTCTCACCTGGTGTTGTCTACTTCAAGTTGTTCACGACAAACTTTGCCGTTAAAATCAAAAACAGCGCAAAGTCTTTATCTGTCTTTCTTGTTGTTGTTGTTGTTGTTGTTGTTGTTGTTGTTGTTGTTGTGGGTTTTTTTTTTTATCTGTTTGCGGGCAGCCAGAAAGACTCTTATAGTCTGATAAAAGAGACTAGACATTCCAGATATTTATCTAAATTTAAGTATTTTTCTCTTTGGGAGTTTTATGTCTCATAGATTAAAATGACAATTTGGTATATTAATCATCTGTTTACCTAAAGCCTGAATCTCCTAAAGCCTGGTTAATGTCATAACATCACTGGACATGAGGGGAGTCTTGGTAATTTGGCCTGAAAAATGACTCAAGTGATTAATTGATTGTCAAATTAGTTGCTGAATATTCAATTATTTCAGCTCTGTCAACACACACTGCTGACTGATTATATCAGGTGTGTCCAAACGGTCGGACCCAGAAACAACAGATCATCACACGAGCACACCGACGCAAAATTCCAGTAAGATTTAATGTCAGCACCTTATTTTCATTGGTATTTTTGCTGACCTTGTATCGAACTGCTCAGCTTGACCTGCATGTTGAATTCCCTGTTTTTCTCGTCACATCTGGCTCATGGCCACACTTCTGTTGACCACACACATCAATGCTTTCTCAAAACGAATCCAATTCAATTCCAGAAATACCAAGATTAGAATACAACTGTGATTCAGTAATTTAATGTAATATTCTGGGTTCAATCGTGCGTCGTGACAGTTGAAGGTCTGCAGAGTCTGTCATTTAATGGAGAAAGGATGGTGTCAACGTCGCTGATGCACTTTTACAGGTTTTTCATTATTGCACAGCTTTTAAACGTGTGCAGTGTTTGATGCCAGCTAATATTATGACAATTAAAATAAGACTATAATTGATCCCTCAGTGAGGAAATTCACTCGTTACAGCAGCTCAAGAGCCATGAGCAGGAGGAAAGGTGATTGAATGATGAAAAATGAAACAATACAAACCAAGACCAAAATAGAATAACGGAAAAATAAAGTTCAAGTAATAATAGTAAGACTTTATACACCCTGCTCAGCTTTCACACACATATATGACCAACAACGACAATTAAAGACAATTTTACTCATAAGTGTAATACACACATGTTGTGTATTAATATATGGGAAAAGTATAAGAGTATAAATATAAATAGCACAGAGACAAGTGGATTACACATGATACAAACATGACTAGTACATGATAGTTGCACAGTGCAAATATGAAGGATAAAGTGTTCTTTATTTCAGATTATACAGCCCAATTTATATAACATGATGTATAAATATATTATAATGTATCTGCAGAGTAATCCATTACAAGTAAAACTCTTGCATTGAAAAAGCAAACGTGAGTTTTAGCTAAATTTACTTCAACAAAAAAATCATTATGCACAAAGTCAGGATGATACTATTATTATATTTTTTCTATTAGATCATTAATCATGATACAATAATGTGTTAGCAGCATTGTATTGTTTCCAGTTGGCCGATGTGAAGCTAAATTTATATGCTGTATATATACAATCTGTATATCCACATCTGTATATCCACATCGTATTGTGTAAATATTGTATAAATCCACGGTATGTTTATGTAAAATCTTACTTTGTAAAGTAACTAAAGCTGGTGAATTTAGTGAAGTAAAAAGTAGAAAGATTCCTTCTGAAATGTTGTTAATTAAACGTTGGTGAAGAAAGACTTTTAGACCTTTTGGAAAACAGGTCAGAAAAGGCTGAACTTTTGGTAGGTTGATTGTATTCACTTCTGGAGAATAAATCTGCTTTTTGCAAGATATCTTATAATTTCATCTACATTACCAATCTATCCGTCAACGTTAACTACAGTCACCGACACTTTACATTGCAACACGTTTGGATTTTCTTGACTGACATTTTCAAGTATAAAAGCTTTAAATGCAACAGTAACATCTGTCATAAACATCAGAAAGACGTATGCGAGCCCAGGTTGGCCACCCCTAGTTATACTCAGTAATAAAGCAATTAGTAAGAATGTGAATGATTGAGTCTTTAACTCCCTGCGAACTGAGCATACACTTGCAAGCTTGATTCAATGACGAGACACTGTTGTCATGAATTAAGACAAGGAAAGCTGATATTGAAATGGAAGCCTGACTTTTGTATTGTTGTCCCTGTGTCAAGTGAAGATCCTGTGCCTGCAGCTTTGTTAGCAGCACGTTAGATGTTGACTGCAGTTTCAGAGACGTGATTCAACTCCAGTAGCTATTAGAAACCTACCTGGTAGTCTATGGATTGATCCAAGCCTACAATAATAGCATCGTCTAACAGTATATTTACTGTTATCTGAGGTCACTGTTTCCATGGTGATTGAGAAATTGCAGTCAGATAATGCTCAGATAATAATTTCAAATCACTGATGTTCCTGTCTTATCATCTTCTACTGCGCTGAGCAACAAACATCACTTTTTATGTTTTGAGAAT